>NC_135581.1:9162196-9465227 GCF_965152235.1 Eretmochelys imbricata | reverse complement strand
TAGAGTGATAGTTTTATCCTCTGCAGCTCCGACCCTCTGGAGCAGCCTTCTGTTTCTCCATCTCAATGATCTTCACGTTTCATCAGAAAACAAGAAAATTAAAATGCTCCCCCCTTGCCTCGACTTTTATTCTCGCTGCCATTATTTCTATTCTATTCAGGTTCTTATACTGCGCTGATCATCATAGTATCTGAGTGCCTTCCCGTAGTGCATTAAGCAACGTGACTAACAGCTGTCGTGTGCCTGTTCTCTCCACCTCTCCCCAGAGGGAGAACTGTGTGCAGTGGAGAGTTTTGTTTTGAAATTTATTATAATATAGACACATGTATGTTAGAGAAGCCAAGGTCAAAGGATGCATTTGGCATTTGGAGTGGACAGTGGGGAGGTCTGTGATGGTCCTTAGTTCCTGGGGGAGTTAATTCACCAGTCTTGGGCTGACTCCCAAGAACGTTATGTCTCCTGTGCAGACGAGCTTTACCCTTATTGTGCCAGAGCAGCAGAACTGTCAACCACAGCCTTCATCCCAGAGCTTCAGATGATCTTTTAGATACCCTGAGCCCAGGCCACAGAGCACTTAGATAAGGACTGAGACACTCAAACTTGATTCGCTCTTCTATGAGAAGCCAGTGTAGGGAGCGGAGGACAGATGTGATGTGTTTGTGGTGGCCTGGGTTGCTGAGAAGACGCGCTTCAGCATTTTCGAAGTGCTGAAGATTTAATGCCCAGGTATATTGCATTGCTGTAGTCCAGCTGAGAGGTGAGAATAATTGAGGCGGGGGCATTGTTTGCTGGGACGGAATAGTGTCTCCTAGGTAACTGGAGGTGGTAGAAAGCATTATTCACAGATGTTGCAATGTGAAAACAGCATCAGTTAGGAATCTACACGATGGATCTAATGGATCAAGTGTGGATGTGTACCTTCAGACAAAGAAGACCCACACTGTGGCAAAAACTCGTCAAAAAGCTTTCTTCTGCCCACCAGCATCATCTCTGTCTTGCTCAGGTTAAGCTTCAACCAGCTGTTCTTCATCCACAACATCATTCAAGCACTGGGCCAACTTGACTTAGTGGGGTGTTTGTGAAGGATAGGCAGAGCTGTGCATCGTCTGCATATTATTGGCACTTAACTCCATGTCGTCTAACCAGGAAGAACGTTAGATGGCATAAAGAACAGGAGTACTTGTGGCACCTTAGAGACTAACCAATTTATTTGAGCATAAGCTTTTGTGAGCTACAGCTCACTTCATCGGATGCGCGAAAGCTTATGCTCAAATAAATTGGTTAGTCTCTAAGGTGCCACTAGTACTCCTTTTCTTTTTGCGAATATAGACTAACACGGTTGCTTCTCTGAAACCTGTTAGATGGCATGTAATGAAAACTACAGTGTGGCAGGTACTGCGAGTTTTCAACTGCACAAAAAGAGCCCTCAGTGAAGCAAATACTCTTTGAGCAACGTACACATTGAATCAGACTTTGCCTCATAGTGTCTCACCCTGCCACGGCCAGGGCGTTCCAGTGGTGCCTGGCCAAACAATTCCAGATTACTGATCTTTTTCCCTTTCAAGAAAAACAACTTAAGAAATCCCATTAAAAAAAAATGTTAAAGGAAAGTTAAAGTTGCACAATTAAGCATTTAAGGGATGCACATTAAACTCTGCTCTCTTGTGCATACACTTCTTCAGTTACATGATCACATGGTCTTTCTCACATAAGGCAATACACCATTTTTTCTCCTGCTTTGAAAGATGCAGCTTGTAAGACGGAGAGGAATAAAGCAGGCTTCTGCAGGAGTCCCTGGCCTCATTCATGATGCATTTCTGTGAGAGACTTTCATAGTCTCTATTTGTCTGGTATACACAGAGTGATACAAATGAGGAGATGGTACTTACACATGTAACTAAAGTTGCAGCAAGAACTGTATTATCCTATTTTATTTTTTAAAATGGTATGTGATCATGTAATTAAAGGCTGCATCTTAATGCCAAGAAAAGGTTGCATGTGTAACTTTCTCCGGCATACCCTGACTTTCGAGTACTTAATTGTGCAACTTTAATGTTCTCTTCGGGTTTTTGATAGAATTGCAAACAGTGCTGGATTCATGGAATTAATTCCATCACTGGGGTCCGGTGCCTCTAGCACCATCCTTGCAGTTTATACGGTCACTAATAGAGCTCCCCTGAATTAATTAGATTACTGCAGTCTCTGTATGAATCACTGTAATGGGAGGGAAGCTGAACTTGGCCACCAACTTCTGCTGGCCTTTATTATACACATCCCTCACCCTAAGGCACATGCCACTAGCACATGGCAATATCTGGAATCCTAAGACCTGCTGTTCAGGAAAAGGGACACATGTATCTATCTACCTACAGTAATAACCCCTGGTGTGACAGCATGCCACAGAAACCCTCACAGACAGGCTCCTCTGTGAACATCTGGGGAAAGCAGAGAACTCAAAGCAATAACAAAACCCTAGAAAAAACAATGAGCAGCACCTTCTGATTATAACAACCTAGTGTCCTAAGTAAAGCTGGCTGGCCAACATATGCACACAGACTGCTGAAGCCGAGTCAGACTCACACATAACAGATCTCCAGGCCAAGGGTTAGGCGATTGGGAGATTGATGCTGGAAAAAGCAAGAAAATCACGTTTAAATCTCAACAGGAACAGTTGTCCTTCCAAGGAAAACTGACCTACAAAAATCAGAGATTTTTACTCCAAAGCACCTAAGACACTTTTGAAAACAGGACTTAAGCTCTGAAGTCACTTGGGCCCTTTTAAAAATGTTACCCAAGATCGTAAAAGAACAAAGTCCTGGGTGGCTAGCCAAGATTCTGTGATATTTTGGAAAGAGCAGTAGGGGCTTAAACTAGTCCCCTGGGCCATAATTTCTGCTCCTGCTGTTTGCTAGTTGGTTGCTGCCCTCCACCCCAGCGGTGGCTGCATTTCAGTGGTGTGCTATATGTATTGTGACAGGCTTTGGGAGTCTTCAGGATGGAAGGTTCCAGATACACGTAAGCTATGGTTACAAATATTGCTAGATTTGTAGGTGTGGTTATAACATGTTGTCAATGAAATGTAGGGCTGGCATGGAGATTTAGGGTATGAAGGTTCAGGATCAGAGTTTTGGTTTTAGGGGGACGTCAAGAGCCCAGCAGCCCGTGATGAGCAGGCATCTGGTTTGCCAGGGAGATAAAGTGACCTTTTCTAGGCCTGCTATAGTGGCTATTCAGCAGCGACAGGTCCAAATGCCTTCCAAAGTAAAACCCCAAGAACACAGGCACAAAGAGCAGTTCCCTGTTGTTTGGGTGAGATGCCCGAGATGTCGTCTAATTCCTGAGGCCCCATCTGTGCATGCTACACCTGTCCATGCTATGTAGACTCTGCTGTGGAGAAAACTCATGCCTTTCTGTGTGAAAGCAGGGCCGAAATTGGACTTCATGCCTGGCTACTGCAGGGAATGGAAACCACAGCAGTGTTTTACGACGGCATTAAACTCAAATGTTCCCAGCGTCTCAGGTAGTGGAGATCCTGCCTGGCCCAGTGCCACAGAGGCCAGCGCTGTCAGGGAGGCTATTTCAGCCTGAAGGGCAATTTACCAGAAATGATACAAAGGGAGAATATACCGCAGAGCTATTAACATTCCTTCCAGTGGAGATCCTGAGGCTTTGGTTTGTAAAGAGGCAATATTTAGCCTTTCCTTCTCTCTTTCCTATAAAATTGAAAAGCCTTCAGCTATATCCTCCCTGGCCAGGAGGTTGGTTTCATTTAGGCTCTCCCCCATGTCCGGGGGCTATGGTGCTGGTGTGTAGGATGAATAAAGATGGATTTTTAGCCTCATTCTATCCTAAAATTACCCCTAAAATTTTTAGCCTTATTCTTTCCTAAACTGGCCCAGCTTCCCCACCCTGAATTGGCTGACCAGGATAAACTTCCATTTCCAGTGCATAATTCTTGCCCCGGCACCATTAGGGTTGGCAGTTCATAGCCCTGGCATCTCTGGGCTCAAGGCCAGCAGCACAGAGGTAAGGGTGGCAATACATCCTCCCATGCCACCCTTACTTCTGTGCTGCTGTTGGCGGTGGCTCCGCCTTTAGAGCTGGGCACCTGGCCTGCAACCGCCACTCTCCAGCTAAACAGCTTGAGCCCTGGCACCTTTTCATTACAAGTTAAGCACTGCCTATTCCGATCCATATAAGCCAGGCAATCTCTCCTACGATGTTTCCTATTTAAAGGTGGCACAGTCAGTGTCTAGCTAGTTAGGTTCTAGCTAGACTCCAGGGTGGTTATGCCAGGCCTTATTCCTTACAAAAAGAGATCGCAGTGACCATTTACATTAATACGGTATTCTTATGGCTATCCTAGGGGTACATGAAGCTAAAGAATGGCCCTTAGGCAGTGAAGACTGATCCTTCATTCACACTGTATACATGAAGCTAAAAACAAAACATACTGTACTTATGTCACAGATGCCATTTGAAGCTCTTTGCTTCCAAGTATTATTTCCATTTTACAGATGCGCCAACAGAGGTGACTTACCTAAGATCACCAAGCTGGTCATGGGCAGAGCTCAGAAGAAAACCCAGATCTCCTGCCACCCAGCCTTGTGCCTTATCCCCTAGGCCACATTACAGGGGCCTTAACTGATCTGTGGTGAATGGTGGTCCTTGGTTTTCTTATGGCTATGCCCAGCCGATGAAATAACTTCAGTTACCAGAGCAAAGGTCTTTCTCTTCAGCTGAGTGGACGCAGAGATGGCTCCAGGGTGACGTGCACGCATGCTGCATGCCCCATGCTGAAGGGCAGGCCTGAGCAAGTGTGTGGTGTGATGGAAGATCAGGCTGCAGCATCACAAACGCCAGAGCATTATGGCACCTGCCACTTCTGAATGTGTATTTTGAAAATATCTGCCATGATGTGCAAGGTCACGTCTTTGCCCCTGAACACTGCATCACCTCCCATTTGCTGCGACCTGCTGCCTGTGGCTACACAGCACATCATGTTGCAGCAGAGGCGAGAAAGTGACCTCGACACTTATGAACATGATGGGCCAAGTCTATCCCTGCTGTAACTCTGACAACTCCTGTACGTTCCAGCACAGAATCTCCCATCCCCTATCTGAGGAACAGGGACCCGCAAGAGGCCCAGACACAAGGCTGGAGCTATGCCAGAGGCCAACCCATCTCCCTCTTCAAATACCATCATTACTCATTGAAACACAGTGTCAGACATTTAGTCAGTTTACAGTACTTCAAAACAGTCCCCTGATTTCCAATTCACGGATTGCCAGCACTACATACCCTAGGATACCTGGCACCACACAGCTCACTTTAAAACCCTCAAAAAAAAATTTATTTTTTTTTTTTGGTAAAAAAAAAAAAAAAGAGGGCCATAAAATCTCTTATATTTATACTTCAAAACAGCTTATTTGTGTAACTGCCAAAAAAAATTGGTACAATGACTAATTAGTGAGCTCCTGCTTCGTACCCTGTAAACAAATGTATTTGTAACCAATTTGCAAGCACTTTGCATAAGGAGCCCAGAACACTCGTGCCTGTTTGATGCATTTTGACATTAATTTGATAACAGTGGCTTAACAAGGAATCCAGGCTCCCTGGCTATAAATATGCCGCTTTTCCGTTTCCTTTTATCTGCACAGTGAAATAATGTTTTTCCCCCTGCTGCAATAACAACCATCCAGCCCTTTCATGAATGCCCTTTATGTCCTTTAGCATTTTCAAGGTATTTGTTCTGCAGACAGCAAAAGGGTTTTTTTATATATTTTAATTCTTATATATTTGGGGGAAAGTAGTGCTGGTTCTGTGATAATGGGGCTTCTGGGAAGTGCTGCTGAGAGCCTTGTTTGTTCAAAGGGAAATATGTCTCCATCCATTAATAAGTTCTGTGCTTGCGCTATCAATCTCATCTTCCTATCCCGCATCTTCAGGGCATTGGCCTGCCTTCCTCGTTTCAGGCTTTACCCAGAAAGCAAACAAAACAGGAACTGGAGGCCACTGGAACAAGAAAACCAGCATGAAACAGGGTATGGAATGATAATTGTCAGAGCACTTTGCACCTGGCCTCTTGATCTGAGTCACTAGTGTCCTTGGAGGCTAGGGATTGAGTCCATCTAATGGATGAATAGGAAGAGCCAAAAGGATATGGCATGAAGATAGCCAAGTACAGCACAGCAGGCAGATAGTCAAAATCTCCAGTAGGATCTTCATTTTTCAGCCAAAGGTGGGGAGTGGATGTGTGGTAGGAGATCGGGGGTGGGGGAGCATGGGACTACTGAGAGCAAGGTTGCTGTCCTAATTTTACTACTAAAACCCTTTTCACGCTTTGGCCATTGCTTGTGCCAACCACGACAACCACCTTCTCCTGCTCCTCTCTGGCCTCCCCCCATTCATCCCATTTCATCCTCTTCCAACCTACCTAAACTGCAGCTGTTGAAACAGTTTCCCATTCCTGATGCTGGGAGCACATCACTCTCCTCTTCAGAGCCCTTCACAGGCTTCCCCTCTCCCTCACTATCCAAGTCAGGCTCTGCAGGGCTCTGTGTTGTCTACATCTCTGCTTCCAATTCTTCCTACTTCCTCCCAGCCAGCTCCTCCCATGTCTCCTGCCCACCTGAGCCCTTTGCATCCTTTTCCAATGCTATTCTTTGTACTATCTTCATGCTGCCTGTTACACAGTGAACTCGATGTTAATCTGCATAAAACCACCATAGCACCTAAAGATCCTAACCAATATCTCCTCTTCAGATGCTAACACATATGCATAGTAGGACACAGTCCCTGCTTCAAAGAACTTACAATCTAAATAGACAAGACAGGCAAAGAGTGGCAGAAAGGCAGCATCAATGTTGATAAATGCAAAGTAATGCACATTGGAAATCATAATCCCAACTATACATATAAAATGATGGGATCTAAATTAGCTGTTACTACTCAAGAGAGAAATCTTGGAGTCATTGTGGATAGTTCTCTGAAAACATCCACGCAATGTGCAGCAGTCATCAAAAAAGCAAACAGAATGTTGGGCATAATGAAGAAAGGGATAGAGAATATGACAGAAAATATCATATTGCCTCTATAGAAGTCCATGGTATGCCCACTTCTTGAATACTGCATGCAGATGTGATCGCCCCATCTCAAAAAAATATATATTGGACTTGGAAAAGGTTCAGAAAAGGGCAACTAAAATGATTAGGGGTATAGAACAACTGCCATATGAGGAGAGATTAATAAGACTGAGACTTTTCAGCTTGGAAAAGAGACAACTAAGGGGAGATATGATAAAATCATGACTGGTGTGGAGAAAGTAAATAAGGAAGTGTAGCGGGGTGGGTGGTCACCCGCTCCGGCCCTGAGGGGCTTAAAACAGCCCACGAGAGGGCTGTGCCTGGGGGCAAGTAGCTCCCAGGCTGATTGGGGAAGTAGACACAGCTGGGGCCACGCCCCAAACAGACCACAGCTGACCCTTATCAAAGGGCTGTGAGCCAGATGCTCAGAGTCTCCTCTAGCCGTGGAGCGAGACGGGCCTGGCTGCTGGGGAGCATACCAGAGGTGGAGCAGGGCTGGGGGAAGGCCAGAGGAGCTCCGGCCTGGAAACCCCACAGGCTGGAGGCCTAGAGTAAGGCCAAATAGGTACTGGAGTTGCAGGGGACAGCCAAAGGTAGGCAGAGGCAGCAGGTCCAAACCCCCCTTGCCTGTGATGAGTGGTCCTTACACTGCAGTCGGCCCCAGGAAACGGGGGCTAGGTGATGACTGGCAGTGGCCATAGACTGAGGAGAGGTGGACGTAGAGGATTGGGGGATACCCTGGGGATGGGAGACTCAGATCTTTGGGGGTACTGCCAGGGGGCAGCACCCTGGGTAAAAGGGGCACCAGGGTCTGGAAGGGACACGGGGGCAAGCAGGACACAGGCCTGCAGAGGGTGCTCCGGAGGCTGGAAAATGAGTTAATTCCCAGACGACCAGCAGGAGGCGCCGCAGGGGTAAGGCACCACACCACTAGAGGAAGTGTTATTTACTCCTTCTCATAACATAAGAACTAGGGGCCACCAAATGAAATTAGTAGGCAGCAGGTTTAAAACAAATATAAGGAAGTATTTTTTCACACAATGCACAGTCAACCTGTAGAACTCCTTGCCAGAGGATGTTGAAGGCCAAGACTATAACAGGGTTCAAAAAAGAACTAGATAAATGCATGGAGGATAGGTCCATCAGTGGCTATTAGCCAGGATGGGCAGGGATGGTGTCCCTAGCCTCTGTTTGCCAGACGCTGGGAATGGGCGACAGGGGATGGATCACTTGATGATCACCTGCTCTGTTCATTCCCTCTGGGGCACCTGGCATGGGCCACTGTCAGAAGACAGGATACTGGGCTAGATGGACCTTTGGTCTGACCCCGTATGGCTGTTATGTTCTTATGTTCATTAGCCTCATTTTACAGATGCAGAACCGAGGCAGACAGAGATTGACAAATGCACAAGTGTTTGGCTAACCCGTTCATAAAAACCTCCAATGCCACAACCTCCCCAGGTAATCTGTTCCGGTGCTCAACTATCCTGAGAGCTAGAATTCTTTTTCCTAATATCTAATCTAAAACTCCCTTGCTGCAAACTAAGCCGATTGTTTCTTATCCTGCCCTCAGTGGACACGGAGAACAATTGATCACTGTCCTCTTTATAACAACCTTTTACATATTTGAAGACTTACGTCCCCCTGAGCCTTCTCTTCAGTAGACTAAACGTGCTCGATATTTTTTCAGCCTTTCCTCCTAGATCATGGTTTAACTCATTCAGTTTGGGATCCACTCTGACTCCCAGATCCTTGTCTGCAGTACTGCTGCCTAGCCAGTTATTCCACAGTTTGTTTGTACATTTGATTTTCTCCATCTTTATTGAGTTTCATCTTGTTGATTTCAGACCAATTCTCTAATTTATTAAGAGCAGGTTCCTCGTTTAAACATCTTGGGCCAAATTCAGCCCTGGTGTAACTCCACTGATTGCACTGACCTCCATCTATGGCAGGGAGTCCCAAAACTTTTACCAGCACCAGCCCATTTAAATGAAGTATTTCCTGCGGGGACTCCAGCTAGCATGGAGTATGCCATTTAGAAGAGCCAAACTGCACCCTCCGCACCGTGTGACCTCATACATGTGGTGCATGCGAGGTCATACTGTGCAGAGGACCCCATGTTGTAGAGCAAAATGGCATCCTCCCTGCATTGTGACCTCACACACACTGTACATGCAAGGTCGTGGTGTGCGGAGCAAAATGGTGTCCTCCACACACTAAGGATTGCCATGACCCCATGTGCTAGTGGTGCGACCCCATTTGGGATTGTGACCCCCAGTTTGGGAACCATTGAACTATCAAATATGGGTGCTCTTAGCCAAAGAATCCTGTCTTAGAAATTCACTGTCTTTGAGGGTCCACCAGAGCCCATGTCTTCCAATATTCAAGCCAGGATGCAAGACATTTGTTTCAGTAGCTCTAAATTCTAGTTTTGTTGCCTCCTTAATTTTCTGTTTGAATCTGCCATGGTGGGTAACCAGGGCTACACAAATTGAAACAACAGGAAGTTAACACATGCAGTCTACAGGAGCCATTCCCTGCACCAATGCAAGCCCCACAGCCTCACTGCACTCTTGAGAGAGCAGATCTGTTTCTCAGAGTGCATGACAACACAAGAAGCCAATTCAACAGTATGGAGACTGGGAGATGATCTCACGGAAGACAGGGATGGAAGAGATTTCGTTCATCTCCTCCATCTTCTCACCCATGAGGGATTGTTCCCTACCTTGCACAGCCATTGATAAGAAGCTGAGTTTCTTTGTGCATAGTCCAGGCTGCTTTCATTGCCAGGTGATTTCTTTTCGATACTTAGATTCATTATCTTGTCTGCAGATGACTTTCTGAATGTTCAGGTCTCCTTCCAAACAAAGCTCTGTCAGTAAATATTTGTGCAGGCCCATTCCTTGTGCCTGACACCCTGACTTTCCCTTGGCCTGAGAATGGCAGCCCTGATCTATCATCTTGCTAGGGACAGTGCCTATTTCTGAGCCAGCCAATGGTCCCAGTCCAGTGAGACTGAACAAACAAGACAGACCTCCACATCTGGAAATGTTTACACTTCACACAAAGGAGTAATTACAAAGAAAAGCGGAGGGGTGGGGGTGGAGCATGCGGACAGGCTGCTGTTAATCTGCATGGGCAAAGGCACATCAGCCTCAGATTATTTAAAAAAAAAAAATAACAATTAAGGTGAGCCCCTGCCTGGCAGGCACAACAACTTTTCCTGTCTGGAAATTTTATGAAAGAGGCACAACCATCTTCTCCCACTCTACCCTACAGCTTGCAACATACCAACCTGTCCTCCTGCTACTTCATTTGGAGAGCGATGAGAGTTCTTGGAGGCTTCACTCCGAGTAGCTGTACCTAGAGACTCACACATTCCTTCTCTATCATTCGCAAAGGGAGCTTTCTTTGACACGCTTCTTAGGGCGGATAGGTGGGCAATGAACCAGTTACATGATGATCTTTACCTAGTGCTGGAATCTAGCGCAGAGTTCACCTTTCACCCGGCCTTCACTTGGCATCAGACTCAAGGGGTGAATCGGTAGCCTTCCGGAATATTATTCCGTGTCCTAAACAGCTGGATGACTGATGAGAGCTATTATACAACTACCACGTTCCCCTTTTCTCCAAAAGTAGCTGCAGAGCCTCTTTATCTCCCTTGCCCAAGTTACGGGACAGCTAAGAAACTTAGTAGCACAGAAGTGACTGGATAGAATGGAAAGATAGTCAAAGGTTAGAACAGTTCAGCTCCCAGGTGGGCCTCTCTCATACTAGGCAAGTCCCTTAATTTCTGTGCATGTTTCTCTATCTGGAAAATGGGAATACCACCCCATCTTGGTAACAGGTTACAGAGTAGCAGCCATGTTAGTCTATAGCCACAAAAAGAAAAGGAGGACTTGTGGCACCTTAGAGACTAACCAATTTATTTGAGCAGAAGCTTTCGTGAGCTACAGCTCACTTCATCGGATGCATTCAGTGGAAAATACAGGGGAGAGATTTATATACACAGAGAACATGAAACAATGGGTGTTACCATATACACTGTAAGGAGAGTGATCAGGTAAGGTGAGCTATTATCAGCAGGAGGGGGGGGGGAAATCTTTTGTAGTGATAATCAAGATGGGCCATTTCCAGCAGTTGACAAGAACGTCGTGGGGCGGGGGGGGGGGAGAAGGGAGGAGGAGGGAATAAACATGGGGAAATAGCTTATGCTCAAATAAATTTGCTAGTCTCTAAGGTGCCCCAAGTACTCCTTTTCTTTTTGCCATCTTGGTAAAGCATTCCTAGATAGTCTGCTGAAAGGCACTATTACCAGTAAAAGATTTGAAGGCTAGTTGTCTCTAGGCATATGTTTCCTTTACATTCCATCCTAGTGGGACTCCCCCCTCATCTGCCAATACATCTGATGCTAGAGTTGCAGGCTAAAACGTTTGTCATTTTTCCCCAATTCCTCCTCTCAGATTATTAATGCTGAAACAATGCAGCAAACCTCAGCAATAACGTTTGGCATTCTATAATAGACTCAGACAGCACATTCCTTCCTCAGCCTCCTCCTCTCTTATCTCTTTCCTCTCCCCTAAAAGCACATTTAGATAACAGTTATTGGAATGATAAAACAAAACCATAACTTAAGCATTTGTGAGTGAAATGTAGAGGAGGCTCCTCACGGGTTGCACCTTAGGTCAAACCTGCCAAAGCAGCAAAGGAAAAGATATGCTCTAGTTCAAGCAAGTTATTTTGGGGAAGTTCTATGGCCTGTGGTATGCAGGAGGTCAGGCTAAATTATCACATGTTCCTTTTGTCCTTAGATTCTATGAAAAAGGTCACTGAAACCATGAGCCATTTTCAGGAGACTTGCCTGTGTCACTCCCTAGTGCTATTCCACCGCATGCAACATGCTCAATATTCTATGAGCTTGTTTACACACAAATTGACATCGGTTTAGTTAAACTGGTGAAATACCAGTTTTAAACAAGTGTCCACACTGGGTTACGTTTCAGTTTAGCTTGCCCCGGAACATTTAAACTCAAGTAAGCCAGATACACTTTGCTCCCAGCTGGGCCTCTCTCATGCTAGCAAGTCACTTAATTTCAATGATTTAAGCATGTGCAAACATGTAGCTACATCATTTTCAAATTTAAAATCACACCTTTAGTGAAATATGCACAACTCTGACTGTGGACCAGGCCTCAGACATCTGCTCTAGCAAACTGCATAGCCGTTGGTCATTAATGGAGAAACAATGATGGAAGCTGTAGTATAGAGAGGATGCAAGAATTTTTACCACCATAGTTAGAGCCTATTTGTCCTACTGTAGACAGATAGAGGCTGCCGCCACTCCAGCTGTTACTATGTATGAGGAGGACTTGGTACAGTACTCCAAAAATACCCCTCCATCAGCCTTAGACAGTTGACGGCACAAACATACACCATCAACAACCTACACAGGCTCCTCATGAAACCAGACATCAGGATTCTATCTGAGGTGGCAAAGAGGAGGTTATGGACCCAGAGGTGCGGATCCAGGTTAATCCTCATCCAGTTGGGAGGTCACAGAAAAAGGTTTGATTAGTCG
Source organism: Eretmochelys imbricata (assembly GCF_965152235.1). NCBI lineage: Eukaryota > Metazoa > Chordata > Testudines > Cheloniidae > Eretmochelys > Eretmochelys imbricata. Next base: position 9,452,564 of record NC_135581.1, on the reverse strand, counting down.
CGATTCAGACAGTTGATTAATTTTTAATGCTTTCACCATTTCGTTGTATTTCCTGGTTTTATTTACTAAATTTTAGATTCCCTTCTCTCTCACTCCGTTACTGCAATGATCTCAGGTCAAATGAGTCTCTGAAATAAAGATGGTCTAATTTCACTCAGCTACACAAATTGACTCCTAATACCCCCTGGGTCACATTTTGCTGCAGTCAGATTAGTCAGCTCCTTCCTGTACTGGTGAGGATGCTTGCTGGGGCACTACATTAATAAGCAGATCTTTTCAAAGAGGTTCTCCCCTCCAGCTATGGTAACAAGCACATAGGTCTCTGAAAGTTCACATTATTTAGCTTGGCTAAGGCATGGGGACCAGCTGGCTGCAATGCATTACTTAATCTACCTTGAGAACCTGGGCTCAAATTTAGGGTGGCAAAGTTCATATGTAAGTTACAGTCTCAGCTTGGTGCCAGACAGACACAAGGGAGAGGATTTTCAAGACCGGATTTTCATGTGATGTCACCATTGTTCTCCCTGCAATAGTGCACACACCAGTTAGCAATTACAGGTTTAACTGGTCATTTTGTGCACAAAGTTACCATGATTAGGTGCATTTTTGCATAGGTAATTCTGAAAATCCAGGCTTGTGCCATAAGACTAAAGGTCTGGGAGTCAGGAGCTCTGGTTCTACTCCAGACTCTGCCATAGACTGAGTGAACTTGGGCAAGTCATTTCACCTCTGTATGTCTCCGTTTACTCATCTGTAAACTGGAGAGTAGTCCCTGCCTCAGGCAGCATTGTGAAGCTTAGTTCATTTAGTCAAGTGCTTTGTGATCCAGGGAGGAAAGGTGCTATATAAATACAAGCCAACATCAGTCTCCATTAAATACATAACTGAGCCCCTAACTGCAAACAGTAGGGGGGTTCCAAGTCAAAACTGAAGTGGGTTAGCACAGCTGTGTCCGAACGCTTAGAACATTCCTACCCACAACATGCTTGGCTGTAGCTAGTACCAAGGTGGTCCTAAACATAACCATATAGCTTCTGTTAACTTTAAACACAACAGTGTGCTTCTTAGCAACACATTTCTTTCCCCGGTCTCATTGTTGTTGAAGACAATAACAAGGCAGGAGGCAATGAACTGGACCTGTTTTAAAATCAGTTTCACTCTTTATTTGAAATCTTTTACATGCCACAAATGCACATGAAAAATTGCACATTGAGAATGTGGTTCACTATTATGAACAAAGAGCGAGCTGTAAATACAAGTGTAAAACCAGTGCACAGATGGAGCTGTTAAAACTGAGTTTGTCAGTCATTTGCAAACCGGCTGCTTGGGTTCCTGGTGTCACTTAGCACATCACAGATTTTGGGAGTGGCTGCCTCCTCTAGCTTTCATGTCATTGGTGTAACATACGTCTTCACTCTCATTGTAATACAATTCTCTTACGGCAAGCTGAAACAACGGTTTCGGTAACAGTTACACCAAAAAAGTGGGTGTTACTTAGAGACCAACTGTTCCTTAAATGTCCTTTTTTTATTTAATTTAACATTATGACAACAAAGTTTCACCCTCTGTTTATATAGGAGTGAATACAGGAGATTCTCAACAGAACAGGGACTTTACACTGACAAAACAACATTTCCCTAGCAGCCTTGGGCAGAGTTGCAGCTTCCACTTCAAAGGACAAACTTCAAAAACAAATCCGACGTCCTAATGGTTTTGTGCTACATTACTTAATTGTCATACAGCTAATTAGCAATGCCCGATTTCACATTCTCAGTACGGAGAAGTTGTTCACATAAGAGGGGCTACTTACAAAAAAAAATAAATAAAACAAGGCACCAAGCATCCAGACTCGGATGACAGTAACATAAAACGCTACACTTGAGCATTTACAAAGCTAAAATAAAAAACATTTAGTAATTAAACCTAAATTGATCGGCCTTCTTTCAGACCTAGGAGTTTTCAATTTCCATGAGGGGTGGGGTGGGGGGATGTACACATGTATGTATATAGATAGATAGATAGTTCTCGTTCATTGTAGATCTTTTACAATTCTAATTATTTCCCTATCACCAAGTAAGATCAGGATCAATAGATGGTACAAACTGACCCCTCTCCCCAAGTGTCAGGGGGAAATAAAAGACCGAGGGAGAAGGAGAAGTGAGTGTCAGAGGTCAATGCCACTGAAAACAATAGATATTGATGTCTCCATTCATTTCAAAACAGCAGAAAGGTCAATGTCTCCCTTGCTTCATGTTTTATGGCTGAGATCCTGCTGCTAACAGCAACCATGTTAATAGCCAGGCCTCATCCATCCTTTTATCATTATTTCTAACCAGGTTAGCCATTTTGAAAATTCAAAGGAAGCTGGAAAGCAGCCGCCAAGGGAGGGAGAAGAGGGGAGCTGCCCTGGAAATTAATGGAAGAGATGTTTTTCATTAGTGACTGCATCTCCCCCTACCTGTGCTCTGCTTCATTCTGGTTTGTCCCTCGCTGCCCCCGAAAAAATGAAAAAGGCCTGAGGCAACGTCCCTTCACTATTAATCATTATTCCCTCTACAACATCCCAATCGGTTTCTATGGAAATGATTCTCCTGCTAGAGAGCCCTGGCTGCCTATGCATGTAATCGAACAGGGAGGCAGCCTACAGACCCTGCAATGGAGAGAGATTTTCCTCTGCAACAGCCAAGTCATGTTCACGTTGCTCCTTTTACAGACTTATTCTCCTCCAGGTAAGAGTGAAAGGCTTTGGCTGTACACAGCATCAGCCAGGATCAGCGCTGGATTTAGTCTCCCATGAGCAGATCAGACAAACTACCGCACGACCTGGAGTATTAATTTTTTGGTAAATTAAGTATCGGGATTTTGTTTCTGAAGTTAGGAGACCCCACTGCAAAAGGTGAAAGGCTGGACCTACAAGGTGCTGAGCACCCACAATTCTCATTGGGATAAACAAGAGTTGAGGGCTCTTGGCAAGCCCTATAGTAGCATTCATCTGCAAGACTTTCATCCCTTCCTCTCAATACGAGGAGAGCAATGGAGAATTCTTTTAGCCCATAGTCACTGGCAGTCATGGGGCAGCCTGCTGCCAGCAGCAGGATAAGTCCAGTAATAGACAGTTACAGAAGGTGACTGCCTACGGGAGTGTTAGTAGTATATGGTTCATGTGGTCTTTCACTGGGAATGGATATGTTCAACAGCAGTTTCCATTGTTGGGAAGCTCCCCAATGCCCTTTTTATTCTGTGTTTTTAACTCTGTCACCTGAGACAATCAGGATATTGATACTGGGATTGCAGCTGGCAGCACCAGGGATCTGCTCCACATCGGGCCACGTAAGGAAACTCAAGACAGCTGCTATAATTCATCCCATTTCCCCCCTCCTTCTAAATTAGCGCTGTCCTCAGTTGTTTGTCCTCCAAGACAGACAACACTTTAGAGCTTTACAATAGCCTAGTTTGAGCTGGGAGCCAGATGAGGGACTTGAGGCACAGAGAGGTTGAACAACTTGCCCAAGGTCACACAATAAGCAAGTGGCAAAGAGGAAACTGAAAACCAGCTCCCAGTCTGATTCTCCAGCCAACAGATCAAGCTGTCTCAATTCTCTTTAATCTCTTTCCTTACCGCTGATGTGCCATGCTGCATGGTGACAGGTTCGCATCATTCCCTGCGCTCGGGAAACCTGATGATGTGACGTATTGTTGCTGTACCGTGGGTGGGTGGGAGGGTTTTAAACAAGGTGCCAAAAGAGAGCCCAAACTGAGCTTTGCCAAAAGGCAGAGGAGGAGACCCTAACAGGATTACATCCTCTTTAAGGTGCCTTTTTCCGACTCAGGTGATATTTGGTCCAGTCAGCTTCTCCTTACCAAAAAATAAAACCACTTTAAAAAAAGCCTAGAACCCACCAGGCAGCAGGAATGGAAAGCCACTTTGTTAAACATGTTTTGGCATCAATGATCCTGTGACTGTAACTCTTAATATAACTTTAGCATCCGATCCAGTTAGCGTCAAAATGCATCCATCCAAACACGTGCAAAGAACGGGAGTTTTTGGCCAGCCCAGTGCGTTTGCTAGCAATGGAGCCCACTGCCAGAGGAGCGGTCAGAGTTCTGATCGAAAAACCGGTGCTCCTTCCCTGGCCAGCTGCAGCAGCCAGTGGGAAGCGCACCTGATGTGGTTCAGGGTGCTCAAGAGAACGGGGTCAGTCAGAAGATCGTCCCATCCAGACTTCCACAGATGGCAGGGAAGGATTTTTGCAGTGGAGGGGATGGAGAGGAAAGAAAAAAAGGGCATTTTGTATCAAAGAAAAACTGAGAACAAGGACGACAAAAAGTCCTCCCCAAAAACTGCACATGGAACCTTAATGCTGACTATGCTTTGAATCCTTTATACTTCTCTGCTCAGAACATATGGTGCTACGTTTAATAGCCCAGCACTGCCAATTGGGGACTATTAGGGTGGGTTCTTTTCCCAGTGTAAACGTTGCAGAATATAAATTGTAATTAACACCGATGCCAAAATAGCACTTAGAGAAAATAAGCACATTATTAACATCTGGTGACTCCTGCCTGGAGTGCAGAAGCAGTGGAAATTCTCACTCGCAGTCAGGAGGATCTGTAGTAGGGATGCAGAGCACGGTCCCACTGTTTGGGGATGGGGATTCTTTTCAGTCCCTTTAGCACAATCTGAGGTGCGAGTGGCTGGCCTTTCCTAGCCCTTATTGTGAACGTTACGGTTCACATTAAGAACCCAGACCTGCTCACGTGAATACAGATGTCTAAGCATCATGCCACAGGCAATACAATAATGGTAGTATACATACTTGATAAAGGGATCCACTCCCATTTTACCTAGAGGTAAGAAAGAGTACAGCATCTCTTTACAAAGGAACTGACCCACATGAAGCATATCTTATCACACCAACACAGTCTTTAAAAGAAAGGACTAGGAAAAGCATTGACCTACTAGAACACACCTTTTTGAACAACAGAGCCAGATCTGAATTGATTTTTTTCAGCAGATATCACAGAAATCAGATCCTTCCGGCAGGGAGAAAATGGGAGCTGGAAGTTTCCTTGTGACTAGAATCCATTGAGCCATCTCTTAACGGTGCCCCATTGCTTGTTAGAAAGAGAAATCCCTGCTCAAGTGCAAAAGCGTTCTTACCTATAGCATTCAGGCACCACACTATGCACTACTTGAGGACGTTGTTTATTGGCTAGGATAGTTCCCATTATGGACTGAATAGCAGAGGACTGTCTCCAGACCTGTAACCACTCAGCTTTCCCTCTGCTCCACGCTGAAGTTGCTAGGATTCAGGAGGAAAAGAAATGCAGCTTTAGTGATGCTTCAATATCTCCTCATTGCCTAACCCCCATAATCTGTGTTGGAGAAGGGATCTACTCAGCAACTGCACAGAGTGGCATCACCTGGACAAAGCAGTAACTTATTTTCCTGCCCCCCCGTCACGCCCCCCCCCAAAGAAAAAGTACATCTGATTTGTGAGGGAGAAAGGAGCCTAGCCTGACAAAGAAAGGGGCTCGACGAAGCCACAGATACAAGAAGAGGTTGGAAGAGAGAGACAGGATTCTGGAGATAACTAGATAGAAAACAGAGGTAGGACCCCAGTGAAGGGGTAACAGCTACCTACTGACCCACCCATGCTTAATGGAAACCTCCCACAAGTCAGGGATATTTTGGAAACCTAGTTTAGTTCTGAAGCACCTCCTCCAGTGGCCCAGCTGTGAGGGCTCTGGCTAAAGCTGCTGAAATGCTACAGGGCACCTGCTTCACGTAAAAGCATAAAACACATCTGCTTATTTATTTAATAGCTACAAGACTAGCAGCTCACACTCCCACACCCTTGCTAGCCAATCCGTCCCGTGGGAAGGGAAAGGAAAGGAGAGCTTCGATCTGGAAGTCCCACTCAGTGAAGGGGCTGCTGAAAAGTAAGTGTACAGAAAGATAAGGCAAAAATTAACAACTTGATGCTCTTAAAGGTAAGGGTGAGCTCTAAAGCAAAGCAGAGTACAAATGTGCTCATATGGATTAATCTGGTAATATGCAGTCTCACTCTTAATAAATGGCTAATGCTGAGAAAGCATCAATGAGCACACGTGTAGTTATGTCCTATTTGTACACATATGGGTTACATCAGGCTGGCCCATGATTTAATGTGTCGGACAGGATAAACAAGTCTGGAAATTCTTAAGCAGTGGGAAGGGGACTAGAGAATAGTGTCTGAAACCTGCATAAAGATGTATTCTGCGATCCAATCCACCCTTTGAAACCAGGATGTTTTTGACACCGTTCCCAGTAACCTCTGCTTATGAAACTATGGCACTGCTGTAGGAAACACTGACTAGCTGATTCTGTGATGTCACCCACAGAAGTACTGAGTTCCCAAGCAGTGATGTCACAGCACAGCTGTTTAGCATACCACTGGATAGAAACTGTTCAGACTCAAATGGATAACCTCTAAGGAAAAGATTAGCCCCACATTTGACCATGGAATATTCCACTTCAAGGGAAATCCTACCACCACCCAGAACGTTTGTACTAAATACGTGCACTTTGGCTTTTGGCACTGCGATTTGACACTTTAGAAAGTGCTAGATCAATAAGGCACTCTGAAAAGTGATCCAGCCCACTACAAATTCTTAAGAACATTCAGTAGAGCAGGCAAGTCTTATGAAGTTACCCTTTGAAAATGCTCCATATAATCTCTGAAATTAGTGTGTGCTCATCCACATGATTTGGGGATAGAGCTGTCCACTAGGCTCCCACCTACACTGAAAGTTGGAACGGTGTTCTAACGTCTCTAGACCACCGCTGATTTATTTATTATTTTTAGAGTAGATGGGATTCAGGTTGGAGATTTGGTAACACGGAGTTTGTGAAATCTAGAGGAGAAACTCAAGACACAAATGAGGAATTCTTCCCCACAAGCCAAACGGTCCAAACACTAACAGCAAGAAGAACGTAGCAATGGGCTTGAAAGGTTAACAATCATGATTTGCTACTGGGGTGGGGTGGGGGGCGGAAACAAACCTGAGGTACTTCTCTCAAAAGATAATACCCTGAAATACTTCTCATCACACGTGCGTAACTATGTACACACATCTATAATAAGAGCTATGATGCATTTCATTCAAACAATACACCTTTGTGCCCATTGTAACTGAGGGACACTAACTCACACAGAATCAGGCCCTCTACTTTGCCATTAATAACAGACTCAAGCAAAGAATGATCACTGAGGAAACAACAGCACATACCACCAAAGTACACAGGACCCCTACAGAAATATATCAAGCAACAAGGGGAGAAGGGTAAGAAAGGGAGCATTCTTTAAGTTGGTTTCTCTTACCTTTAACTAATATAAAGTAAAAGAGGAATTCATTATTAACCACAAGGAAATCCCCATATGGTTCCAAAAGGCTTTGATATTGTATATTCTTGTGCAAGGTCTGTTTGCCCACCGCAATGTTTGCCCAGGCTCTTTTGCTTTTCGATTGCACTGATTTAAAGTGATTGTACAGCATCCCATAAGGCGGCCATAAGCTCAAGAAGGGGATCCAGGCCAATAAGAAGCTGTTGCACACGTTCATCCCAACTGTTCTACATGTGCTATGGCATAATCACCACCACAGGTTTGGAGGTTCCTCAGCCACTCTGCTTTTAAACAAGGTAATTTCATCCAAGTGCATCATGGGGACATCTCTGATGACCTCCGTCAAGTCCTCATGTAGTAGAGGGAAAATGATGACATTTAATGCAGGGCGGTCTGCCTGGAAACTAAATCAGATACAAGTTATTAGCCAAGGAGAAATGCTAGTTCTGCAACAAGAGAAAAAACTTGCACGGGTAGAGTAGGAGGCGGCAGAGGGGGAAGGGGAGTCTTGCCGAGACAGGAAATCAAGTTTTCCCACCTGTGTGGGACTTTATTACCTTGCAGTGGGTCCATGTGGCTAATTTAGGAGGCATCGGAAAGGAGTCCTGATCCAAAATGGAGATTGGGAACCACAACATGGAGCTCTTACAAGAGGAGGAAAGGATCCTCAGAACTTTGAATGAGAGATTCCTTAGCTGAGTAAGATGCTGGTGGGTAGCCACTTAAGCTCTCACTAACAATGGCAGGTTGTACGGCCTGCAAAATCCGGACTAAATTGTCTGGGATTTGCCCTAGGACTGGGCCTGGGATTATCACTGAAGGGTCAGTTGTACAGCACATGGAGGACAAACGCTGCGGTCAGAGAAAAAGGAAAGCTCTACTACTGCAGATACTCAATGTTTATCCACGTTAGAATAACACACTGGCAACAGTGTCATTTTTAATAAAAGTCACAACAGCCTGTGACAGATACACACAGTTCCAGTCCTGAGGAAACCCAAAAGCAAACAGCCACATTTGCCACTAGAATTTTGGTTTACTATCTTTTTAAATCTATTAGCCCTTTACCTCCACTGCTTTCTACACCAATCTTTTTAGCCTCAGCCCCTTCTGCTCCTAATTTTTTTGCCACCTCGTTCAGCAGACGCTGAGCATCACAGACCTTTCGATGGAGAGCAGACTGGTGTGACAACAGGAGAGACAGGAGCAGCAGGGTTGTAATTACAGAGCAGGAAAAACAGCAGAAGTTAAATCCATATGCAATATTTTTGAAATTAAAGCAGGCCCAGATAGCAAGTACTATGCATGACAGCAACCCAGAGAAGTAACAGAAGAACACAGATATTGGGGGGAAAGGGAGGACAGATTACAGGGTAAGAGAAGACCATCAGAATGAGGACAGGTAAGTCTTTTAGCATTGATTGGCTGATTGAGTAGAGCCATGTCTAGGTTGCTGTTATTAGAATAGACATGCAACCATATCTTAAAACACATGGGTTATTGCTATAACCCTGCTAGCAATCTCCCTGAGCAGTGCGTCCAGAGTTTATTCCTTAACTGTTATAGGGTAGGCTGGATCCACGTTAGAACATAAACCCACTAAGGCAGAGCCTAGTTTGACATTCAGCCTGTGAATCATGTGTCTGAACTGTAGTGGTGTCCGCTGTAGACCAAGATTATTGTCTACACAATTCTGAGCACACCCATCACGCTAAAATTATTATCCATATCATGGTGATACAGGGCTGCAGGAGTGATCGTAAGTTCAGGTGCTAGAATCCCACATGAAACTTCAGAGTAATTGTTCCTGATTAAAGATTAATGCTGGCAGATATATCATGCTGCAGTTCGATCCACAAGAGGCTCGCATTTCTCTCTGGGTGACGGACCTAAGGAGCACCTCCCACAAACGCATTAGTGCTTCCTTCCATGCCAACTCTTACGCACGGAAACTTGTCCCGAAACAAATCCATAAACCCGTCACTCTTGCCTCCAATTCCCATCTCAGGACCTATTTCTGCAGCAATGCTTGCAAGAAATTAGCCAACAAATAATGGCTAGGCGAAAGGCAATTGGGTAAAGTTGGTATTTATGTAATTTGAACTCTAGAATATAGCAAACATATTGGATATTCTCTCCCCCCCTCAGCTCTTCATACGGTAGTCATTTAAGACCCACAATCCTGATGAAGAAGGAACCATGTTAATAACCTCACTCCCTCCCCCCCCATCACAAGTTCACTGGGGCTCAGTGCAGGGGTCCACCCACCCAGGCAGATCTCTTTTTAGGACTGGTGCCTTAGATTGTAAGTTCTTCATGGCGAAAAAAAAAAAAAATCTCCTATTTCTGTGTTTGTACAGCATCCAGCATAGCAAAGCCCCAATCTCAGTTGAGGTCTCTGGATGCTACCGTACCACCACACAAACGACAAACTATATTTATACATTAGTTAAAAAGTGGGACTCAAACCAAGTTTACACAATTTGCCTCAGAGTACTGGAAAAATACACATTAAATATGCCTTCCAAGAAGCCGGATTTATGGAAATATTTTTTGAAGAGCTTTGAACTTGATCTGCAGCAAAAAAAGCCAAAATATGCCTTTGAATTTTGTGATTTGTATTTTTTTAAAACTGGAAACTGTATGTTGCTCTGAAACTTATAAATTGCCTACCACAGCCAGTTTATGCCTGCGAATTCTTTCCATGTTCGATTTGCACAATTTAAAATGAAACGCACATTGTTTACCATTATTCTCAGCAATGTGTGCGTGCAAAGCCGCTGCTTTAGCTGCAAATTTCAAAACAACTTTTAACGAGCTGCTGTCACAATGCTAAAATGGGATTAGCATTTCCCAAAAGCAGACTCCTCTACAGATGCTGTATGTATGTTCCTTCAGTCCTCTGCCGGAAGGCAATTCCATTCTTCATACACCTGTCCAGGTGGGCTAGATTAAGTGAACAGCACTTAGTACTAGCACTAAAAGACCCCAGGCATGGGGTGGAGAAGGGGAAGAGATTGAGTTAATGAGTTGCAGCATAGCTGCTGTAATCTTCTTGAAGATTCTTCCCTCACTCCACACTTGGATGAATTTCAAACTGGATCTACCTCTGAAAGTCTATGGTGTGGTTAGTGAAAACCTGTCAGATGGAGGGAGACGTGGATTTGGGGAGACAAAAGAATTGCAGCTCCAGACTTGAATCCCTGTTCTATTCCAAGGAAAACAAGCCAAAAATTGTGAATGTTGCTTGCTTTCTCCTACAAATCAATCTCCAAACTAGACTCATCATGATTAATTACATGAAAGTAAGTTTTCTATGCAATTGACTAGCTGGCTCTTTAATATTTATCCTTGGGAGGGGCGGGGGGGAAATCTCTGGGATAACAAAGAAAAGGACAAGCTTTCCATAGCAGCCTCTGATCCAGTATACTTAGCCTCAAACCAACAAGAGCTCAGTAGCACTTTATGCAAAAGCAGGTTTCTGAAGATTATGTAAATTTGGATGTGAAAATCTGCAATTGGCTATAGTCATCCCTGGAGCTCAAAAATGGACACACCGATTGTGATGCAGGGCACACTTCAAATTCATTCTGGCATTAGCAAAAGCAGGACCCTTGCCTTCCTATCCCGTCCTTTAATTACACCTAATGTACTGAAAAAGGCTGTTAGCCAAAAAGGGTTAATGGAGCTTTGTTGCCTGCCCCAAAATTATGTCAGAGCGAGCGTGGACTGGGCACAGTAAGAGTATTTTCAAAGGAACAGTCTGGTAAATAACCTACACTACAATCTCAATTATTTCCAACTGGCACGGCAGGATCCAATATGTAGGTCATGGACAAAGTCAAAAAAGGAAGGAAAAGTTGAAAGCAAATCTGTACTTCAATCAGATTTCCTTGATTTTCTGCAGGACAAAAGAGTCACTAGGCTGAATTCATTATCTCATGGCAAACACCCATAGATGTGTTGTCAGATGTACTTTTAAAGTGGAAACAGAATGAGCCCCTTAAACTCCACCTACTAAAGTTGCATAGAAAGGACAGCTGAGAACAAGCGAAGTTTAGCAAAGATTATGCAACACTAGGGCACAGATTATTAAAACCTCAATTTAGTTATTTGCATTGCAGTAGCTCCCAGAGACTGTCATTAGGAAAAAGGCCCCAATGCGGTAGGCACTGTGCCAACTTATTTTCTCTTGGTTATAAGGAGGAACTTTGAAGGGACTTGGTGACATCCTGCATTGAAACAAATCTCCCAGAGACCTCCAGAGGAATATAACAAAGGTTCTGTATGTTACACATCTTCTGAATTTGGCACATCACTTCACACATGCCCGTAAGTAGGTGTAAGGGCAGCTAAGCTGGTATAACTTACACAACGAGGGGATGGAGGAGAGGTGTGTAGCACGAAAAGCAGCTAAAGGACGACTCCTCTAGCTCCTCTGCTAGAAGATTATGGCAGGATCCATGAATCCACAAATTCAGGACCTGGGCTACGGGGGTCACGAAGACACCAAATTTAAATCCACGGGGGGGGGGGGGCGGGGGGAGGGAGAGGATACCATCTAGGAGTTTTGGGACCCTACATGGAGACTAGGGAGGAAGTAGTACTGGTAGGGAGCCAGGAATGCCATGATTTGGGGGGAGCAGGGTACCCTTTAGTTGAACTGGATCCAGTCTCCATTTAGAATTAATCCACTATTCTTCCAATCCTACCACGCTCTGGTTTACCTTCTGCCAGCCTCTCAGTGTGTAAATTATACAATCTTAGACTCCTTTACACCCACTTACCATTTTGTAATAGCACTTACACATCACTTCTAACTTTGGAGCATTACTTCAGAAAGCAGCTAATTAACCAGGAAAGGGGAATTCAGTACAACTCAAATTTTGCCCTATATCTGGTCATATCAATTTGTTTCAGCCACATGTGTACATATGTGCACGCTGTTTCATCTTAAACCAGAAACTCCAGCAGTTTTGTTTTCACTGGAAGAGACACTTGTGATTTAAATGTCGGGCTGAAGCCTATAAGCGATGCCAGGGCTTGAAATCCCCTTCCCTGATGCGCGGCATGGCAGAAGCTACAAAGAAAACATGAGCAGCAGGGCACACAGTTCATAGTGAATTAATTTAGTATTAAAAAAGATTGCGAGCCAGAGTGCTAGACAGGTCATCTTAAGTGGCATGACATATATGCATTTTTCTCCTCCTTCCAATCACACCAAGCATACATACCATTAGGGTCTGCTGCTTGGGTCCTTTCCAGCACATTCCACTGGCACTAGGAAATGTCAGTCGTCATATCCTGCTATGACAGTCTCCAAAACAAACATGCATGCGTGCGCACACACATCTCCCTACCCCAATAACTTCTATGGGGCTAATTTCCATCCGTACCAAAGCTCTGGCTCCCTGGAACGTGCTGGTATAATTATCCCCAAGGTGCCTTCTTTCATGAGACAGAGAGCTCCATTTACATCTACCTGTCCTTCACCGAGTCTCCCGAGAGGGGTACAAAGCTGGTTTGTAGCCACTGTAAAGTGGGCCAATTCCCCCGTGCCATTCTTGCTGTGGACCCTTTGGAATATCAATGATTAGCAGACTCCAGTTCATAACCCCAGAGCAGGAGTTGCAGTCAAGAGCTTCACAGGAAAGCAAGATTCTTGGGTTCATTAAAATACCCACAATTTGTTCATATTCAGCAAAACCAGCCACATTTACAGTACAGCTCTGTTTTGAAAGCACTTTCTGGTAGCCAGGTCTCTTCATCCCCACATCTGCTATGACCGAGCTGTCCCCAATAGCATCCTAAGGAACCCCATAATTTCCCTCATTTTAAGACTCAACTACAGCCTCCAAACTCTGACCAATGGGTGTGGACAGGACTCTTTGGAAGCCAGTCAAGTAATGACAAGCCAGATTATCCTGCTGCTTGTCCCTAGGTTTCAGCGACACAATGTCATTTCCCAGCAGGGAAAGGATAGTGTTGTGGGTAGGAAACGTGAACAGGCAGTGAGATCTGTCACACTCACTGTCTGAGCATGGGCAAATTACTTCATCTCTCTGTGCCTAGGTTTCTCCATCTGTAAAATGGGGATGATACATCACTAACTCCACATGGGTGCCATGAGGCTTAACAATAGAGTGCTTTGAGATTCTGGGGTATTGAAGAAGTGGAAGTTACTATGCCCACTGAGCTGCAGACCAAGCAGTCAAACATGAGTGGGCAGTGGAGATTAAGAGACGAGAACCAAAGGAAAGATGCCAGCGCACCCCACACAAGTCCTAGAGCTGCACTCTGCCAGAAGAAGCTGAAACGCATTGGGAAGTTTTTTCTTAACATCTTCCGCAGATTAAGATGTTATTGCAATAGCTGCTCAATTAAGTGCATTTCCTACTTTGGAAACACATTAAAGCTACGTTTCTGTTCAAACCTCTTCATACCCACGTTCATGTATGCAAAGAGGCACCAGGGCACAGATTCCACTAGGACTGCATAGCCAGGAGAAAGTAAGAGATCATGCTGCACAGGCCACAGGGCTATAGATCTATTTGAGGAAGACTGTGTCCAGACCACGCAATCCTCTAACACTTCCCCAACTGAGTACCCGCCACAGCATGCATACAAGTAATTAGGAGGAGTGGTGCAGGCTAACAACAGGAATGCAGCCAGAAAGGGGACAGATGGGTGGCCCCCAAAAAGAAAACATTAAAATGCCATCAGGGATGCACCTACAAATCAGATCAGCTTGCCCATAGAGCTATATCCATATCTGGCCCATGTCGAAGCTAGGCAGTACTAATGATGCCCAGAATACAGTCAAATTTCACCAAGCACTCCAACAGGTAATGTAAGTGGACAAGGATGCAGTTTATTATTAATTCAGTCTGAGACAGGATGATTCAGGGGTTTCTAAGAGCAGGAAACAAACAGATAATGAAAGCTGGAACAAGGTTTGAATGATTCACTATGCCAGTCTAGCGATACATTAAGCCTTCTTGCAATCAGAGGCAGAGACTGAGTCCACAATATACTTAGGCTAGTGAAGTGGGTTTGGCAGCTAACGTGCCAACACTGGGTTCACAAAGAACAGCAGTGTACTAGGAGGTCGTTTCTCAAGGTCAGAAAGAAGTGGAGAGAAGAGAAGGCAAAGACTCAGCTTTCAATCTAGCATAAGCCATAGGCAGTAATACCCGCTCTTTGCAATGTCAAGGTAATCGCTAACATCCAGGTGGGCAGCATAGAAGAGAATGGTGGAGAATTTTGCAGAATACACAAGGAAGATTTGTAATTTTGCACTAGCTTCTCACCCTCACAGGATTTCACACACCCCCGCCCCCCCGAGCTTTAGCTCTGCAAGTCAGAGGTAACATCCATAGGAGCCATTCAGAGTTTGAACCAAAATTGGAACTGAGCATCATGCGGAATAAGAATCCACTGGGTCAAAAAAGTGCATTCACTAGAAAGAGGTTGACCAATTGGGACTTTCAGAGAACAGCTACAATGATTAATGGGGTGGAGGGACTGACATCTGAGGAAAGTGAGAATTAAATAGTCATAAGCTAGACTAAATGACAACTAAGGAGAGTCAGGGGGAGGGGAATTGGGTAAACTTAAAATGTTGGGTGTAACCGTCAACATAGGAGAAAGTATTTAGGAGGATCCAAGAGTTTAGGGTTAGAAAAGGATGAAAGTGAGCAGAGGAAGACTTAGGCTAAATACTAGAAAAGTTTCCTAACAGGGAGGTCTAATCAGACTGTGGAATAGCCATGCCAGGGAAGTGGTAGGAGTCCTATTGCCGAAGTCCATTCAAACTAGACACGGCACTCCATTTACAATGCTGGGAAGAACCCTACACTGGCATGGGGTTGGAAAAGGTGACTTGGTACTTCTTTTCCTCCTCTCTCCCCAGTCTCCAGTTCCTAGGATTCACAATTGGGGCTGGGAACAGTGGTGGCTAGAGGAATAGAATTGTGGAGTCAGTCACTTTGCAGCATTGGTGTACTACTAAACACAACATTTTAAATGCACAAAGCACTGCATAAACAATCTTCAACACCTCTATGGAGACAGGTAACCAATACAGATGGAAAAACAGAGGGAGAGAGGCTGACTTGTCCCAGGCCAACAGCAAGACAGTTATATAGCCAGGACTGGAAAACAGGAGTGTCTGGCTCCCAATCCTGCATCAGTCCCCCAGACCACCTTGTAACTAATGCTGCTAGAGTAGCTGGCCACTCCCTCGCTAGCCAGCAGACTTCAATAGTCGCAGCAAGTATAGGGTACTACAGTAATGCATTCTCGAGACAAATAACTGTACCAGGCAGTGCAATCACCACCCTTCATCACATACCTCTTCAAAACACTGCAGTTAGTCTGAAACCACAAGCTGTCCAGCTCTGATCTGACATCTCAGTCTTAACTTAATGATCTCATTACTATAAATATCATAACTCTAATGTATTCCTTGATGTTTTAGCTTTATATTCCAAAAATCCTCAATGATACTTCTCTCTGATAAAGGCCTTTTTAATCGCTGAGATATAGTTGCCTTTCCAGTCTATTTCTATGGTGTTTTGTCAGGGACTTTTCAGAGATTTCTACTATTTACTATTGAAGCGTGGCTGAAAATTGCTGCAGTGATAGGTGCTATAGGTGTAATATTCTAAAGACTGAGTATTACCAGTTGCAAATGATTAAAAATAAACTGGGGGGAAAAAGTCTCTGGAGCCAGTAAGACATTTGCCAAACATTTAATACCACACCTCTTTCTGCAGTCCATTCTTTCGCTGGTAAACTCCGCAGGAAAAGGAACTTCTCTTCCGCATTTGTGAAGTACCATGCCCATTAATGGCACCATGTAGAAGTACTATGCAAAAGTGATTTGAATTCCATCCTTTTCTGCAAGATTTCTGGGGTGAAGAACTACATGGCCCGCAACACACAAAAAAGTCAACATTGGTGGTAGATCTACTATATACCACAGCTCTATCTAGTGGAGCTTTATGAGAACTACAATTCAAAAATCTACTCTGGGAAAGCAGCTTGGAGAAGAAAGCAATGTCCTAACGCTATGGAAGTGTCTGGCTGGAATAGGATTTGACACACTGGCTATGTACAACTATTTTTAAAATCTACAGCAAGAGTTAGTAAAACAAATCCCAGAAGGAAGCATTTAATTTTGCCACCCGAGGAAACTTTCTTGCTCAACAGAATTAGTCAGACTGGAATCTAAAACCGTCATGCTCCATATTCATGAAACATAATATTTACAGTACGGTTCTAGAATTAACACGTGGAGCAGTGTTAATGGAACGCCTACTTAAGTAAATGTAATGCCCATCTGGAGTGAAATATTTCAAAAGTGTATTTCTGGTTGTGGTAATGTGCAAATCTAAAAAGGAAACAGCAGTATTCTCATTCGCTCCATTTTTAGCTAGGTACTCAGATGGTCGCCATCACCAAAGAATCTGGGCCTCCCACAATCTTTTTATATATTTATTCTCACAACATTCCATGAGGTAAGGCAAAGCCACGATCCCGGTTTCACAGATGGGGAATGAAGACACAGAGATACTAAGTGATTTATCCAAGCACACACAGGAAGTCTGTGGCAGCACAGGGAACCGAACCTGGGTTTCCCAAGTCCCAGATTAATGCTCTAATTAATCCCTTCCTTTCCTAAGAGGGACTCGTGTGCTTGGACAACATGAGAAGTGAATGATACAACACCCCTCTTCCCCCATCCCACCCCAAATGCCAACAAACATATTTGCTTACAGTGATATAGTTAGTCTCCTCTGCAGTTCAGAGGAGAATGTGGCCTCGTCATCCTGTTTGCTGAACTATCGGGGGGGGGGGGGAGGGGGGCTCCATATCAGTTCTACAATCTCTACTGTGTGCCAATGCAGTGGACACAAAATTATATCAGAGGCATCTGGAGGAAAAGGTGACCACCACAGCCAACACATGGATAGCAAACAGGTGAAGGAAGCTAGAACCGAATACCACAAACATACCAATGTTTAAAAGCTCACAAATATGCATCTACATTAGAGACTGAAATAAACTACATGCATAGAGACCATTAATACTCAGCTACCAACTGGGACAACTGTATTTCTGAAGCTGGCTACACGCCAACATTTACACAAAACCTTCCAGTTATAAAGTTGTCAAGAGTCAGGACCCAATATATTCCACAGCCATGGAAGGCACCCCCTACCACAGAGCTGTGCTCCAAAATTTAAGTTTTCGTTTAAAATAAAAATGGTTTCTACCCCTTCTGATGGGAAGAAAACCTTGAAAACATGAACCAAATGTAAACTGAGGCAGCAATCTCTTCTTGACTCTGTAGACAGCCTGACACAATAGCTCTGAGAGGTGTGAACTGTCCAAATCTTATGACTGACAATAATTTAAGTTGCAACATTGTTAGCTATTTCACTAATCATTATAGCATAAGCATCCAATCACTGTAATACCTCTTCTTCACTAATGACAAAAACCCCAACTATCCCCCGTCAACTGCCAGTAAACTCAGCTTCACCCCTGCAACTTTTATGTTACAACTGTTCTGTTCATCTGAACATCTCTAGTGCAACAAAGATGTTGGGACATAAAATAGAATTGAATACCAGTGCATTCAGAGAGGGTACTGCACTGATTTAAATATGAAAATTCATTTGTTAAAAGCCTACACTTAAGACAATGAGATGATCCTGCTGTAGAACTCCCAGCTCACATCATAGTGCTGCGGAATCCAGGAACCTTACCATAGAACGAAGTCCATGAAAAGCTGGGCCTACACACCTTCTTGCCTATAGTAGCCACGAGACTGAAAGGACACAATTATCAACCTCTTCATCTCTACCCAACAGGAGCTAAACTTCTGGGCCTCCCACTAGTCAATCAGCGAGTTAGGCACAAATATGATCCCCATTGTACAGATGAGGAGAAAGTTGAAGAGAATTAATTGAGGACTTAAAGCAAGGCCATACCAAGCTGGTATTGAAACACCAGAGTTCCTGGCTCCACTCCCCCTGCAGTCCATCTACCAGACAAGGATTCTTAAACTTTGGACATTTGAACAGTGTCTCCTAAACACCAACATTCCTCTTTATGATTATGGGCCACCTCCCCTCCTGCTGACAGTCAATCAACATCCCTGTGAAGGCTGCAGCAATTACCTACACAGAAAAATAGTATTAGAAAAATAATGTATTTTCAGCTTCTTCTAAATGCAACTCAGCAGCTGGAGAGAGAAACAGCACCACACGACCAGTCCGCTCTCCCCGGATCACCAGCATGCGACCATGGACCAGCATCCAAATATCACTGCTCTAGACCATGTTTTTGAGCACTCCAAACTCTAAAGGCTCCAGCAAGATCACCTCTGCAGCTTTAACAGTAAGCTTTTCCAGAGTCGCCCTTCAAGTCTCCAAATCCCTTTAAAACAGGGATGGGCAAACTATGGCCTGCGGGCTGCATCCGGCCCATCAGAACTTTTAATCTGGCCCTCGAGGTCCCACCGGGGAGCAAGGTCGGGGGTTGTCCCGCTCCGGCGCTCCAGCCAGCGAGCGGAGTCGGGGGCTTTCCGCACGGTTCCCGGAAGCGGCGGCATGTCCCCACTCCGGCTCCTACATGTAGGGGCAGCCAGGGGGCTCTGCAAGCTGCCTCTGCCCCAAACGCTGCCCCACACAGTTCCCATTGGCCGGGAACTGGGGCCAATGGGAGCTGCAGAGGCGGTGCCTGCAGATGGGCCTCGCCTCCGCATAGGAGCTGGACAGGGGAAACATGCTGCTGCTTCCGGGAGCTGCTTGAGGTAAGCACTGCCCAGAGCCTGCACCTGAGCCGTCCCGACCCAGCCCCTTGCTCCAGCCTTGATCCCCCTCCTGCCCTCCAAACCCCTTGGTCCCAGCCTGGAGCACCTTCCTGTACCCCAAACCTCTCATCCCCAGCCCCACCCCAAAGCCTTCACCCCCAGCTGGAGCCCTCAACCCCCCCGGTGCCTCAGCCCTGATGCTCCTCCCACCCTCCAAACCCCTCAGTCCCAGCCCAGAGCAGCCTTCTGCACCCCAATTCCCTCATCCACCAGCCCCACCCCAGAGCCCACTCCCCTAGCCGGAGCCCTCATTCCCCTCCCCTCCCACCTCCAATCTTTTGAGCATTCATGGCCCGCCATACAATTTCTATACCCAGATGTGGCCCTTGGGCCAAAAAGTTTGCCCACGCCTGCTTTAAAACGACAATTAATCTCACTTAAGGTGCACCTCCCCATTCAAAACTAGCCAACCCCAAGACCCTCCAGAATCCAAACCAAATCATCTAGTCCATAGCAGTGACAGAGAAAGTCCCAATGTACTCCCACATGGCTCAGAGGGAGGGAAGAAAAAGAAACATTCAGCTTTGAGAGTCCGCGCCCTGTTCCCACACACACTAGCCCTTCATGTTTTCTGCCCTTACAGAGCCCATATAAATAATTTCCAAAGCAAAATCACTATTTTCTTACTCTGGAATAAAGATATTTTAATGTCATACTTGCTGGGTGTTTTCTGTAGTATTAGATTGTTGGATTTGGGGGTACAATACCAGCATGCTAAAGAGCTACACTGGGCAAGCTACAATCATCATCCGAAGACCTAGCAATGAACTAGCTAGCAAAAATAAGCTCGTCTCAATTTTACTGTATATCTTTTTACCCTCGCAGCTGCGGATAAACCACAGTCAAGAGAGTCAATTATTGACCCCATTTGAAGGCATATTTGTACAAGGACTAAAATGGTAACACTGGAGAAGTCACATGGTTAAAGACTCGCTGATGTGGCATGGAAGCTTTCATGTTCTGCTTACACATCATTTTCTGTATTTCTTTCCTTGTATTTTATTACTAGAGACAGTTGCACGAGAACAGAATCTTTGTTGCTTAGGAGAGCATCTGCTCCTGCTGCTTATCCTCTTCCTGAAGTCATAATCTTACGTGACATCAAAATAGTTTCCAGAGCCACCAATTACAGTGTCAGAGGATTATGACTTCAGGTGGGGAATTAACAGCAGGAGCAGATGCTCTCTTTAAAAAACCCCCAAAGATCCTGTTTTCATATAAACATCCCTATTAATAAAACACAAGGGAAGTATAATAATATGACAGGCAGAATTGTTTCTAAATATAAGACAGTTTTCAGCATTTTCCACAAGGCATCAGCTGCTCTTTGGAAAATTACTGGGTGTTAAAATATAAAGAGACACAGAATTTACAAAAGTGATATGTAGCACAGAAAAGAGGAGGAGGAGGAGATCTGCAATACGGGTGAGGAATAGCATAGTTCTGCATAATAAAATGATATTAAAATTCTGGCCAACACTGCAATGACATCTCAAACAGGCATGTAGGAGAAAGCGGACAGGGGATTTTTGGATCTTTCCAAAGATCCCCATGGCACACAAATGAATTAGATAAAGAAATGCCTTTACAGATATGACAGCCCAGTAAAACACAAAAAATGATTGACACATCACAGGGACTTTATTTACTCAGATGTTGGTATGTTTTCCAATAGCTACTATCCCAAAGGAACAGGCATGCTCCTAGAGGCAGTAATAAGCAGTCTCATACATAGTTTGCTAGGTAGATAACACAGTCATAGCCTCTGCTGGATTTAATCCTAGAAAACAAGTCTGAAGCTGGGGAAGGGCTGGGGTAGAGCTACCATCTAGGATGCAATAATAAATAATAATAATGCCATTTGATTTGAAATTTTTATTAAAATGTAATAAAGAAAACACACCTAATGCCTTAAGAAAAAGGAGAGGGGAAAATAGCGTGAAGTCTCTGTTGAATGGGAAATATTTTGTGAGCTGGCTGCCACCATGCCAAGTGTAATTAAAAGCTTTATTCTCAAAAGGAGTTCACGGTTCATACACAAACGCTTCCCACTATGTGAGCTTCAGAACACTGCAAGGGGCTAGGCAAGACTTATTTAAGAACTGCCAAAGATGCAAGGGCTACACCAAAAAGAACCCCCCTTAGCCAATCAGAAGGCTTTGAAATGCTCTACTGGGGCACTATCAGAAAGCGACATTCACAAGGGATTAGCGGTCTGTGAATGAGCTGTAGTTACTTGTGGGGAAGGAGGAAAGGCTCAAAGTCGGACATCTTCAGTACTTAAAATGCTGCCAGATGTTTTTTTTTTTGTTGTTTACATGAAGTTGTCACTTGATCATGTAACTGTATGATTGAAGCTTCAAATCAATCACGATGGGACAAGCGGATTAAAAAAACCGTACAGAATACTTACAAGTAGCTCATTGACTGGCTCTTATTAAAATGAGAGGCCACCCTTTGTGCCAAGGAGTTAAATTTCACCTGTCAGCTTCTTAGCATGCTAAAAGGCCAGGAGAACATTACACAGTGCTCCCACACTTGACCCATATATAAGATGGAGGGAAAGGCAATGGGGATAAATCCTGAACAGCCCCAGAAATCCCACCTCAGCCCCTTTCTCACTCACCTCCGTACAATGGACTGCTGAAGATTTTTGCAAACTGTGAGAGATTCTCCCATAAACATGTGGCACATGATGACCTCAAGGCAGTTGGCCATGAATGACATCACTGCATCAGACTGCAGAGTCCCACTCCGGGAGATGATACAAAGGCGCTGGAGAGAAGAACAATGACTCAGTGCCTGGAAGAACTGGGTGTTAGCACTGAAATACGGCTGTTCTAGCCTGCAAGAAAAAACACAAACAAGTCAGAGGATGAATTTTAATTCTGCTTTAAAACAAGTGGGGGATGCAGCATTCGTATGGGGCTATGAATGGTGCAATAAGTGTCTCCAATTTAGCCATGTGTTGCTCCCACTTGAAAACAGCTGGTGGATTCAGAGATCAGGAATGGCCTGGCACTATCTATATACACAGTACACATGGTAGTCTCATATCTAAGTGGGAGCACCATAGCAAAGGCGATATTCCAATCTCAGCCCTCTTGCTTACAGAGCGCTACCCTTCAGCAATGAGCTGTTTACATGACAGCGGCAAACAGAGACTGAGGCAGGCCCAGACTTGGCTACGTGGCATCTGGTCAGAAGGCTAGTAGCTGGCATGGACCATGGGGCCTTGCTGCTCCAGAGGTCCAAATGCTGAGCAAGCTAGTCACCATCCTCTAGGCAACAACCTCAACGTAAGACTCCAGGCAGAGCGAACCAAGTATGAAAAACTGATTCACGACGGACACTGATGGAGACCTAGTGCTTTTGAGCCACGCGGCTGAACATCTTCAAGCCCTGAGAGGTCAGCAGAGAGGAGCTGGAGAAAGAAGAGGGGTCAGAGAAGAATCTGTCAGCACAAGCTTCTATGTGACCTCTTCTATATTTCACATGGGCTGAAGAGTTGGTCTGGATTTGATTAAGTAAAGGAATCTGACAGTCAGTCTGCAGCACATGGACTATTTCAGAAAGAAATGTGTCAATTTGAAAATACACAGTGGAAAGTACTAAATACCTCCCCCTCCCTTTCGGAAGTTTCTGGAAGCTATCAGTTTCCATGCTGTAACTTGCAGCCTAACCAGATTCTGCATGTACAAAATAATAATTTTACAGAAAGTATCTCCACTGCAAAAGGTCAGTGTCACCTGGAAGATATGGCTGCTCAGTCCAGGTTTGCTAGAAGGATCTCAAAGCCGTTATGAGACTCAGTCATTGGGTCAGCAGAGCCAGGAGCTTGGAGATGTGTAATCCATTAGATGACAACTAGCAGGCAATCCCACCCTGAACTGGATAATCTCTATCCAGCCTTTCGTGGAATGGGGGCATATCTGAGCAACTCTTCGTCCTGATAATTGTTAAGTCATGTTTTGCGAGTCCAGAACTTTCTGGCAGTAAGGACGCTTGTGGAATGGTGTTTTTATTTGATAGCTACCCAGCAATTCACCATAGAGGTGAGCAATACCTGGCTGTCACTGAAGATCCTGCATTACACTCATTTCTCCGGTTGTGTTAACTGAAAATCAGAAACCTGCCTGATTTATCCAAAATATGTCATCATCCTAATGTGAATCTGACACAAAGACACACTGGCTCCCATTTTCTGGGTTAATAACTTCCAAACACAGGTAGGGAAAGTGGCAGAAAAATGCATACTAGTAATACTCTATTTTATTCACTAGGTGACACTGCTGCTTTGTAACATCACCTGAATTTCTAGGCTTGCAGAAAATTCTTGGTGGTGGTGGAATTAGCCAAATGACACCCAATCCGGTTTTCAACAGACTTTATTGCCAGATTTTAAATGCTGAGCAGCCCCTCCAGATAAAACCTTCCCCAACTCCATTTGGAAAGTTATGACACCTTAAGTAGCGTTTCAGAGTAGCAGCCATGTTAGTCTGTATCTGCAAAAAGAACAGGAGTACTTGCGGCACCTTAGAGACTAACAAATTTATTAGAGTATAAGCTTTCGTGGGCTACAGCCCACTTCATCGGATGTACAGAATAGAACATATAGTAAGAAGATTATACATACACACACGTTGGAAGTTACCATACAAACTGTGAGAGGCTAATTAGTTAAGATGAGCTTATTATCAGCAGGAGAAAAAAAAACTTTTCTAGTGATAGTCAAGATGGTCCATTTAGACAGTTGACAAGAAGTTGTGAGGATACTTAACATAGGGAAATAGATTTAATATGTGTAATGACCCAGCTGGGAGTGGCTGGGTCATTACACATATTGAATCAATTTCCCAAAAGTTAAGTATCCTCACACCTTCTTGTCAACTGTCTAAATGGACCATCTTGACTATCACTAGAAAAGTTTTTTTTTCTCCTGCTGATAATAAGCTCATCTTAACTAATTAGCCTCTCACAGTTTGTATGGCAACTTCCAACTTATCTGTACGTGTATATCTATATCGATATATCTTCTTACTATATGTTCCATTCTATGCATCCGATGAAGTGGGCTGTAGCCCACGAAAGCTTATGCTGTAATAAACTTGTTAGTCTCTAAGGTGCCACAAGTACTCCTGTTCTTTTTTCTTAAGTAGAGTGTTCTTATGGCACTGCCATGGGAGACACACAGGCTTTTCCTTTGTGGGAAGCTGTACAAACCCTCTCCTCAGGAGTGGCCAGTCTGTGGCGCACAGGCATACCATAGTCCCTGGATGCAAAGTTCTCTGGGCCTGGCCAAATGGAAGCGACCACTGCAGGTCAAATTGTTTTCTCCAAAGATTAGTTTTGCGATGCAACTAGCTCTTTTTGGAGATGCTTAGCCTCTCAAAAGCTAGCTCTACATTAGAAGCCCTTTACCAGTATAGGGATACCAGTACATTAGACTGGCAAAACACTCGTACTGTGGACATAGCTATAATGACAAAATTGTGCTTTGTACTGGCATAAAACCGACCCCCAAGTGAAATAAGCTATATCTGTAGCTTTGCCAGTATAGTTGCATCTGCGCTAGGGATTTTTGCTGACATAACTATGTCGGCCAGCAATCACGCCACTGTCTTTTGTGCCAGCAAAAGCCCCTCGTGTAGACAAAGCCAAAGGCTAAGCTGCTCTCCTGTCTTCTACTGCCGCTGTGTATGCACCTGCTACAGACAGAAGATGTCAGTCAGAGCTCTGAATCCAGCAGTTTTCACCAACACAAAGATGTTTTTAAAAATGTCTTTTAAAATGTCTTCTGCAGTTTCCACAGTATGCATCCGATGAAGTGGGCTGTAGCTCATGAAAGCTCATGCTCAAATAAATTGATTAGTCTCTAAGGTGCCACAAGTCCTCCTTTTCTTTTTGCGAATACAGACTAACATGGCTGCTACTCTGAAACCTTTAAAAGGAAAAAGTTCTATTGACCTAAATGCCATCTGCAGACCTCATGAAGAAACCTGTTGTGAGAATGTTGACAGAATTTACACCATGTCATTTTCATCACTGTTATTTAGCTATAGCTGAGGTTTCTTTATGTACCTGGATGAGACTTGCTACCTTTGTTTGGGAGAGTTAAAGCATTCAGACTCTATGGAGAAAGGCCAATTCAGAAGCAGCAATGAAGACAGCTTTTGGAGGGTAAATGTTCTGTGATGCTGGGCAGCATAGAGCAAACACCAGCTAAGAGATCTAACCAGAGGTTCGATAAGAGAGCTCTTTGTAGACCAACATGTTAACTTGTAATGCTCTGCACTGCCAAGACGCAGTCTTAGGAATATGTCCTCCTTGGAGCCCACAGGGGCTTGAGGGTATACTGACTACCTCTGCTTCTCAAGGACAATACAGGACACACCATCCACGCCCATCTCAACAATCCTGCTATTCAGGAGGAAAACCCTCTAATTTTCAAGCCAACACAGCTTCCTTCCTTGGGACCTAGAAACTAGTATACTCTCCTCCTTACGTTGGTCCAAAAAGATCCCCCTCTTCTCCACACACACACACACACCTTTCTAGACACGCATGAATGAAAATGGAGATCAACAACAGGCCCTCACCTGAGATCCCTCAAGCACTTGCAGTGTTTCAGCATGTCCATGAGGGCAGACATATAGACCACTTTTCCCATCATGCCCAGATTGGCTAACGAGAGAGTCCGCAGATGCTGGCACTGCAATCCAATGCTAACAAGCCCAGAACCAGTCAGGATATTAGGCATCTGTGCTAAAGTGAGGTTCTGCAAAAAGTTCAACTGGCCAATGGCAGCCACCTCTGAATCCCCAACACTCTGTGCCCGGCTGCAAGGGGGCAGTGAGTTCCGAATTGCTGGCTCATTCCGGGGCATGGCAGAGGAAAAGCTGGACCCAATTAACTCCAAGTTTTTCAAAAATGGGAGGTTCTCCAATAGAGTCCAAAACACAGAGGATTGAGACTTCTGATTTGACTGCTCCAAGAAGTTCTTGGCGTATGTTGGCACCCCGATCCGGATTTTCTTTCCAAGGCCTGGGGACACCACATTAGTCACAGACTGTACAGGTAGCTTGTCTGTGTTTGTAGGAACATCTGTGATGGAGCAAACTGGCAGCGCCAAAGACAGCAGGTGCCTTAGCCGTGCCAGGAGCTGGCACAAATGCTTCCCTAGGCTTTCCGAGCTGTGATGATGGGCAGCAGAAAGATTCAGATGTCTCAGATTGCAGCAGGAAACAACTAGACTCTCCAGAATGCTGCTGTCAATATCATCTTCTGCCTTCCGAAACAAGGAGTCAGAAGACAGACAGTGAATGCAGCCACTGAGATTCAAACTGGTCAAGCTTTTGAGATCCTTCCCACCATTAATAACCCGCAGGATCAGGTGGCCACCAGATAAGGTGCAGCGGCTGAAGCTGAAGTAGAAAGGGTTGTTGAACTTCAAGTGCTGAAGGAGGCCAGATCCATTAATCCAGGATTTGGGCAATTGCAAAGCATCCAAACATACATTTCGAGCCATGGAGTCCAAAAGGTTTTTAGTGGTTCCACTCTCTGCAAAACTGCCAGGGGCAGAAATGAGAAAGGCATGAAGATTCTCTGGGGTCCGGTCACTTAGCACTGCCAGATACAGTCTCACCA
This sequence comes from Eretmochelys imbricata, assembly GCF_965152235.1. Lineage (NCBI taxonomy): Eukaryota > Metazoa > Chordata > Testudines > Cheloniidae > Eretmochelys > Eretmochelys imbricata. The sequence goes on along the minus strand of NC_135581.1, from coordinate 9,425,645 downwards.
CCTCCTGATTGACATAGCCAGGAGCCAACCTAGCATAAAAGACACGAAGGTTCTGGTAGTGGGGGACATTACTTTCACCCACCATCAGCTGGCCAGACAAAATGAAGCCTTCTCGGGATCGGTCTAGGATCTCAAAATAGAGCAGCAGTTTCTCAAGGCTGGTGCAGCATGGAACCACCCCATACGACGGTGTGTAAAGGGTCTGCTTGAGCTCCAGTACACGACTAAGTGTGGCTTTACATTCACTGCTCAACTGGCTGGCATCAAAACCAGGGTTTACATCAATTGCCAGTGAGCGCAAGTGCTGGAGAGCAGAGAGCATCTTGGAGAGGCGGAGGGAGGTGAGATGGCAGCCAGACAAGTTCAGCTTCACCAGGTTCTTGCATCGTATTACATAGTCAATTGTCGAACTGGGCAGCCAGTAGCAGCCAGCCATGTTCAGCTGGTGGATCTCTTTTCCAATCCCCCTCATAAGCTGCTTCACTTTGTCCTTGTTGACCTGTATTTAAATACAAACTGCTTCAGTAACATTGAAGAGGATGATTATACTGCCTCACTTCTCTGTGCCTCAGTTTCCCATCTCACAATGGGGATAATGACACACACACCCTCTACTAAAGTGTTTTGAGACCCTTGGATATATATAAATATACAATATAAGTACTAAGTATCATATTGTTGTAACTGCTGGTAGTTTGTTTTACCCTTCAGACTTAGGATCTTGAAGATTACATTTCATTTAGTTTCTAGTTTGAGTCTGCATTACTGACTGACCCTAACAGGTGCTAAGTGACAATGACTGACAGGAACTGAGGGCATTCACCACTTCTCAGCTTCAGGCCCTATGTCTGCAGAATTATGCATCTGTAGAACAGCTCAAGTTGACAGAGGAACAACTGCTGCTTCTCTCTGCTTCATCCACTTTCCAGCCCATTCCACATTAGATGAAATATGCTTTCTCCCTTTCCTACACTTAGAGAGACAGTCAACTTAAAAGTCACACTTCTACCTGGAAGTTTTTTACTACCTACTATCATTACAACACTTAATATTTTCTATAACCAAGAGACAGAAAAATACATTTGTCGGTTTTAGTTTACTTTGTGTATTTGACAGCACTTTGTGTAGTCATTTCCCCCTGTTCATGTGGGTGCTTCACTAACACGAAGAGAAACAAATTCTAAAGAAATAAGAAACATTGTAATGACATCTTAACATTATCATCCTGGGAAGACAGAAATGATCAAATCTACATTTAACTTTTTTAAAAGCTACTTGTTTTCAATTTGTTACTATCCCTTTAGTTTATCACCTGCAGGCTATTACATACAATTTAAGGTTTTTTACAATATAGTTAAGTGATTTGGAATACAACTAACATTCTGAAATAGTTCTACTGTACATTCTAGTTAAGAATTTTTTTTAAAACAGCACTGTGGAAAACCAGAAGTGGTTGTAACATTGGCTTTCTGGATTACATCCTAAACCAAGTGATACTAGGTCTCTGGAGTAGCCATACTAACTGTTCTAATTCTTAAGAAATCCCCCCCTTCCCTCCAAGTCAGGGCTAGAAGGATATAACTATGTTTATGATTTGTTTTGTACTTGGAGAAATCAATCTGTCTTCATACTCTCAGAAGCAGCCCCCTCTGGCAGCCTGCCACAATCCCCATGCCCCATCTGGGCATAAAACCAGCTTCTCCCTACCTGATATTCTTTATGAAGTAGCACCGTGTGGGTTAAACTCTTGTCAAGACAAAGAGTTGCCAGCTTCCTGCAGGTTCTCCTCACATTCAGAACAAGGTCTGTGCAAGGAACATAGCTCAGGATGTGCAAAAGGATCTCATCTGAGAACTCCATCAGGTTGATGCCATTACTGTCCTCCCCAATCTCTGCACTCAGCATCTCCTGAAAGGATAGAGCAGCAAGTCAGTTCAGAAGCCTCATGGAGTTAATGAGAGACAGAGGAGAAAAAACAGACCTGGGAAGAACAGGATTTATAAAATAAGCCAAGGTGGAAATGGATGAAGCCTCACGTATTGAGCTATCGGCTACTACTGTCTACAGAGCCAAACTTTCCTTGAGATCAGATTTTGCACTCTTGCCTTGCCAATACTGCAATGTCTTCTCCCTGTTTTGCCAATTCATCAGCCTCCTTCTAAGTGCTGATTTAGAAACAGAATAAAACCCCTTTATGCTTATTCTGCTTTTGTAGTTTATTGCTATGGTGTTGTTACTAAACTAGTTAATTCCCAGTACTGCCCAAGACCTGCTTTGGAATTGGGAAAGTGAATTTCCCCTACTTCAGAAATGCAAGCTATCACCTCTATTCCCCCCACCCTCAAGACATTTGACCTAAGAAAGAATCTCTTACTTTGGCTCATCTTTTATACCACCATCTGCCTTCAGTTTATTTGTACATTTTACATCAGATGTTTACATCATTTGAAACTACAGAAATTGCAGAGCCATATTCCCTCTACGGTCAGTACAAAGCCATATTTCACCTCTGTTTTTCCTTTTTATCCTCTCCCTTGAGATCAGATGTCATGGCAAGAATTCCCAGGTAACAGACTATTAATCCCAGAGCTCATCAACACTGCAGCAGCCACTGGGAATGATTCTGTAGCAAAGTGATACTGCATTCTCCCTCTCCACCCAGGCCTGAGTGCATGGCGTTTACAGCATGCCTACACAGAGATAAGAACCAAACTAGATCATTAAAGACCCTCACGGAAATCCTGTCCCATTGAAATCAATGGGAGTTTTGCCACTGATTTTGATGAGGGCCAGGATTTCTTCTCCTGTCTTTAAAAGAGCTCAAACTGAGTTTGCTGAACTGACTGAAAGCCATGCAGTATCCTAAATATATATGATATATGAGTTTGGTTGGTCCTATGGTCAGACTCTGTTTTAAGAGTAGGAGTACTAGTGGCACCTTAGAGACTAACCAATTTATCCGAGCATAAGCTTTCGTGAGCTACAGCTCACTTCATCGGATGCATCAGACGCTGTAGCTCACGAAAGCTTATGCTCAAATAAATTGGTTAGTCTCTAAGGTGCCACTAGTACTCCTTTTCTTTTTGTGAATACAGGCTAACACGGCTGCTACTCTGAAACCTGTTTTAAGAGTCTAGACGTACATTTTCTAAACTACAGAGAAAACATTTTAAGCCAGTACAGAAAAATAAATACCCAGCACAGACATGGACAAATATCCCACCAACACACTACACTACAGCTAGAGCACTGAAACAGCTGAACCACTCCTTTAACTATCATTTCAGAAACCGTGATTATGCAGTTCTCATGGATAATGAAAGATGCATGAAGCAAAGATCACAATTTATACATTCCTGCTAACTCATAGAAAGAATTCATCCACGAGTAAGATCCTAGACAATTCCCCTTCCAGTTTAACTAAACAACTCACAGCCGGGCACTGATCGCCAAACATGGAAGTGAAAGGATCACCTAGCAGGCCCCAGAATTAGCCTAGCTTGATCTAAGGTTCCTTTCCATTCATTTTGACATTCTAATCCCTTCCATGGTGCTTTCATTTGTTCTAATCAAGAACAAGTATGACAACAGTCCTTGGGTCTCAAAAGAAAACAAAGCCAAACCAACACCAATAGGATCAAAAGAACTGGGGAGCAGGGAGCGTGAGGTTAGACTCATAGAAAGGTAGGGCTGCAAGGGACCGCAAGGGAAGAGTCCAGCCCCCTGCCCTGAGACAGGCCCAGATAAACCTAGAGCATCCCTGACAGATGTTTGTTCAGCCGATTCTGAAAAGTCTGCAAGGAAGGGGACTCCACGAAGTGACACTAGATTCTCTGGGGTCCGGTCCCCTCTATTCGACATTGGTGAGGCCTCATCTGGAGTACTGTGTCCAGTTTTGGACCCCACACTACAAGAAGGATGTGGATAAATTGGAGAGAGTCCAGCGAAGGGCAACAAAAATGATTAGGGGTCTAGAACACATGACTTATGAGGAGAGGCTGAGGGAACTGGGATTGTTTAGTCTGCAGAAGAGAAGAATGAGGGGGGATTTGATAGCTGCTTTCAACTACCTGAAAGGGGGTTCCAAAGAGGATGGCTCTAGACTGTTCTCAATGGTAGCAGATGACAGATCGAGGAGTAATGGTCTCAAGTTGCAGTGGGGGAGGTTTAGATTGGATATTAGGAAAAACTTTTTCACTAAGAGGGTGGTGAAACACTGGAATGCGTTGCCTAGGGAGGTGGTGGAATCTCCTTCCTTAGAGGTTTTTAAGGTCAGGCTTGACAAAGCCCTGGCTGGGATGATTTAACTGGGAATTGGTCCTGTTTCGAGCAGGGGGTTGGACTAGATGACCTTCAGGGGTCCCTTCCAACCCTGATATTCTATGATTCTATGACACGCGGGGAATGGGGATTGTCCCGCTGGGAAAGGCGCCAGCCTGCCCTCGAGGGCCCCCGCCAGAGCAAGGGGGCATCAGTGCGGCGCCCCCACCCCCACCAGAGAGTGGGGGCTAGGAGAGCTCAGCCTCCCTGGCCCACTCAGGACAGGGCCCTGCGGCGGGGGAGCGGAAGGGGGAGGCGGAATACACGGGGAAGCGAGGGGACGGTAGCGGGGAAGCGGGGCCGCAGGGCCCCTAGGGAAGAGGCTTTGTGGGGAGGGATGCAGGCAGGAGGGGGCGGAGTCGGATGGAGAGGGAGGGGCGGGGGTTGCTACGGGGCCGGGCCCCCAGCGTTACCTGTCCCGGGTCGAACATGGTCCCCCAGCAGCCGCCTCCAGAGCCCGGCCCGCCCGGCCGAGCCGCTTAAACAAGCCGCTTCCCCGGCTTCAGGATCACCCCCACACTTCCGGCGCACCTCTGACCTCACTTCCGCTCTCTCTCCTGGGCCAGCCCCCTCCCCCTCGCCTTCATCTTGGGAGTGGCGCCGTCCTTTTGCCGCCATATTGGGAGTGGCCTGGCCGCTCATTCGTGCCGCCATCTTGAGTGTGGCAGTGGCTCTAGCCCCCCTTCCTAGCTGTCATGTTGGGAGTGGCACTGGGCAATCCCTGATTCTTTATGGCAATTTTTCCAAACGTTCTTCGAGCCATGATATGAGATTACACGGAGAATCGTCTCTAGACTCTCTGCCATAGGTCCTGATAGCCTGGGCCAGCAAAACCTCCCTGTAGAAAAGATCTCATCATTCCATACAACAGTCATAGGGTTTTCAGTGTTGCCAACCCCAAGCAACATGAGTCAGGTGCCAAAAAACCCCCATAAACTTGGTTTAGAAAGCAAGATATGTTATTAAAGTAATACCTGGGGGAAGGGGTCTTTTAACTTCCCTTCCAGTTTCTGAGCCATTAGGGAATCACATTTTCAAGCATTTATCACAGCTAATAATTTACTCTTTTCTTTAAATGAAAGCCAGGGTTGTTGCATAATCCCATGACTCCAAGAGCTGGGACTTTAGGACAAGCAGCAAATATGGTGAGATTCGTGATAAACTCATAAGAGTTGGTAACGCTGGTTTCAGCTTCGTGTCTATAGAACCCTGTGAAATTTCTGCAGCTTCATATTGGATTCAGCCCTATTAAATTGTATAGGACTTTGCCTGAAGGCCTGTCTATCTGCTATCACAGGCTACTCCCTCATTGAAAGCATTTATTGTACCCTGTTGCAAACAGAGGACAACACTTCAGGCATTTATTAATTAATTAAGCCTCAATCCTGCAGTCGGATCGTGCAGTTTGTGTATCAAGCAGCAGGGTGGTGGCCTTAAATTGTGAGATGCCAAGCCACAATGAGGCCCGGATCCCATCAGTGGCCTCTATGTGCTATCACATTACACAAAAATAATAGTATTATGAATGGGAATGCATTCAATCAATATCAAGTGAAATAAAAATAGACATATAGGAAAAATTAAACCGATCTGTTTAGTCAAGTTTTGCTCAATGACCTGAAAATGGGGCATACAGACTGCATACAGCTGATTGTAGGGTTAAGTTTCTTTAGATTTAATTTGACTTCAGTTAGTTACCTTTATATTGTTTAAAACAATTTTTGAGCAGTAAAACCTAGACAAGAATCCATCCTCATGGGTCAATGCATGTAAGAGAACCTTCTTCTTCTGTATTTAGCTAAATGTATTATTATTATTAAACGTATATGTAGTGAAACCGCTATCGCAATTGAGGCAGTCACTTCATTGCTTCATTGAGTTAGGCACTGTGCAAATATATAGTGAATGACCATGACAAAACCACAGATTTCACTGTATCTGTGCCCAGAAAGATTGCAAGGGGGGCAGTGAAATTTTAAAATATATCTTAAATAGTGTCAGGTAACAGCGCCTGGGCTACTGAAAAGCGAGCCCCAAAGCCCACGTCTCCCATCCATAGCAACGGATCCATGCTGATGTGGTTTGCTTTGAGCAAGGCAGCAACTCGCTCTACTTTGTTCCACAAGTGATACTCCGTCTTAGACTTTAGCTCCAAACAGACCGAGAGGTTGCTCACAAACTCCTAGCATAATTCAAAACCACGACTCAGCATTGCATATGTCAATCAACCCCCTGAGAAGTCATCGAAAATGACCCTTGGCAGCAGTTACTGATCCCTCCAGCACAATTCCGGCTCCGCCTATGAGTCACCGGGTGGCCCTTCCTTCCTGTTCTGATTGGTGTATTCAAATGAAGTTTGACTATTAACACATCTAGCTTTGCAGGGCATTGCAGTTTTGTTTTCACAAATGAATTTGTTCATTCGATGGCTTCCATCAGGATCCATTTTCAGGAGGGAATGCAAAGGCCTTGCCAATATTTGGAATTACCCCTGATCCAGCAAGCGTAGCAGCTGCACTGAGGCAAATCTCAAGTGTAAACAAAGAAAGCTAAGGTAGAGCTCACCCTACTTTTGTAACCCACGCCCACTTGGTGTGGCATTTTGTCCCCTTCTTGTGGTGACTGGGCCACGTGCAGAGGTTGATAAGTCTTGCATACCGTGTGCTGTTGTGGTTGCCCCATCTCAAAAAAGATATATTAGAATTGGAAACGGTACAGAGAAGGGCAACAAAAATGATTAAGGGTATGGAACAGCTTCCATATGAGGAGAGATTAAAAAGACTGGAGCTGTTCAGTTTAGAAAACAGATGACTAAGGGGGAGAGAAATATGATGGAGGTCTATAAAATCATGAATGGTGTGGAGAAAGTGAATAGGGAAGTGCTATTTACCTTGTCACATAACACAAGAACTAGGGGTCACCCAGTGAAATCGATAGGCAGCAGGTTTAAAACAAACATAAGGAAGCATTTCTTCACACAGTGCACCGTCAACCTGTGGAACTCATTGCCAGGGGATGTTGTGAAGGCCAAAGTATAACTGGATTCAGCAAAGAATTAGATAAGTTCATTTCTATCACCAGCTATTAGCCAAAATGATCAGGGACGCAAGCCCATGTTCAAGGTGTTTCTAAACTTCCAACTGCTAGAATCTGGAATTGGATGATAGGGGATAAAGCATTCAGAATTGCCTTATTCTGTTGATTCTCTCTGAGCCACCTGGCATTGGCACTGTCAGAAGGCAGGATACTGGGCTAGATGGACCATTGGTCTGACCCAATTGGCTCTTCTTATATTCTATAGCATCAGCTAACAGAAACACCTCTTTAGCACAAGGTGCAGCAGCTGACGCTTTAAGATTCAGAGTTATAGGGTTCAATCCCCACGACTGATAACTCACCCAGGAATGTTATATTACAGTTTCAAACAGATGGAGCGTGCAAGTTACCTCATTTGCATTGCTGGGTACTGATGGCAGAATCTCAAGTACAGAAGCCACCAAAATGATGGATTTTCTGTAGCTACATGTATGATTTTAGATTTTGTTTTCATATAAAGGGGTCCTTAAAGATGACCTAGAAAGGACAAAAATGAGTAGTTGCTCTGTTTCTCTCTGAAGTCATGAACAAGGCATTAAAAGACTGGGGGGTGCACCTATTTTTAAACTTAGAAATATCAGGAGCCTTAAGTCTTGTCATACCTGTTTTGCTAGCAGTGTCCCTTCGAGGGCCCAGAGCTATGGAGTGAGAGCTCTTTCAACCCTTGATTGTTTGATGGTAGAGAGCGTAGCATCTTTTACAAGTCATGTTTTAAGTTCACTGTTTGGCAGGTGCTGGAGTTAAATAGAAGTTATCAAAACCAAACCAAAAGGATATTTTAAAGTCCAAATAACAGTCACGCAGGCCACTCAATCAGGATTGACTTGCTTAGTATGGGTGAGATCACTAACCTGCCCATTCTCTAGTCATCCATATAATTTTTCAGGAAAAAAGGGTAGACAAGACCTGAATTTCCAATGTAAAATACAGGCAAAATAAACAACTAAAACAACAGGGCCAGCATGATAGGCGTAAAACACCTGGAGGGCAGCGCCTGTTCTGTGCCTCCAGAAGGTGTTGTTCAGAAGGTGAAGATGGAGGGAATGTGAATGTGGCTGCTATAGGGACCATTAAGGCTCCCAGTGTAATTTAGGCACGCTGGGTGTGGCTGTAAAATACAGCAATCTCCCCGGTGATGGCCAGGCATTGCAATGAAAGTCGGAATAGCTATAATAGCATATGATATGGCCCCACTCCTCTCGCCACCAGTTTGCCAACTACTTGGGAATTATGGGCAGTAGGGGGCCAGCCAGAGCACAATGCCATGTCTAGCAACTCTATAATGTAGTTTAGCAGCCACTTTGCAAAAAAACAGACACCGCTTGCTTCAGAACATGGAACTCTTCCTCTGAGCACAAAGAATATTTACAACCCATTTCAATGACAAAATCCCGGTCAAAACATTCTTTATCTGCTGCTTGACAATAGACTTTTCCCAAAGGGGGCATGTAATGTGTTAGAGGGCTTATTCCTTCACCCACTTACTTCCCTGGTCCTTCTCGCATGAACAGAGAGCAACAATACCCGAAGTCCAAAGGTGCAAACAATTCGATGTTTATTGGGGTGAACTTCCAGCAAGCATGATTCCAGTTTCCTTCCTTAGTATCCTCCTTCCCAGCTCTGACACCACAGAGCCTTACACCTGTGTCCCTGTTCCCATTCCTACCCTTAGCTAAACATGATTCCAACTTCCTTACTCCCATTCCCTGTTCCCATTTCCCCCTTTAGCAAAACATGATTCCAATTTTCTTACCCCCATTCCCTGTTCCCATCTCACACACCCACATGCCCACCCCCACCCACACCCACACCCCGTCACTTCCTCATTGACTACAGATTATATAGTAAAACTTGACTTCTGCTTAGCTATACCTTAACCAATCATTTTCCTGAAATTTAACTAACCAATCCTAACATATTGTAACATGATTATGTAACCAATTATATCCCACCACCTCAATTAGTTTACACCCAGCAAAATTAATTATACAGCAGACAGGAACAATCACAGAACCAGACAGAGATTATACAGACAAACAACAGCAAAGTGGGAACTATAATGACAAAACAATACAGAAGTGAGGATTTCACATCCCAGCTATTGATAAGTGAGTTCTTGCCAGACAGGATGCTATCAAACTAAGTTTCCTTTTACATTGTCTAGGCACTTCCCTTTCTCTGGAGGTGATAGGAACTATCCTGTCCTGATAGTGCCTAACAGCCCAATAGCACCTTATTTCAGTGTGACTAGTTTGGAATGTGAGGATGTGACCGTTCGCTTCCCAGCTTATGGCTGCCTCTGCTGCTTAGCCAAAGGCCTGAGCCTAAGCACAGGGCCACAAACTGTCACAGTAAGAGAAGGCCCTTACACTGGCAGACAGTGGTTTTGATTCTTTCTTTTATACCTCTATCACTAGCCAAGTGATAAGAATACACCTAAATTCTTAGAGTATAGGCCTTTATAGACAGGCCTGAATATCTATATCCTAACACTCCACCCCTTTTTTTTTTCTTTTTCTTTTGGGATCCTCCTGCCCAGGTATCCCTGGAAAAGCATAGGACATATGGCGACACATTTCCTGATAGGGCCAGGCATCAAGGTGGAAGGTGTCGATATTCCATTTGTCCCACTGCCCCTTGTGTAGTATTGTGCCCTGCACCTTCTCTCATACGGGCATACCACACTTATTCCAATTAGTGTTCCAGACTTCCCATTAGAGTGGGCCTGAGAAGGTTGGGTCCGGGTTGTCTAGTACACTGCAGGGTTTGGAGGGCTTATTACATTCCTAATAGGTTATCTCCCTATGCAACGTAACACAAGTATAGTTAACAATACAAAATCCACAGCAACACCGAGTCCTGACCACTGCAGTATGGTCCAACATCCGAGACACCCCCAAAATACTGCCTCTCCTCCTTCGATGGGGTCACGATCTTGTGTCCAGTTGCTGGCAGTTGCAACAAGCTGCTCCTGCAAGTTTTGTATGCTTTTGTCCATATCACAAGTCCATTGAATGTTCACAGAGAAATGGGATATTGTCCAAACCAGCTTGACCACTTGGTATGGAATCAGGCAGTAGGCACTGGCTTATTCACAGCAATAAGATTCACAGATCCATTTGTGCACCAAAGTCCATATAGCAGCATGTAGATGGGTGTAGTTTGGTTATGGGCCGGTGTAATTGTGCCCCCAGTAATACGTACATTCCCAGCAAAACACCTTATACACAGTACACCCAATTGTCCACCCCTTGCATAGGCCATTGATCCTGCTCCTCTATAGTCATAGGAGAGGGGCACATCCAAACATCTTCTATTGATTTACACTATTTTACATACCCCTCCATTAATTCCCAGTGAGCTCCTCCCCTTTTCATTATTTCCATAGGGCTTGTGGGGGCCACCTTAGTTGCCATTCCATTTCCAGGTACCACGGTAGCTATTACACAGGTCCTGGCCTCCTAGTTGAGAATTTGCATTCCCATACACATCTTCCCCCCCCAAGGCCAGCCTTTTGAAGCCACCCCCCACCCATATCATGAGGTTTTCTGTTCATTAAAACACAACAATGCTAGCAACAAGACAAACACCACAGACAAACAACACAAAACATAGATCCATGGTATTCTGGGTTATTTTTCCCGCTGGCGCCAGCTTGCTTGTAGAGTGTCTGAAAAACAAAAGAAACAATTTCCTTCCCCATGGTGGGGACAGATTATTGCTTAATAATAATACCACTTTCTTTTACAAATGTCCTTGCTACTTGCAGGAAAAACAGAAGAATTACCTCCAGACTGTCCTTATTTTGTTCTATAGTCAGGCTAGTGAATTACCTCACTCACTGGTCATTTATGAAATTCATGAGATGGTGTACCTCAGTTTCCCCTCTTGTACAACAGACCAAGTTTGCAATAGTTTCTCTGCTGTACCAAGCTTTAAGTTTATTCTCAGGTAATAGCTGAGACACAGCTTCAGATTTTAGCACTGTACACACACACACACACACACACACACCCCTTAAGGTTAACCTGTCCCCCTTATTTTCAGGCTTGACTTGTTTTTTTTTTTTCACCTCCCTTTCCTGAAGGGCCATAATCTGAGTCTTCTAGTAGCTTGTTTGCTGACCAGATGTATTCAGTTATTTGCAGCTCCTTTGTGCCCATCAGCTAGGTAATTTGCATTTGCACACAGAGGCTTACTAGCTTGCTTCTGGATCCAAAGCTGTTAGCAGCTCAGACACTGTCTTAAAAGGGAAGCATTTTACTTCCACCAGAGTTCTGATTACTTTCCACTTTCATCTCCTGCTCCAAAACACAACGATCTGAAAAAGAAAGCACAACCTATTGTGGCTCCTTTCGGAGCCCTATTAGGATTTTAATGAAGTACCATGTTTTATTTGCATTTCTTTTACTCCTTTTTCAATATACACTGCACATGTCCTGGGAAAATGCAAATTCCTTCCATATAGTTTAACCTCCATAACATCATATTAGCCAAATTAATTTTACACAAGGTATAACTGCCTCCCCCATGCCTACAGAGTTTTCATGCACACCCACCAAAGCAACAATCTAATCCCCCAGAGCCATCCCAAGGCTCAGTGTTCCCATCATTCCTCCCCTTTTCCTTTTCTTTTACCTGTGCACACACACACAAAATTCTGTTTTGCCTAACATCCCTTGCACTGTGATTACTCTTTTTTACACAACTGTACCCTGATTACACTTCCATCTTGTACAACTAGACACAACTAGGGGCAGCCAAGTTAAGTTCCAAAAGAAACCTCTTCCATCCTTTAGTGATTTTGATTACATTACCCAATAGTCAAATAATTTTGCTCAGATTCTCTCTCTGCCTGCTGCCTGCAGCAGTCCCCTATAGACCATTTCTGTGGGAAAAGGGCCGATTTTCCCCTCAGAATAGCTATAAAGGCTTCTGGGGACAGAAGCATAGTGGTGGTAGTAGCCACTCGACCTGACCCCCTTGGATAATCTAATTACCAAGCTTCCATCCAATGTGACTGCCCAGAGTTGCACATACAGTTACATTTATATAACTGGGTTTTATCATTAAACAAAAACTTCCTTCTTGACATCTCACATAAGTATCCAAAGTACCCTCCATTAAAACTTCAGAAAAACAAAAGAGTGTGGAAAGGCAGGTTGCACTTTGAAACTTTTATTTATTTTTTTTTTCTCCACTCCCCCAGGACCAAGTCTCAGATCCAGTCTCTAAAGGTGGTCTGTTAACTCTGCTTTTGACCTTAAACCCTTTTGTGCCAAATCATCTTTCACTACCCCTAACTAATTTACAACCCTTCAGCAGCCCTTGCTGAAGCAGCACCAAACTTGAAAGATTACTGGCAGCTTCCCATAATGCTGCCCTTACTTCAAACCTCTCAAGCAGACTGAAGTGCCTCTTTTCCCTGGGAGGCATTCAGTCCCCATGGGCAGGTACCTTCTTCCCCTACCCATATACCAAGGAGGGTGGGCTCCTCAGCCACCCCCCATACCTCTGGGTCCCCTAACACTTCCTCCATTTCCTTTTTAATCTTATCCCAGGTTGACCCCTGTACCTGGTATGGGCCCTGGTCCTCCCTTATCCATTCATCCAAAAAATCCTTTACCCTGGCTTGCCAGAACCCGCAACTACCATCACGAGAGTTCGCGATACCCCCTCCAAGCAGCTGCGCGGACTGTTGGGGAGGGGGACTTACAGGCTGCCACTCACCTATCCAATGCGATGCATCCGAGTCACTGGCACCAAGATGTTAGAGGGCTTATTCCTTCACCCACTTACTTCCCTGGTCCTTCTCGCATGAACAGAGAGCAACAATACCCGAAGTCCAAAGGTGCAAACAATTCGATGTTTATTGGGGTGAACTTCCAGCAAGCATGATTCCAGTTTCCTTCCTTAGTATCCTCCTTCCCAGCTCTGACACCACAGAGCCTTACACCTGTGTCCCTGTTCCCATTCCTACCCTTAGCTAAACATGATTCCAACTTCCTTACTCCCATTCCCTGTTCCCATTTCCCCCTTTAGCAAAACATGATTCCAATTTTCTTACCCCCATTCCCTGTTCCCATCTCACACACCCACATGCCCACCCCCACCCACACCCACACCCCGTCACTTCCTCATTGACTACAGATTATATAGTAAAACTTGACTTCTGCTTAGCTATACCTTAACCAATCATTTTCCTGAAATTTAACTAACCAATCCTAACATATTGTAACATGATTATGTAACCAATTATATCCCACCACCTCAATTAGTTTACACCCAGCAAAATTAATTATACAGCAGACAGGAACAATCACAGAACCAGACAGAGATTATACAGACAAACAACAGCAAAGTGGGAACTATAATGACAAAACAATACAGAAGTGAGGATTTCACATCCCAGCTATTGATAAGTGAGTTCTTGCCAGACAGGATGCTATCAAACTAAGTTTCCTTTTACATTGTCTAGGCACTTCCCTTTCTCTGGAGGTGATAGGAACTATCCTGTCCTGATAGTGCCTAACAGCCCAATAGCACCTTATTTCAGTGTGACTAGTTTGGAATGTGAGGATGTGACCGTTCGCTTCCCAGCTTATGGCTGCCTCTGCTGCTTAGCCAAAGGCCTGAGCCTAAGCACAGGGCCACAAACTGTCACAGTAAGAGAAGGCCCTTACACTGGCAGACAGTGGTTTTGATTCTTTCTTTTATACCTCTATCACTAGCCAAGTGATAAGAATACACCTAAATTCTTAGAGTATAGGCCTTTATAGACAGGCCTGAATATCTATATCCTAACACTCCACCCCTTTTTTTTTTCTTTTTCTTTTGGGATCCTCCTGCCCAGGTATCCCTGGAAAAGCATAGGACATATGGCGACACATTTCCTGATAGGGCCAGGCATCAAGGTGGAAGGTGTCGATATTCCATTTGTCCCACTGCCCCTTGTGTAGTATTGTGCCCTGCACCTTCTCTCATACGGGCATACCACACTTATTCCAATTAGTGTTCCAGACTTCCCATTAGAGTGGGCCTGAGAAGGTTGGGTCCGGGTTGTCTAGTACACTGCAGGGTTTGGAGGGCTTATTACATTCCTAATAGGTTATCTCCCTATGCAACGTAACACAAGTATAGTTAACAATACAAAATCCACAGCAACACCGAGTCCTGACCACTGCAGTATGGTCCAACATCCGAGACACCCCCAAAATACTGCCTCTCCTCCTTCGATGGGGTCACGATCTTGTGTCCAGTTGCTGGCAGTTGCAACAAGCTGCTCCTGCAAGTTTTGTATGCTTTTGTCCATATCACAAGTCCATTGAATGTTCACAGAGAAATGGGATATTGTCCAAACCAGCTTGACCACTTGGTATGGAATCAGGCAGTAGGCACTGGCTTATTCACAGCAATAAGATTCACAGATCCATTTGTGCACCAAAGTCCATATAGCAGCATGTAGATGGGTGTAGTTTGGTTATGGGCCGGTGTAATTGTGCCCCCAGTAATACGTACATTCCCAGCAAAACACCTTATACACAGTACACCCAATTGTCCACCCCTTGCATAGGCCATTGATCCTGCTCCTCTATAGTCATAGGAGAGGGGCACATCCAAACATCTTCTATTGATTTACACTATTTTACATACCCCTCCATTAATTCCCAGTGAGCTCCTCCCCTTTTCATTATTTCCATAGGGCTTGTGGGGGCCACCTTAGTTGCCATTCCATTTCCAGGTACCACGGTAGCTATTACACAGGTCCTGGCCTCCTAGTTGAGAATTTGCATTCCCATACACATCTTCCCCCCCCAAGGCCAGCCTTTTGAAGCCACCCCCCACCCATATCATGAGGTTTTCTGTTCATTAAAACACAACAATGCTAGCAACAAGACAAACACCACAGACAAACAACACAAAACATAGATCCATGGTATTCTGGGTTATTTTTCCCGCTGGCGCCAGCTTGCTTGTAGAGTGTCTGAAAAACAAAAGAAACAATTTCCTTCCCCATGGTGGGGACAGATTATTGCTTAATAATAATACCACTTTCTTTTACAAATGTCCTTGCTACTTGCAGGAAAAACAGAAGAATTACCTCCAGACTGTCCTTATTTTGTTCTATAGTCAGGCTAGTGAATTACCTCACTCACTGGTCATTTATGAAATTCATGAGATGGTGTACCTCAGTTTCCCCTCTTGTACAACAGACCAAGTTTGCAATAGTTTCTCTGCTGTACCAAGCTTTAAGTTTATTCTCAGGTAATAGCTGAGACACAGCTTCAGATTTTAGCACTGTACACACACACACACACACACACACACCCCTTAAGGTTAACCTGTCCCCCTTATTTTCAGGCTTGACTTGTTTTTTTTTTTTCACCTCCCTTTCCTGAAGGGCCATAATCTGAGTCTTCTAGTAGCTTGTTTGCTGACCAGATGTATTCAGTTATTTGCAGCTCCTTTGTGCCCATCAGCTAGGTAATTTGCATTTGCACACAGAGGCTTACTAGCTTGCTTCTGGATCCAAAGCTGTTAGCAGCTCAGACACTGTCTTAAAAGGGAAGCATTTTACTTCCACCAGAGTTCTGATTACTTTCCACTTTCATCTCCTGCTCCAAAACACAACGATCTGAAAAAGAAAGCACAACCTATTGTGGCTCCTTTCGGAGCCCTATTAGGATTTTAATGAAGTACCATGTTTTATTTGCATTTCTTTTACTCCTTTTTCAATATACACTGCACATGTCCTGGGAAAATGCAAATTCCTTCCATATAGTTTAACCTCCATAACATCATATTAGCCAAATTAATTTTACACAAGGTATAACTGCCTCCCCCATGCCTACAGAGTTTTCATGCACACCCACCAAAGCAACAATCTAATCCCCCAGAGCCATCCCAAGGCTCAGTGTTCCCATCATTCCTCCCCTTTTCCTTTTCTTTTACCTGTGCACACACACACAAAATTCTGTTTTGCCTAACATCCCTTGCACTGTGATTACTCTTTTTTACACAACTGTACCCTGATTACACTTCCATCTTGTACAACTAGACACAACTAGGGGCAGCCAAGTTAAGTTCCAAAAGAAACCTCTTCCATCCTTTAGTGATTTTGATTACATTACCCAATAGTCAAATAATTTTGCTCAGATTCTCTCTCTGCCTGCTGCCTGCAGCAGTCCCCTATAGACCATTTCTGTGGGAAAAGGGCCGATTTTCCCCTCAGAATAGCTATAAAGGCTTCTGGGGACAGAAGCATAGTGGTGGTAGTAGCCACTCGACCTGACCCCCTTGGATAATCTAATTACCAAGCTTCCATCCAATGTGACTGCCCAGAGTTGCACATACAGTTACATTTATATAACTGGGTTTTATCATTAAACAAAAACTTCCTTCTTGACATCTCACATAAGTATCCAAAGTACCCTCCATTAAAACTTCAGAAAAACAAAAGAGTGTGGAAAGGCAGGTTGCACTTTGAAACTTTTATTTATTTTTTTTTTCTCCACTCCCCCAGGACCAAGTCTCAGATCCAGTCTCTAAAGGTGGTCTGTTAACTCTGCTTTTGACCTTAAACCCTTTTGTGCCAAATCATCTTTCACTACCCCTAACTAATTTACAACCCTTCAGCAGCCCTTGCTGAAGCAGCACCAAACTTGAAAGATTACTGGCAGCTTCCCATAATGCTGCCCTTACTTCAAACCTCTCAAGCAGACTGAAGTGCCTCTTTTCCCTGGGAGGCATTCAGTCCCCATGGGCAGGTACCTTCTTCCCCTACCCATATACCAAGGAGGGTGGGCTCCTCAGCCACCCCCCATACCTCTGGGTCCCCTAACACTTCCTCCATTTCCTTTTTAATCTTATCCCAGGTTGACCCCTGTACCTGGTATGGGCCCTGGTCCTCCCTTATCCATTCATCCAAAAAATCCTTTACCCTGGCTTGCCAGAACCCGCAACTACCATCACGAGAGTTCGCGATACCCCCTCCAAGCAGCTGCGCGGACTGTTGGGGAGGGGGACTTACAGGCTGCCACTCACCTATCCAATGCGATGCATCCGAGTCACTGGCACCAAGATGTTAGAGGGCTTATTCCTTCACCCACTTACTTCCCTGGTCCTTCTCGCATGAACAGAGAGCAACAATACCCGAAGTCCAAAGGTGCAAACAATTCGATGTTTATTGGGGTGAACTTCCAGCAAGCATGATTCCAGTTTCCTTCCTTAGTATCCTCCTTCCCAGCTCTGACACCACAGAGCCTTACACCTGTGTCCCTGTTCCCATTCCTACCCTTAGCTAAACATGATTCCAACTTCCTTACTCCCATTCCCTGTTCCCATTTCCCCCTTTAGCAAAACATGATTCCAATTTTCTTACCCCCATTCCCTGTTCCCATCTCACACACCCACATGCCCACCCCCACCCACACCCACACCCCGTCACTTCCTCATTGACTACAGATTATATAGTAAAACTTGACTTCTGCTTAGCTATACCTTAACCAATCATTTTCCTGAAATTTAACTAACCAATCCTAACATATTGTAACATGATTATGTAACCAATTATATCCCACCACCTCAATTAGTTTACACCCAGCAAAATTAATTATACAGCAGACAGGAACAATCACAGAACCAGACAGAGATTATACAGACAAACAACAGCAAAGTGGGAACTATAATGACAAAACAATACAGAAGTGAGGATTTCACATCCCAGCTATTGATAAGTGAGTTCTTGCCAGACAGGATGCTATCAAACTAAGTTTCCTTTTACATTGTCTAGGCACTTCCCTTTCTCTGGAGGTGATAGGAACTATCCTGTCCTGATAGTGCCTAACAGCCCAATAGCACCTTATTTCAGTGTGACTAGTTTGGAATGTGAGGATGTGACCGTTCGCTTCCCAGCTTATGGCTGCCTCTGCTGCTTAGCCAAAGGCCTGAGCCTAAGCACAGGGCCACAAACTGTCACAGTAAGAGAAGGCCCTTACACTGGCAGACAGTGGTTTTGATTCTTTCTTTTATACCTCTATCACTAGCCAAGTGATAAGAATACACCTAAATTCTTAGAGTATAGGCCTTTATAGACAGGCCTGAATATCTATATCCTAACATAATGCATTGACACCATATGATAACTTAGTTTGTTTGCATGAGTTTAACCTGCAGCCAACAGCTCTGCACCTTCACCCTAACTAGCTATACTTTCTGTTAACTAGAGCTTGTAAGGCCATCTGTAACAGCGCCATCTGGTGACACCCAATAATATTCCAGGTGGTTGGGAAACATTGAAAAGTAAGGAGGCTGATGATCAATTAGTGCAGGAACTAAATCCCAAAAGAAGAAACAATCTCCTTTACCAAGGACATCACTAATCTGTTTTGATAGCTTGCACCCGTAAGCTGATCGGTGAGGTGACTTCCTTGTTCCCAAGCTGATTACAGATCACATATCTTGCTGCTGGTGAAAGTTGAACACTCTTAGTGGAGAAGGACGAAAGATCAGGTAAGTCTGGGCCCAGTTAGCCTTCTTCTCCCAATCAAATGAAGTGTGGCATTGACTGGGAAGTTGAGTTAAGGCTAGATGGCTGAGGATTAAACCCATGACATGGTGTCTCAAAGACAGTTAAGGAAGGTGAAGCTAAGGCAAATGGGAATTCTTGGGCCTTCCAGAAGGATATGGAAAAATCCCCTAAAAAATCCAAATGAGGGTGGATCCTAGTCACTGACACCCACAATACCGACACACATACCAGGTACGGCTGAGAAATCGACTTACCCAATGGCCAAAGAAAAAAGGAATTCACTTGGATTCTGTATTGTCTATATGCTGAGCAAGTCCCAGCAGCATTACGTGAGGAGCACCTGTTCACTGATCAGTGACCAGGGTTAGAAGGCCCAGCTAGGTATAAAGTGAGAAAGCAGAGACTGGAACAAGAGGGACTCACCCATCTGGGAAGCTGAGGGCCTTATTTGAAATGCAAATATATTTGATGAATAAATATACTATATGTAGCACTGAATCCATGTCGTGGTTCACTAACAAACTCACGCAATGATGGAAATAACACATTGCCCTTCCATAGCCTCTTTCTTCTAAGGAGCTCACGGCCACTCTACCACGGTGGGTATCGTTCTCTCTAATCTACAGCCAAGAGAAGCAGGACAGCGATTGTGAACTTGCGCCTGGTCACAGTGAGTCAGTGGGAGCAGAGGGTATTGCGTCAACATCTCCTGACTCCCAGGCCTCTGCCACAAACAGTGCACGGTGCAGGACTACTTTTGATTAAGGACACGCATTTTTCCAGTGGCCAGTGATTCAGTGAGGCTAGAGTCAGTGGAAAGATATATTACCCCCAAACCTATGAAATGGCTAGAAATAAATTCCCAGATCTAGCTCAACACTAATTAGCGTTAGGAAGAGATGACTATGTATAAAAAACATCCCCTTGCTCGCTAAAGGAAAACACCCCAGGAGTTCAGAGTCCTGAGTAGTGAGTAATGTTTTCCCCAGGGTGACACAAAATTCTTTTCTCCAGCATGTAATCACTAAGAGACACAATTACCAAGCCTTATCCAAGGAACCTAATAAGAATCTATACAGCATTGGCCTGCTAAACCCAGGGTTGTGAGTTCAATCCTTGAGGGGGCCATTTAGGGATCTGGGGCAAAAATTGGGGATTGATCCTGCTTTGAGCAGGGGGTTGGACTAGATGACCTCCTGAGGTCCCTTCCAACCTGATATTCTATGATTCTATGTTGCTTCGACATGGCATAACGCATGAAGTTCTTGGGTAGCCAAGGCGATAAGCCATACCAGAAGAACCTTGTAAGAAGCATGTGCACTTCACTGGTCGGTTGACTGTAGCTGCAAGGGAAAAGAATCAGAGAAGCCCTTGCAAAAGCATTTCCCAAACCACTTTGCTAACCCTGACCTCACTGGCCAGCCCTCGGAAGCAGGAAACACAAGTGCTGCCACCTTACAAAAAACATCCTCTAGTGAAACAATTCCCCTGTTTCATTACATCGCTATATGTATATATGCTCTTCCTGCGTCTGTTACTGCTGAGGATAGTTGCCTGGCCACTTAGATCTTCATAAATAAGCTGCCTCCTTCTGTTTCTTTCCCCTGCACCTCTTATGTCACCATCTTCCATTTGTATCACAACCACCACAACAGTAACTTCTTCAGTCAGAAAGGAAAGCAGGAGCTTGACTTTTATACACGAACTCTGTGGGATCACCACGCTTTAAGGACAAGCTAAGAGACATGGGTTTAGCTCATCCTCTATCCCCCGAACACGTTTGGAAACGGAGTTTCTGTAAGTAAGTATATATTAATAGGGTGACAGACCAAGACCAGCAGACCCAAAAGTAAGCTGAGCTCCCATCGTTAATACACTGCCATTCATGGAGACAGAACGCATAGGTCTGCAAGCTGAGAGATGGTTTATATTGTAGGCAGCTTGATAGCTAGGCAAAACAGGACTAAGGCTGAAAGAGCAGATAAAGAAAGCTTATGCTCAAATAAATTTGTTAGTCTCTAAGGTGCCACAAGTACGCCTTTTCTTTTTGTGGATACAGGCTAACATGGCTGCTACTCTGAAACCAGATAAAGATTGAATTTTAGCCTCAAACTGGTTCCTGCCTTCATTCTGTTTTAAAGGGTGATCAACTGGCAGTCCTTTAGCACTGGTAGGCTATAAAAACCTTAGAAAATCATTACAGAGACTAGATCAGCCTCAGTTTCTAGTCAGTTGCTCTCAACTGGATGAGAGAGGTGAGGGCCTGACCCCACAGATCTGTGCCATTGTTCATGCTGGAATGTCCTCCTTTGAATCCCTCAAGGCTACCTATAGTGTAAAAAAAATAAAAGTTAATATAGACCTCACAGTGTATATAGTGGAGAGGCTGCAGTGTCTAAAGAAACCCTGGGTTAGCCAATTCACCCTCTGTGCCTGTCTTGTTTGTCTAGGCAAGTTCTTTGGCGCAGGGGTTGTTTGCACAGTACCCAAAATAATTGGGGCTTGATCTCTGTCAGGGTCTCTATACCAGCCAATTACATGGCCTGTATATCTCTCCCTTGTCTCACTGCCATCCTTTTAAATGGATGGCTCTTTATAGCAGGGCCATGCCTAGCCCAGTTTGGTTGCTCTATAAATAAAACCCCTACTTCCCTGAGTTTTGCTATTGACTTCCTTAGCAGTGGTTACATCAGACAAAAGGGAAACTAGTGTTTGCAAGCCTGGACAGTCATTAAAGCTAGGATTAAGCATGAAGGGGCTTCATGTATCTACTCTTACATTGCCAGGCCAAGAGGTATGCAGCAGATTAATGCCTCTGCTAACTGCCTTTTGCAGATAATGTAGCTACTATCAATCAGTTTTGCTTATAATGAGGCTTTAATTATGCTAGGTACCAGATTCCTGGGTAGTTTTAGCATGGATAGGAGCATGTAATTGATGGCATTTTTAATCTTACAAGTGCATTGTGACAGACTTCAGTTCTGCTTGGGGCACATCATCTCACCCCACACAAGATCAGAGTTCCCAGGGTTACATCTTATTACTAGAGTGTAGGGCAGGTAGAGAGCTACTGTAGCAACTCCTCTTCCACCCTCTCTCCCCCCTTCTGGCATGAGCTTGCTGGGGAGCCTGCTCATGTCATTACCTCCATGCTTGATTTTCAGAGCTGTTCAGCAACCTGCAGTTGGAGGTGTGGGTGCTCAGTTCTGCATTACACCGTCATCTGTGTCCTAGGGCAACTAGGGAGTTGCAAGTGGAGAGAAGTGTAGTGAACAGAAGGGAAATGAAGTCAGCTCTGGTCCATTCCTGGCTGCTGGGTTTAAGCAGCCCTTTAACCCCACAAGGAAACTATTCTGCCCCTTACAGATCTGAGGGCACAATAGGAGAGATTCAGTGTGACAGCAACATGCCTCTGCTTTTTGGCTGTAGCAGACCTACCCACACCCTTCTTCCTCCTCCCCACAATGAGCCAGGAGGAGGATTGCTTTAATTTCACTATGACAGTAGTATTGGCCATCTCTGCTTGGATTCTTCTAGGAGCAAGCAGATGGAAGTGGAAGCAGAACAGGGAGTGCATACACAGTTTAAGGACACAAACTGGTCACCCCTGGTGAAGTCTGCCTGCTTTAGCCTAGTGGCACCTAATGGCTCAGGACTGGCCTTTGGTAGGATTTAAGGAATGAAGCGGAGAAGGTTCCAGGAGAGACTTGCTCTTGCTGTAGGCTCTGGAGTAGGTGCAGCCAGCGTTTGAGCTCTGCACCACATCTTGAGCTTGCCTTCCCACCCACCCTCACTCCAGCTGGGAATGGGTGTTCTCCCCAAACCCAGTAGCTGGACATGATCCACGTGTGCAGTGAAGTGAGAAAAAGTCAACACCAGCCAAGCCTCTATTGTGTGCACTTTTATTTGAACTGGTCTTAAGTCAGTGTACAGATAGCCCCTCCCCTCCCCCACATACTGGCACCACTTCTCATTGGACTCTCAAGGGGCACTGTAAAGCCTTCATTCACATCTAGAATTGGGGAACACAGCCCATTTGCTTGACCAAAAAAATCAAAGAAAGGATCAAGTGTGTTTTGTTTTAAGGCGGCAGATACAAAAAGACACTTGTTGGGTTACATAATTTACCGACAAGCATTACTCTAACACCTTCATTATGGCATTAGCTCCTTCAAGCTGGGCTGCTACCTCCACAGAGGCAAGTAACTTCCTGTAACAATGCATTATGCAATATTTGGAATGACTATTAAAAAACAAATGTACAATCAAAGTCCTGATGCATTGTAGAACTTTGGGGACGTTCGCGCCAACACGTTAAGACTGCTGCTGTCACCTTCACCATTCCAGTTTTTAAATCCTGAGTCAAGCGCCAAAAAAAACAAATAAAGCCATGCCAATCTCATCTTGTTTTATGCGCAATTATGGGTTTTATCAAAGGTGGGATGTGGTAACAGTCCGGTTTAAAAGCATTTGCGGTGGACAATGGATGGTCCGGATTCGTCGTACTCCTGCTTGCTGATCCACATCTGCTGGAAGGTGGACAGAGAGGCAAGGATGGAGCCACCAATCCAGACAGAATACTTGCGCTCAGGGGGGGCAATGATCTGTAGGAGACAAGGAAGTTAGATGCTTGTATCAGTTGCCAACCACCACCACTGATGCTGAATCAGTTTGGGTGATATCCAACAGGACACACCCCTTCCGAAGTGCTTCCGCAACTTAATGAAAACCTTTGGTTCACTAAATAACGATTAAGACCAGGCCTGTTGCAAGCCACTAGATTTGCCACATTAAAAGACCCACAGTAGCCTGAATTCACTTTTCACCACCATATGGCATTAATGGTGAACAATGTTTGAGTGGCAACATCCCACATATGTTCAAGTTCGGAACAGTATTCTTTGTCAGCCCATTTGCACCAGGGCTTCTGGCCAAGGAAGACTATTCACATGGTGGTACTAACATCACCTGCCCCAGAAATTGTGGTACCACTGTCAACAAAATACCATCTAAGATATCTATAATTTGAACTCGTTGCTTCTTCCATCCCAGGGACTTAACTCTTAATTAGGACAACCCCACCCACTGCTGGAACATGAGCAGAGAGCATAAGTTCTGTAGTCTCCAACATACCTTAATTTTCATTGTGCTAGGTGCCAGGGCTGTGATCTCCTTCTGCATTCTGTCAGCAATGCCTGGGTACATGGTGGTACCACCAGACAGCACGGTGTTGGCGTACAGGTCTTTACGGATATCCACATCGCACTTCATGATGGAGTTGAAGGTAGTTTCATGGATGCCACAGGATTCCATACCTAAGAGGAAGGAGGCAATAGTAAGGTCAGTAAGATACCAACTAGCTAATCACAGCCTAAAATAGTGTAATTTAGCATGCACTAAGACTGCCTCAAGCATACATCACGCAGAATCCTGCACTGGATAGAGGCAAGTGCTCCTTTCAGCCAAAAAGAGAACTCTTGCTTGGCTTCACAACACTTACAATTATTCTAGACCCATTGTGTGGTAAGCTATGGGCCATTCAGAGTCACTTCATGGGGAGGAGGACTTCACCACTAAAGCTTTGTGGGTATAATTTGCCCATCCCACCCTCTCCTACACAATGGAGACTTACCCAAGAAAGATGGTTGGAAGAGGGCTTCTGGGCACCTGAACCTCTCGTTGCCAATGGTGATCACCTGACCGTCAGGGAGTTCATAGCTCTTCTCCAGGGAAGAGCTAGACGCAGCAGTGGCCATCTCCTGTTCGAAGTCCAGAGCAACGTAGCACAGCTTTTCCTTGATGTCACGCACGATTTCCCTTTCGGCTGTGGTGGTGAAACTGTAGCCTCTCTCTGTCAGGATCTTCATGAGGTAGTCCGTCAGATCACGGCCAGCCAGATCCAGACGGAGGATGGCGTGGGGGAGGGCATAACCTTCATAGATGGGCACAGTGTGGGTGACACCATCACCAGAGTCCATCACAATACCAGTGGTACGACCAGAGGCGTACAGGGACAACACAGCCTGAATGGCTACGTACATGGCTGGGGTGTTGAAGGTCTCAAACATGATCTGTGGACATAAGAGAAGAGGTTAAGTTGACAGGACGTGACCAAGAGGCTCAATCAGCACTCACAAGAAACAGTTTGCAGCAAGTCATGCAAATGTCCTTATGCTGCAGAGTGTGGCGTCTGCAGACTCAGGATTTGGTCTTCTGGAATAGGAGACCGTACCAATCAGCTCTGAGCTCACAGCAAACCCACCAACCCAAGCTCAAACCTTGGAAAGATGAATGGAAAATATGGACTAATGCAGCTGCAACACAGCAACTGTTGCTATCCACATCTTAGCTTTCTCACAAGCTCTAGAAAGCTATGTTACAGAAGTCACTCAGGGCAGGTGAATGGGTTAGTGTCACGTTAGAAACAGCAGTTAAATGAGTTGCTAGTTTAGAGTCAGCAAGAGGAAAAACCAGCTTAGGAAGAGCAAATAAAACCTGTCAAGATCCAGCAAAGAGAAGACTCAGGTCAGGAAAGGAAAACCCTGTAGAGAATGGCAAAGGAAAAAAGATGAAAGCACGCAAGGGAGGAATGCTGGCCAGCGGATCTCGTCAGCTGGAGCCAAATGATGGAGACTGGGGACCAAAGCCCTCTTACACACCTGTGTCATCTTCTCTCTGTTGGCCTTGGGGTTCAGGGGAGCCTCTGTGAGCAGCACAGGGTGCTCCTCAGGGGCAACTCTGAGTTCATTGTAGAAGGTGTGGTGCCAGATCTTCTCCATGTCATCCCAGTTGGTGACGATACCGTGTTCGATGGGGTATTTCAGGGTCAGGATACCTCTTTTACTTTGGGCTTCATCACCAACATAGCTGTCTTTCTGGCCCATACCAACCATCACACCCTGGAGAGAGAAAAGTCAGAGCCGATTAGTCAAACTTGATCCACCAACTCTGAAGACAATCCATTGGCTGACTAAACCCCAGGCCTGTTCCTCAGCCATGGCAGCTAGCGTTCTCTTTAGGTTACAGGACCTAGGAAGCCAGGCCATAGGTACAAAACTTCCCCATCCCAGTAGAGATGGGACGTTTTACTGGCTGACAGTAAGATGAACCAAGCTAGGTCATTCCTTTTCGACCCTACACAGCCATGCATCTGTGTGTACACAGAGGACAGAGATCAGAGACACTATGCAGTGTTTTCTTCTGAGCTTTAGGATTCATTGCACAAGACAGGCAAGGTGCTACTCCATTACATACCTGATGTCTGGGGCGACCAACAATGGATGGAAAGACAGCGCGAGGGGCATCATCCCCAGCAAAACCGGCTTTGCACATACCGGAGCCATTGTCAACAACAAGCGCAGCAATATCATCGTCCATGGCGAACTGTAAAGGAATGAGAATGTCAGCAAGCTTGATTAGCTGGGTAACAGACGTTGCCCTTTAGTTTATTGAAGTCTCCCTATGCTCCAGGGTTTCTGGAAAATAAACTTGTAATAGCAGCGAGTGTCTCATGGTTTGGGAGGAAAACCCCATGCAGTAAGATTAAGCCATTTGCTTGTGCACCACCCATTTCCTTTCTCACTTCCTGTTTGCAAGCTGCTGGACTTCTCCCTTTCAGCCACTAGATGGTGCAAAGCACTGCATATTTTGCCTTTGCACAGATTTGGGACAAAGGAAGTCCCTGCTCTAGTCTCACATTATTACCATAAAAGGCAATGGTTAGAGCAAGCTTTGCAAGAAGCCAGTAGTGCAGTATGTAGCCAGCTTTTGGTGTACTGATTAAGGAGACAAGCCACTCCCCTCCCTTTTCAAATGAGGCATATGGCTGTGGCCACTCCCTGCAAGAGGGAGTGTGCCTGGTACCAGCACTAGGGGTGTCTGAAGCACAGGGTTAAGAGGACAACTGAACCAGTTTAAAAAGGGGAAGTTACCCACACCCTGCTTCAGAGAAGCAGCATGTCCCTGGATCCCACCCTGTTGGGCACACTGGCTCTATGACTAGTTAGACCAGTCATGCAAGCAATTGCATTAGCTTTCACAGATCATTTTGAAATAGTCTCCCACTGACCTAACCCTAAGAAAGAAGCCTGCTTTATATACATTTAATTAGCTAGCCAAGTTTAATTGCAGGTTCCCCACCAGCCTCAAAACCCTTTACATTTCAGACACTGATGAATATGCCAATGCCAGAGGATTAAGACACTGCTATTATGCAATTCACACACACTCTGGCAAGGAGAACTCAGTAAGTACTGAGACCAAAGTGCCAGGTTTAGAGCAGCAGCTGCACCAGTTAACTGAAGACTCAGATTCTCCCCACCTGTGCCTGCCCCCCACCCCCTTGTACCAACCTAACAAGGTTGGTCTGGGAACCTAGTTCCTTCACCCCACTGTCTGGGGAGGGAAGCAAGGCTTGGCAGGGATGAGTCCCTGGTTTTTTTTAAAATGTATTTTAAACCAAACTAGCAATAAAACACCACATCTCTTCCCCCTATTCTCAGGCAGAATAACCCTTGATCTGGGCTCCAAGGCCAGAGACACTAGCCATCTGGACCCACTGGGACCCCACTCCTTCTCAGACACTAGGGACAATGCCCTCAGCAGAATCAGGTTTCAGATCATTCTTCCTGGATCTACCGACCCCTTAGAGCCCCCTAAGAAAAAGGAGTCTCCAGTGTAACCACCGCATAGGATGGATGGTGCGGGGGGGGGAAGAGAAGAGGCAGCCACCTCTCAGAAAGAGCCAGTGTGCCTTCAACAAGACAAAGAGACCCCCTCCTCCCCGCCTATGGGCCAGGAGACTGATTCATGGCTTTCCCCCCTCCCCATCCTGTGCAGGGAGGATCCTCCCTCTGCCTCCCCCACCCTCACCCAGCATGTGCTGAGCTGATACAATAGGAGTACCGGCTTTCTGCCACCGGAAGCAGCAGCTCTGGAGTCACACCCTACCAGCTCTATGGGGCAGCGAACAGATCTCCCTTTCCAAAGGGGGTTGGACAAATCCTGGGGGGGGAAGGGGCTGAGAGGCACTCGCCCAAGCCCCTCTTTTGGGCAGCAACAGTGGCCCACCAAACCCACCACTTCTTAAACCATGTAAAGCTTTGGACTCCCTTCCTCCTCCAGCCTCTAGTCCAACATCAAAGCCCTCTTAGGCACCGAAGCAAGCAAACCAGATCACAGCCCCAGAGCCGTGTCAGCAACACTGCAAGCCAAGAGACACTCTACACCCACAAACTCAGATTAACTGGAGGCAAACTCCACCGCACCCCCCCCCCAACCTCCCCTGGTCACAGCCATGCAAAAGAATCCGTGGATCCATCCCCCCTTTGTGCAAGCTCACCATGCAGTCCATCCCCACTTCCAGCTACGGCCATGGACAAGGAAGATCGCGCCCCTCCATGCTCAGCCCTTCCCATTTTGGTTTGGGCACTTTAGCTTTGCACACCAAGAGCGAGCCTCTCCCCAGAAAAGGAGCAGCCCCTACATAAATCTTGCAAGAAAAAAAAAACCAAAGCAACCCCACAACAGCCTTCCAAGGGCTTTCCCTTGGGGGGGGCCAGCATTAGACAGCCGCAGCGTTTAGCTGGAAGCCATCCGCATTCAGCCCCTCTTGGGGGGCTTTTCGATGGGGCAAGAGCAATGAAATCGAGTCCCCTCTCGCCTCTAGCTAAGAAGGGGGCCCTCAGAAACCCAGCCCGTCCTCTGTGTGCCCCCCCCCAAGGAAAGCGGCTCTGAGGAGGGCTCCTGCCCCCCTTCCCTTACCTGGAGGAAGTTGCAAGTTTAAACCCTAGGCGAGGAGAGGCGGCTCAGCTGGCTGGGGGGGAACGCGGCGCGTGCAGAAGGAGCTCACAGCGACTCCAGCCCGCCTCGCGAGCCGGGTTTTATGGGGCCAGAGCGGTAGCGCCCTAGCCATAAAAGGCAACTTTCGGAGCTAGCCCTTCTGATTGGCCGGGCCGCTGCCTCTCCCGAGCCGCTTTGCACATTGCAGCAGGGCTTTTTTTTTTTTTTTCCTCCCCTCTTGAAAAAAAAAAAAAAAAAAGAGAGAGAGAAGCAGGAGGGGTGGGGGAGGGCTGCTCCTGGCTGCCTGTGGGTGCAGTACCCAGGCTGCTCCTTTCCAGGCTTGAGCCCACGCTCAGTGCCATAGCAATGCAGGGTGGATTCATAACGAAACGTGCAGGCAGAGGCTGCCTTGCTGCCCTGCCCGTGCACCAGCCTCTTTCCTGGGGGGGAAGGGTTCTAGTGGCCCAGGCCACTGTGGCTCTCCAGGGCCTGGGGGTCTTACTGTCTCCCACCCCACCCGCCTGCTACCGATCCCTGGCCGCCCTCGACGGAGCGTGGCGTGCTTGGTCGTGTGGCGCCCGGTGCCCCACAGGTGTCCCCTTCAAATCACCTCCCCGCCTCCGCACTCCAGTGAAAAAGAGGTTATCTAGAGCCTGAGCCTGCGAACGCTGCAGGGGGCTGGCTACTGGAAGAAATGCCTGGCCTTCACTGGGCCACACGCCACTCAGCTGCGAATGGGCCCTGAGACTGCAAGGTCTTCTGGACCGGAACCTTAGAGCCACTTCTCTGGCCTAGCTGAGGTCCCCCTCAGTGCAGGAAGGGGTTAAAGGCCAAGGCGGCTTACTCTGGGGATGTCCAATGGGCCTTCCTGGTCCCCCAGGCTAAATTAGAGTAGCCTCAGGCAGCAGCAGAGTTCCTGTCCCCAACTGTACCCCTGGAATATCCCCTACACCCCAAGCTGTGAAAAGGCATGGCCTACAGCTGGTTATATCCGCTTATACTAGGGGTACTCCTAGTGGGCAGAGCTGCTGACTTTATGGCCCATTTATGCTGGGAAAGCAGCACCAAGAGGTCATAGGGCAAAGGAAAATTGGACCCTATTGTCCATATGCTGGACTGTTAACGTGCCTTTGGCACCAGGCAAGTAATAATCATCCAGAACAGATTCCAATTTAAAATTGAATTTAAGGGGCAAATTCACCCCCACAAGGCAGTGGACATAATGGAGCTGCTCTTGCTGCCATCATTGGTAAAGGTGGCCCTTTAACTCACCCACCCAAGGAGTATTACGGTAACTTACAAAAACTGTGAAAGGTCTTTGTATTAAGATTGAATTTGCTGTAAATGTGCGATATGGTACCAGCACCTGATCTGCTTGCTCCCTGTGTCACAGTGGGAGTTAGGCACCTAAATATCTTTCAGAGTAGCAGCCATGTTAGTCTGTATTTGCAAAAAGAAAAGGAGGACTTGTGGCACCATAGAGACTAACAAATTTATTTGAGCACAAGCTTTCGTGAGCTACAGCTCACTTCATCGGATGCCACAAGTACTCCTTTTCTTTTTTCTAAATACCTTTGTGAATCCCACCCACTGGGGGCAGGTCTACACGTAAAAATCTGCACCGGTGAGGCTATACCATTGGAGTGCTTCAGTGAATATGATACTATGTCAACAAGAGAGCTTCTCCAGTCTGTGTAATGAATCCACCTCCGCGAGAGACAGTCACTTATGTCAATGGGAGAAGCCCCCCCATCGGCATAGCAGTGTCTATACTGGGGATAGGTTGGCATGATTGTTGCTCAGGGCGTGTATAGTGCAGGCCTGGCCTGAGTAGTGCTTAGTGATTGTTGTCTTAGGCCTTGATCCTGGCCTGAGCTCTCTGCAGATGGAGGCCTGCAGCCACTCATTTGCACACAGATCATTGTAGGATCAGACTTAGCTGGATCTTGGGAGTTCTTGTTCCTTTTCCATTTAGCTGTTTGGTGCCGAGCTAAACGTGTCTTTGTGTGAACCGTTCCTCACTGCATTGTATTTCTGCAGTTCTGGGTTTCATTATTATAATAAAACATCATTTCAAAATACAGGTTAGGCCATCATAACAGTAACAATACCCAGCAATTACATAGCACTTTGCATCTTCAAAGCACTGTACAAACTTTAAGTAATTAATCAAGTTAATTAAACAGTAGCGTAAGTAAAGTGTCAGCCTCAACTCACAATCTGTTGCAGTTGGCAGCACAGACTTACTGTTACTTAAATGTAGGTCCTTTCAGATTTAATCCCAGTGGTTTAAAACACAAAATCCCCTGGAAAATGCTAACAATGTGTGCTATTTATCAGACACCTCCAACTGGTACCTTTAAGCCGGGATGCCCCAAAGGAGCGTGGCCCTGATCATATGGTTAGGTGAGGCTCAGGTGCAGAGGGACAACGGGGTGATGGGGTACCACGTCATGGGAAGGGCTGCTGGGACAGTTTTACAGCCTGTTCCTTGAAAGCCCTTTGTCACAGGAAAGTCAAGGAGATTACTCAGGTGAATAAAGACTACCTGAGTAGAGGTGTGCAGCACTGGGCCTTCATTCAATTAACAGGATGCCTGAAGGGAATTGCTGTTCCGGCCATTTAACGTTGATCCTGCAGGCTGAGGGTTTTGTTTTGTTTTTTTTGGTGGGGGAGGGGTAAGTACATTATCTCCCCAGGTAAGATGTATCATGGCATCTCTGCTATGTGGAACAAACAAGGGAAGAAAGCAGCAGGGAAAGCTGTGTAAACAGCTTCAAAACAGAGCTCTGTAGTTGCCTGGGGAGGGGGATACCATGGGATGTAACAACTGTATCAACCCATTTATGGATTGGGCCAGGATCTTGTTCCCATCCTATCATTTCCTATGTTGCTTTCCTATGTTCTATTTCTTTGAATTCACCCTGTGCAGAGGGTCTGTGCCCAGCAGTAGCCCTGTATGGGGCCAGAATCCAGAATCCTGCAGGATTCTCAGAGGAGTTGGGAAGGGCTGGTGGCATCAGGCCTTGGTTCCTTTCTTCTTCCTGTGGCTTAGTGCTGAGGTGCCCAGAGAACAGCCTGTGGGGCCAATGGCTTCCTAAGAGGGGGGAAGACACACTGATCCACTGCAGGATTGTATTGCTGGTGAACTCAAGCCACAAGCGATTTCTAGTCATGTGTCAAGGGCATGATAGCCAGGAGAAAATATTAAGCAAGCTCAGGTTCCTGGTAAATGGGCAGTGTGCCCCCCACACTCACAGTGCATGGAGCCCCTTGTTTTGAGGGAGCTCTTTTCTTAAGACAGGGGTGGAAAGGGCTGCGTCCGCCCCAGGTAGCACCAGGAGAACTGCTGCTGCTGCCACCAACAGCCATCGTGGGTAGGAGGAAGGTGGGGGCTGAGAGGAGGGTATCTTTGTCTCATAGCTGTGAAAGGACCATCCTGCTCCACCACACGGCAGATGCTCTGTTCCAAACTCTGTGCTGGCTTGGGTCACATTGCCATGTAGAAAGGTTGGACCAGACTCTGCCCTCGGCTTCGCTGGTGCAAATCCAGAGTAATTCCAGGGCAATCAATGGAGCGCCTCCAGATTTACGCGGGTGTCATTGAGAGCAGAATGTGGCCCTTTGTGTTATTACTGTGCTCTTAGCTATGAGGGGGTTCCCCTGGGTCCGTACTAGCTTTGTTAGGCTCTGAAGATACACACAGTGTGCACCCTATCCAGGAGAACTCATATGGTATCAAGAACCTGCCTAAAGGAACATGAGTATGCCACATGAACCTGACAACCACATTCCATGCATATTGCACCATGAATGTGCTCTGTTAATTACGCTATGCAGGGGAACCCATAAGCCACAATAGACCACTGGTGTATGCACTATGGATGGGCTCTTAAATGATACTGTGATCACATACACGTGCAAAGAGGCACTCCGCTTACACTGATAATGTTCTTACAAACCTACCCTAGATCTCCTCTTATGACCATACAGAATACAGCCTGGTGAGTGCAAAAGCACCTTGCCAAAAATGTCCAGCTATAAGGAATGAAATAAAGGTTACTTAAAAACCTCAGGGTTTTCCTTAAGGAGGGGTGGAGAGGGGAAAGAGGGGGCTGAGCATAGGAATTTAAGGACCAGGCACTCCTGAGCTCAAAGCCTGACTCTGCCATTGACTTTCTCTGTGACCTTAGGCAAGTCCCTTAATCTGTCTGTGTCTCATCTTCCTCATCAGTAAAATGGGGCTAATTGGTTAATTCCCTACCTCCTAAGGGAATAATTAATGCACTGCTTTGAAAAGACTGCTTGGTGAGTACTATCTGTCAAATAGGAGATGTTCCACAGCCTGGATGAATGATGGCTGCCAAGGAGTAAATGAGGCAAGGGGAAAGGTTACATGGGAGAGTTGATAAGGGACCAGAAAAAGCACTACCATTTGTTGGGGGAAGGGAACAGAGAACTCCCATAGTAGGGACTCTAAAGGAGGCTGACATGGTCAACATCTGCTTTGTTGCTGTTCTCAGCAACAAAGGATGAAAGGAGCAGGGGGCTCAGGCAGATAAATGTTAATGGGGCACTAGAAACATCAGGATTCATAAGAGGCAAGTGAAAGACTCCTGAGATAAGAAGTGTATCAGTCAGCAGGCCAGATGCAATTCATCAGCCCTGCAGAGGGATTGAGCAGAGGAGTCACCAAGCTCCCCTGTATTTGGGGAGTCATGCTGAGAGGGCGAGGTGTGATGGGGGATGGCAGATGTAGGTTGGATCATTTAGAAGGAAGGGGAAATACCTGCCAGATAGAATCACCTAACATCCAGGAATATTGGAGCAAATCATAAAGCAATTTGGAAACACTGGAAAAACAATAACAAAACCCCTGAACCTTAAATCCTTTTCATGCAATGGGAATTTTGCCTGCACAAGGAGTGGGCCCATAATAAGTAGTTAGCAGCATGGCTTCGGTCATTTCCTTTGAGGTAGAGAAAAGCCAGGGTTCAAGTCTCCTGAATACAAAGTGGATTCTTTACTGAGGCTGCTGATCACAGACAGATAGCAAGGTCCTCTCCACGCCAGACTGACTAGTACTACGTGTACTGCCAAGGAAGGGACTGGCCAGAGACTCCAGGTTAATATCAGCGAGCACATAAACGAACCCAATAGCTTTTGGTGGCGTGTGTAAGGCGCTCATCTACCATGGCGATGGGGGTGGCACAGGAACCTAAACAGAAGAGACCAGGCAAACGGAATGCGATGGGCACATTCTGCAGCAGGTCAGAGCAGAGTTGTAGGGCCTGGGTCTCCATTGCATCATCATTTACACGTGGGCCAGGTGAGTAGATAGTGGGTGTCAAAGGCTCCCATTCTGATCTGAACTTCACACCCACCTCCATGCTGGCTTGAGGCAAAGCTCCATGGACGGTTCGGATTGCACCTGGACTAGATTGCCCATCACTATCTGCACCTGCAAGGAAGTAACACAAAGAGGGGCGAGGTGGGAACGTTTTCAAGGGTGAGTTTAGGGATATAGCAGAGAGCGAGCCACAATTTGAAATTGGACGTGGAGCAACAGAAAAGGCTGGATCTTGTCCTGAAAATGCAATGGAGGGTCAGTTTCCTACTCACATTCACTTTGGGATTTTGTTATTCTTCGGGATAGGGGACCAACCTGTCTATGTCCAGCCAGGCCCTTGACATCTGAGATGTGCTGCTGTGAGAAGCCAAGAAAGATACAGGTTAAATACCAGAACAGGCTTTACAATGAGGTCTGTCAAAGCCAATGGCAGTTGAAGGCACAAGTTCCTCCCATGAGCAGGCATTGTGAAACCGTCAATGTAGGCTTTAGGAGTTTTCTTTGTTTCAGTTCACTTTTCCTTGACTTCCCCTTGGCCTGCTCTGCAGCGTTGGATCTCCCTGGCTCATGGTGAACTCATCCGTAGGAGGATGCTCTGTGCCCTGCTGTGGTTGATACAGCTGGGGCCTAGTTCTCAGGAACTATATTCTACGGCTCTGCCTTCATCTCCATCTCTTGCTCTTTTTAAAAGAAATGTCACACCCGGGCAGCCTCACTCATAGGACACTGCATCCACTTTGTTTTCAGCTTGTCCCTTCCATTCCCATAATCAGAGCTTGCTTTCCCTCATCATGTGCTCTGGCCATTAGCCTTCTCAAAACCTCCAGATCGCACTCTCTCCCTCCTCCCCGCCAGGCAGTGCCTCCATGGAACTTTCCGGTTTATTATGTGAGAGAAAGACCCCTGAGGGCGAGCTCCGACCCCTCCCCCCATGCCCAATAGAAGAACCTCGGAGCAAGAACCCAAACGAAGCTGTGTCCCATGCAAGGATTCCTTCAGACTCTTCCTTTCCCAAACTGTTGCAGGGGGTTCGTGACAGGGGGTGACATGAGACGGACTTGTTCTAGCCCACCCCTGCCCCTTCTGAGGAGATGCATTCTGGAGTCCTCTCCTCCGCCCCTTCCCTACACGGACGCTCATTCGCTCTCTCACTTTCCACCCTCTAGCCACAATGAGGAAGAGAGATGGTGACACTGAGCCAAAAGATGCTAAGAAACCCCTGGAAACTTTTGAAATGAACAAGTGGGGTTTTTAATAAAATCCCCTCAAAGAGCTTTTTTTCTAGCATTGGCTTTTCCCTCCTCTTGTGCTCGTGGGGCGGAAGGGAAGGCCCAGCCCATGACATCTTAGTTCATAGATTTGCAGGCCCAGATCCTGAGTTCCTTACTTCACTTTTAGTAGTCCTCAGTCCCGCAAAACTTCCATCATCTTCAATGGGCATCTCAGCAAGGACCTCCGGGTTTGGTCCATGGGCATTAGAGATGGGAGAGATTTGGTCACTCCAGCTAGTCCTTCCTCTTGTCAAGCCAGCATGGGATTGTTCCCGACAGTGTATCTCTGACAGGGTCGTCCCACCTATTTGAAATATCCCAGGCAGTGGGGCTTCCATCGCACCCGCAGGTGTTAAGAAGTCTCTCTAGCCTGAAGCTTTGTAGGGACAGTCACATTTTTCCTTATTAATTTAAGTGTCTCCCCTGTGCCACCGCAGACAACTCCTCCCCTTCTAGTATTTGTAGACTATTATCTTTGCCTTGAGCTTTATATATTCAAACATCAGTGCCTCAGTATGATCCTCTGAGAAGCCGCTCCAATTGATCAGTGCCTTTGTGGTAATGAGTTGTATGCAGCTACCCTTGCAGAGCTGTATGCAGCGGGGGCCATCCCCTCTGTGACCTGATGCTTCTGCATGGGTAGGTTTAAAATTGCAACAGGTGTATACTCCATCTACAGCCCAAAATTGTTTGGCCTTTTGGCTTCAATACCACATTTGAAAGCTCATGTCTAACTCACTATCCTCCATCCCATGTTTCTTTCAGCAGTAAGGCATCATTGGTTTCTTTTTCCCATAGAAGAGATGGGCCTGACTCTTCTTTCACTTAAATCGGTTTCACACCAGTGAAATACTCTTGACTCCAGTGGAGTCACTCCTGATTTGCACCAATATGAGAGCAGATCCTCTGCATTTGTGTTAACCCCCCCTAGATGTAATAGCTTGTATATTCCCGAGCTAAGACTCATTTTGTCTCTTGCTGCCCCCATTTCAAATCTCTCTAGGCACAGCTTCTCTGTCCCGTCTGGGGTTTGTAGCTCCTCTCAGGTTAGTTCCATCTGTGAATTTCATCACTGCGCTGTTTACCCCTTATTTCCAGCTCATTAATAAAGACGGGGGAACAACAAATGTTTGGTCAAGTGTGACAGCCATTCACTCAATTCAGGAGAGCAGCATTCTCACAGGAGAGGAGTCCCCGTCGCATACATGTTTTTTATCTGTATCCCTTTTTAGAAAAAAGGAAGGGTTTTGTATGTATGTATGTTTTGCTTACAGACTTTCTCCTCCTAACACAGTTAGAACTTGGGGATACCATTATTTGCTCTTTCCCTCTCATTCCAACCAATATAAAAGCAAGGGCTGGTGTTAAGGGGTCGGAAGCAGGGCAATTGCCCAGGGCCCCATGCCACAAGAGCACCGCAAAGCTAAGTGCTCAGGCTTCAGCTTCAGCCCTGGGTTCTGTAGCTCAGGGCCCCAGGCTGCAGTCCTGCACGGCGGGGATTTGGCTTTATGCCTTGGGCCCTAGTGAGTCTAATGCCGGCCATGCTTGGCGAACCCCCTGAAACCTGCTCACAGCCCTCCAGGGGGCCGCGGACCGCTGGTTGAGAACCACTGAGCTAGATCAGAAAAAGGCCCTCCTAGTCCAGTATAATTATGCTGATAAATTTCCCCTCACACTAGCCTGAGTCCAAGTTTCAGGGGACATCCCTCCATCTAGAAATAGGGGGAATGAGAGAACAAGAGGGTAATACTAAATAGCAGGCACCCCGGCTTCTTTTGAAATGTGTCAGCTCCCTGGAACCATTCATCACCCCAGTGATTCAGCCTGAAACTCAAACCCTGCATCTCCCCAGTCAGGATTAAACAACAATCTGCCACAGCAGTGTCGTAGTTGCTTGGAAACTTTCTCACACAGTATGTTCTCCATGGATTTGTTACGTGGCCCATAAAACGTATCACAAAGATGTGAATGTGACGCACTCTATATGATTTTATAAAAGTATGTTGATGAGTGTGAATATAATGTAACTAAAATATGCTTCATGCAAAAGGCCTCTTGTAAGGTATCATTACAAAGCTTATAATCTACTGAGCGTGGTCATCCTATTTGTATAAATGTATCACTCTTGTATCTGAAACTAGAAATATGATATATAACTCTGAGGGCCTATTGTAATTATGCAAAGTGTGGGCCACTAATGGTGCTTTGGAATCTTGATGTTCCCACTAACCAGGACAACTGGCTGTGGATGGCTCTGTTTGCACGCAGGCCTTCCTGTGAGTCAGGCTGGGAAAAATGAAGGCTTGGGGTCTCACAGGAAATGTGACCATGTCACCGGGTACTGAAATCCATCTTAAACCTGGTGCTTTTCCATTTTGGAGGGGACCCAGAGAGACAAAAGATTCCCGCCTTGTGCCAAAGCCATATAAGGGGGTGGAACAGAACAAGGGAGGGAGCCATCATGAGGAATCCCCTAGCTACCACCTGAGCTGGAACAAGGGCTGTACCAGAGGAAAGGATTGTGCCCAGACTAGGAAGGCGTCCAGTCTGTGAAAGAAACTTATTGAAACATCTCTAATGGTGAGATTTTATCTGTATTCAGTTTTATTACTGTACTAGACTTAGAATTGCGTGTTTTATTTTGTTTGGTAATTCACTTTGTTCTGTCTGTTACTACTTGGAACCACTTAAATCCTACTTTCTGTATTTAATAAAATCACTTTTTACTTAGTAATTAACCCAGAGTATGTATTAATACCTGGGGGGGGGGGGAAGGGAACAAACAGCTGTGCATATCTCTCTATCAGTGTTATAGAGGGTGAACAATTTATGAGTTTACCCTGTATAAGCTTTATACAGGGTAAAACTGATTTATTTGGGGTTTTGACTCCATTGGGAGTTGGGCATCTGAGTGTTAAAGACAGGAACACTTCTGTAAGCTGCTTTCAGTTAAGCCTACAGCTGTTAGGGGACATGGTTCAGACCTGGGTCTGGGTTTGCAGTAGGCTAGGGGGTCTGGCTCAAACCAGGCAGGACACTGATGTCCTAAGCTGCCAGGGCAGGAAAGCAGGAGCAGAAGTGGTCTTGGCACATCAGGTGGCAGCTCCCAGGGCGTTTCTGTGATCCAACCTGTTACAGTGAAAGTGGCCCACCTTGATTATCATACACATTGCAAGGAGAGTGATCACTTTAGATAAGCTATTACCAGCAGGAGAGTGGGGTGGGGGGAGAGAAAACCTTTTGTAGTGGTAAACACCCATTTTTTCATGCTTTGTGTGTATAAAAGATCTTCTACACTTTCCACAGTATGCATCCGATGAAGTGAGCTGTAGCTCACGAAAGCGTATGCTCAAATAAATTGGTTAGTCTCTAAGGTGCCACAAGTACTCCTTTTCTTTTTGCGAATACAGACTAACACGGCTGTTACTCTGAAACAGTGAAAATTGATTCTTTCATCCCACACAGTATCTTTTACATCTTTTTTTTTCTAATTACTTTGCAAATTGTGTTGTAAAAAGCATTATAATGCTCTATGGAATTCTCTGCTGGCTATCAGTGTACATGGGAAATGAAACAGATACTGGAATATTCAAAATTGGATTCAGTCTAATCTCCTCTCAACTTGCTGACAATAACCAGGGTTTTAGCACTTTCCCTCCCAGGATCTTAAAGCCCCTTGCAAAGATGACAGGATGACCTCACAGGACTGTTGGCAGGCTTAGGGACAGAGCATTATCTTCATTTTACAGATGGGGAAATGGAGGTGCAGAGGGGTTGAAGCCAGCATTTGAAAACGTACATCTCAAGGTGTTCTGAGAGTTGTGAAGTGCCCTGAAAATACACAAGGCTGTATAACTGCTAAGCACTATTGTGATTTTGATGTGGTGGTTTTAATCTCAAATTAACTCGGGCTAGGGGAGGGAAGGATGGCTTAGTGGTTTGTACAAAAGACAGGGACTTGGGATAGCTTGGCTCTCTTCCTGGCCCTGCCATTGTCTTTGGGCAAGTGACTACTACCCACCTTTTCAAATCTGAGTGCCCACAGCTAGGCATCTCAATCTATACTGAGGCGCCTGACTACGCGGAGTGATTTCCAGAGGTGCTGAACACAGTGGAGCTGCAAGTACTCAACTGCCATGAAAACCTATTCACTTAGTCACAGCCCTGTGGAGCAGAGCATTGTTGTTATCCCCATTTTACAGATGGGGAAATCAAGGCACAGAGGGGTTAAAGAGGGGAGGATAACAAAGGTACAAAGGGCAGGCAGGTTCCCAACTCGCACTTAACAGTCAATGGGAGTTAAGTGCCTAACTCTCTTTGTGCCTTTGAAAATTCCCCCTTAAGTGACTTGCCTGAGGCCGCAGAGTCAGTGGCAGAGGAATGGAATGGAAGTGTTGTGTCCCAGTCCTGCATTCAGTCCCCTATTGAAAGAAATCCTTTGGGACAATTCAGTGTGCACCAACTCGTCTCTTTACTGGAACCAATGACACTGAACTCCACCTAACACCCTTTAATGCCAGTAACTTGTTTCCTATAAGCAGTACACACACTATGACTCACTCTAGGAGAGCAAAAAGAACAGGAGGACTTGTGGCACCTTAGAGACTAACCAATTTATTTGAGCATGAGCTTTTAGGAGCTACAGCTCACTTCATCGGATGAAGTTACTCTGTTACTCTGAAATCTAGGAGAGCAGTGGGACCTTCACCCAATGCCAGGTATGGGGGCATTTTTCTTAAACCAGTGTACATCAGGTGTAACTCACTGAAATCAGTGGAGCTACACTAGAGAGAAGAT
The DNA here is from genome assembly GCF_965152235.1 of Eretmochelys imbricata. Lineage (NCBI taxonomy): Eukaryota > Metazoa > Chordata > Testudines > Cheloniidae > Eretmochelys > Eretmochelys imbricata. The sequence goes on along the minus strand of NC_135581.1, from coordinate 9,385,501 downwards.
TTCAGAGTAACAGCCGTGTTAGTCTGTACTGGCAAAAAGAAAAGGAGGACTTGTGGCACCTTGGAGACTAACCAATTTATTTGAGTATAAGCATCGGATGCATCCGATGAAGTAAGCTGTAGCTCACGAAAGCTTACGCTCAGATAAATTGGTTAGTCTCTAAGGTGCCACAAGTACTCCTTTTCTTTTTACTAGTGAGAAGAGAATCAGGCCTGATCTCTCTCTAGGCAACACTGCACCAAAGAAGAGCCCAATGTTGCTCCAATTGAAGTCAACTGCAAAACTCCCATGGACTTCAATGGGAGCATGGTGGGCCTGCTGTGTATTTGAATGCCATCCAAGATAATCTAATGGTCCATTTAGCAAACAAATTCTGGGATTAAATAAATCTGTCCTATTACAGATTGTGTGTGTCTAGACATCAATATTGGGTTGCTAAACCAAAACAATTGCATTTTATTATCATTCATCCCAGATCATGTCCCCAGAAGTTCCTATCTTCCACTTTGTTTAGACCCCACTTTGGCTTATTCCATGCATTCTTTCTGGCAGAAGATAAGATCTTAGTAGAAAGCTAAACAAAACCAGTTAACATCTTGAGTTGATCAACACTCCCTTGATCCATTAGCATATTATGTCCTGTTCTCCACCAGATATGAGTCTAATTTTTTCATTTTGGGATTCGTAAAGAGGCCCTCATACTCAGATAACAAACAGTTATAAATAAGAGTCTTTATATATATACACACACATACATACACACACGCACACACACAGAAGGAGAAAGCACAAGCTTTCCCAACAAATTCACCACTTGATTTTAAATTGTAGAGGTTCAGATAAATGTATCTAGTGAGTTTTAGAGTCACTCTGCCCTAAGACAGGGCCTTGACCCAGCCTCCATTTGTGCAAAGGCAACTTTGCACAACCCCACTACGGTGCACAGTTTTCTGCACCAATACCTGCGTGCACAGATGCTATAATCTGTACACACAGGGGATGAGGTCCGTGTGTGTCAATTATGCCCCCTGCACACATGTGTGATAAAGTCCCATCATTTGTGGGCCAGGAGAGAATGATCCAAAGATATGCCTTGTGTGTGTACACAGGGTGAACTTTACCACAGGGGAGAGGGCCAGCAGCAGTTAAATTCTACTTAAGCCCGGGGGGCTTCAATCTCCAGAGCTGTTTGCCTAAACTCATCTGAGGGTGTCTCTACACTGCAGTAAAACACCATCTCACTGTAGCTTACTGCCATGTAGATATACCCAGAGAGGCATGGGAGCACCTCCATGGTATCAGAGCGGCTTGCTTTCGCATCTGGCAGACGCTGCTTTCAATGTGGAGCTAGGTAACCCTCTGGGCATTGACCTTGTGCTGGCTTTCTGCACAGGGAGGGCTCCTTGGGGAGAGCCCCAAACTGCCAGCTTGACAGCAGTGGAGAGAGAGGCCCCCTTATGCACAGCATGGACAGCAGCTGTGCAAGCTTCCCCCGTGCTGCCCTGCTAATGGGACTCAGTCCTGACCTGGAAAGGAGAGTTCAGTCACCCCCGGGCATTTAGCCCTCGACCCTTTCTGCCCAGACCACCAGCAAGAGGGACTTGTGAGTGTCAATAGCCACTCAGAATGGGACTGAGATCACCAGCTCCTTCCCCACAGTCTCTGCACAGCTCTCGGAGACGCGCTCCTTTCAGACCTGGGCTAGAGCTGAACTAATACCCTGGAGCCAGGGGAGCTGGGGAGGGGAGAAATGCACCTTAGATGTGCCTGGTGGGGTTGCACCTTTGATTTTCATGTTGAATGTCAGCGACAAAAGAACCCAGCCCCAATGGGCACGCTCCGAGATTAACTGCACGACGGCATGAACCTGTCCAGGCTGGCATACTGTCCTGCACCTGCCTCCCGGCTCTGCCCTCATCTCCCCGCCCCCGCCCATTGCTCCTCCTGTCTAAAAGTGCCAGTTCTTTCTCCTCCCCTTTGCAGTCACTCCTCTCCAGTGGCCGGGGCTGTGACTCTCCAAGGATGGGTGCTGTTTTCTAGTTATTTCACGCTGGTGTGTACACATCACAGTGGGGAGTATTGAGTGTCTAGATGGCTAATGCAGCCACTTCCCCAGCAGGATTCAGAGACCCAGAGAAAGTGAAGAGGAGGCATTTGTGTGCTCAGATGATACTCCCTCCCCTTGGCGCCTTATCGGCGCTCCAGGCCTCTTCCTTTGTTCTGCAGCTAGGGTCCGTATTGCTGAAGTCAGCAACACAGCCCCGGTAGTTGAGGAAGCTGTGCAGCTCCAGAAGGCCAAACATCATGTAGATAATAATTGGGCAGGATCTGAGCACAGAAGAGAAACCTACTGGTCAGAATCCTTCAGTCCCATTGACATTACAGTCGCCATCCTAGGGTAGTAACAGCCAGTGATTCCAGCTACTGGGCACCTGCGCGCGTGTGTGTCTGCCCAGCCAAGTTCAACAAAGCCCTTGGCAAAACCGGCAGCTGTTGTCTGCATGGTGTGGTCCCAGTGTACCGTCCACTGCTGAGGACAGTACGCGCACTCACTGTAAATGCTTTTCCCTTGACTTGTTCAATATGAAGGGAAAAAAACCTACCTAGTTCTCAGCAGGACTGAGGAGGAGGAAGACACAAAGCAGTCACACTCGATGGTGCTGTGAGTGAGCAGGTCCTTGGAGGCTGCGGCTAGGGAGTTCCTAAGCTATTGCCCTAGGAAGTCTCAGCTGCGAGCTGAGGCGGTCATGCCCCATGTCTCTACAATGGACTCTGGCTCTCACACGTCCTGCCTGTTCTGTGGAACAAACACTGCATTGCTGATGGATGAAGGTTCAAGGTGACTTGGGGTAGCACATTCACAACCCCCAGGTGCACACTCTGTGGTCCCTGTATAGCTTCACCTGCATTCCAGTTATCCCACATACCTGCAGTGGCTTTTGCGGCAGCTGTTAACCCTCCTCCGTTCCACCTTGTGCATTAGGGCTCCCACGCTCGGTATGTCCTCCCTACAGACGAGGGCCCTGAACCACAACTTCCATGGGTTGGTTAGCTAACCCCATGTTAGAGGTGGTATCTAACAGAAAGAGGTGGCCACAGGCCACTGTGATGGCCTCAGCCAGTATTAAGGCCAAGACAGAGAAACAGCTCTAGAAAACGACAGATAGGAGAAGGAGCAAGAGAGAGGCCAGATCCCCTCAGCTGGAGGGCGTGAAGAGAAGCACTGGGCCACAGGACCATCCGCCCAGAGGTTTTGGTGCCTCTGAGGCTTCCCAACGGTTTGTAAAGGCAACACAGGGTGTGACCAAGGGGTAAACAAGACAAGCTGGTTCTTGTCTGTCTATTTTTAAAGTCCAGCCCAGTTCCTTATTCTCAATGGACCACAGCAGCCTAGTTGCTGCCTGGAATATTAGTGTAACTAGACCTGGCCCAGTCCCATCAGAAGGGCAGGGAATAGAGCCACAGCACGTGCCTTGGCCTTACTTTGATGGTGGTTCCCAGAGATAATCCTGCTGCTTCCTCTCCCTCCTCCTTCCCAACCTTAGCCATGCCTATCTCAGCAGCAGCCAATTACCCAGGCCTAATTCAGACCCAGCTACTTAATATTTGCCAGGGATTAAGTGCAAAGGCAACTGACAAGAGCTACAGGAAGAGTGTCAGAGCTTCGCCTCTTTGGGCCGGTGGCTCGACTCTGCCACCCCCAGCTTGTATCACAGCTCCGTGCCTGGATTCGGGAATGTTTAGGCAGAGCAAAGCTTTGTTCTGTTGTGTTTTGGCAGGCTATGGAAAAGTGTCTCAGGTCCATTCCAGCCCATCACAAGAGAAAATAAATTCCACCCCTCCCCCGCTTTTTTAAAACCATGGCTGTCGCCAGAGGAATCAGGTAGCAATTCCTCCATTTTAATGTATTGCAGACAGCATTCAGGAGTGTTTAACAGAGATCAGGGGTCCCTTTGCTTTGACCTACAGTTGCATCATTATGAGCATGAGTCTAAATTGATGCGAGCTGCCACCAGTTGACAAACCAAACCAGCAGCTCTGTCAGCACAGCCAGGAGCCTGTTTCCTAACTGGTCCGGGAAATAAGCCTTAAATGGCAAAACCTGGTTACAGCCCTGCTTGGCCAATAGGTTCTGACGTTGAGCTTCTCTCAGCGAATGGGTTAACGGAAACCGGAAACCAGAGAGCGGCTGAAGCTTCCCCTCCCTTTCTTGCTTGACAAGCCTGTACATTTGCCAAGAATCGACATTAAAAATACACCTCTTCCTCCTTTTCCCCTCTCAGAATTGGCTGGTGGATTCCCCCCGCCCCTCACTTTGTTGCATGAACTGCACAATATGAGCTCGTTCCTTCTGCCCTCATGGTTTTACCATGACTCCGGGGGAGATGGCGGAGTGGGGGGCTGGGGCAATTTCTCTCCTAGGTTACTCTGTGGATAAACTCTAAGTTTGGTGGAGGAGGAAGGGGACAACAGGAAAATATTGGGTGCTATTGGCTTGGGTGACTGGTTGTCAGGCCAGTTTTCATTTTCAGAGTAACGTTATCTACTCAATAATTAGCACAATTCAGTGCTCCCCAGTCTTTTCCGTATTGTGACCCTATGTTACAACTGAGAACAGGTTTGGGACCATCCCTCTCCAATAGGTTCCCGGGTGCCTCTCCCATAAAGAAAGTGATTGTGAGCTCCTTAAACCTGTTCACAACTCCCTGCCCTCAGGTTGAGAATCGCCTGATGTAATCCAAAACCACAACAACAGTCCAAATGTGAGAGCATGAAAATCTAAAGGCTGGGAAACAGCCAGCCAGTAAAACCAATGTCCGCCATTTTGCATCCCCCACATCAATATAGCCTAATCCCCTGTCTTCATGAATTGTTACCAATAACCAGTAATAACTACTCAGAGGTAGGGAGGAGCCAGGTGTGGTAGGGTCTTTTAGGAGGGGACAGGATGCTCAGTTTTTCTAGCCTGAGCCCAGTTCATATGGGCACAAAAAGGATTCTGCTTATAACAGTGTCTGAGAAGCATAGGGCTCCTGCAGTCTGATACTCAGCTGGAATAAGGAGAAGCTGAAAGAGAGGACTCCATGGAAGCAGAAGACCTAGATCTGGATTTCCCAGAGGCCTTAGCATCCAGCCATAATGGAGCTCTTATAGCGATAAGTTGAGGATCCAAACTAGGGGTGGGTGAACTAATCACAAAGGGTCATTTCCTTGTCATCTTCGGTCTCTTTTTCTGTACACAAATTTCTTGCACTTCCTCATTATTCAAAACTAAGTGGATAGTGTCACTGAATAATTATTGGTCAATAGATGGTTCGCAAGCTGTTCACTATAAGTATTGGATATTCAGAAATTAATCTCTTCTGACTGGATACATAGATCAGACTGTATTTCTTCTGGTGCCTGATTGGATTAATATAACTCTTAGAATCAGCTGTCCAGTGCGAATACCTGTGATCCCAAAGTTGAAATTTGCATTTTGTGACCATTCTCCAATATTGTCTTAAAATGTGTCGTTTCTGTGGACATTCTTGCAGTAAACTCATTCTCTGGGACACATGAGTAAAGCAAACATACAAGGGAGCATGAAAATGATCAAAGTCAACCTCTTTGCCAAATATTTTTGGATTTTTGGATTTAGTTAGTTTTTGCACTGTACTGGATCAAATGCTGGGGTAGGATAGACAGGTATTGAAGGAAGTGACTGAAAATTGATTGGACAGGATCTGCCTACTTAGGGCTACGAATACAATTATTCCCCTTGCTAGAGGGAGAAAAGGAAAACCAGGATAAAAAAGGAAACAAGAGATGAAAAATCACAATAAAGCTGAGATTATTTTTAAAACACTCAACTAAACGGCCTGTGGCAGACAGATGCCTCCCTTTAGCACTAATTAAATCTGTCATGATAATGGACATGAAAATGTCTGTACTCCAAACAGCAGCCCCGGGAAGAGGACTTTCCAGTCAACTTCATTCTGTATTCTGGGGACCCTACCTGGTGTAGGAAATGAAAGGTGAATCTTAAATGGAACATCTCATTGCATGGAAGTGGAAGCATTTTATCACTGAAGATCAATACAACAATGACTCAGCTCTCCTCCCCACTCTATCTTATTTCTAGCTACTAGACCGTGCTCTCTCTCCCATCAAGAAATGCTCCCGCCCATGCCAGTCTTTCTGGAGGTATTTGGGCACCTCCAGTTCAGTGAGGCAGAAAACTGAAAAGTAAGCATGAAATAAACATTGCACAAACTTTTTCCACCATCAAAAAAAAAAAAAAGTTCAACCCAGGTTCAGTTTGAGCTTCGGGTGAAGGTTCAGACCACTTCTTATTTCATCTGAACTGTTTCACCCATTTGTATGAAAAATTACTGTACCATGGCTTTCAATTACAATACATCTCCAGCCAAAGGAACTGAATCATTCTCTCAACATTCTTTTCCAGGACCTATTTTTCTCAGCAAGATATTTCACACAATGGGACAGATGAGATCGCCGTTGATAGACCCAAATGAGCGTCATCGGTGCTCTGGTTAATACACCAGACTTGGCTCCATTGATACATCTGAGAGAATTGATACGCTGGTGTTAGCTCCATTTATACACCAGAGTGATGGCCATGGAGACACCAGAATGAGGACTAGCAATGGTCCTGAACAGATCATTGCACTACTATTAATACACCAGAGCTGTGTGCCAGCACATTGGAATGAGTGTAACCACCATCATCCTGCCCATCAGTGGGAACTGAACTCAGGACCTCCAGAGTTAAAGGCATGAACTTTTACAGCTTGAGCCAAACGACTAACTCCCCTCATTGACAGCTCTGGGAGACAAATCTCCTCTGTGGATCAGGCACAGCGAGGGACCATATATACTGAAAAACAGATCTTTGATCAACCTGACATCAACAGTATCAGGACTGCAGTGATCTTTCCATTACAAAAAGGGTGCAACAGCCAATCTTGGTGACATGAAACCAAAGGCTTGGACCCTTGCCAAAGTCCTTAATGACGAAGGGCCATTCCTGTGACTTGTAAGTGTTGTGTTAGTTTTCTAGGGACACAGTGTGCCTGGCGCTTTTCCTGTCTAGTTTTCACTAGCAAGAAATGCTCGGGAAAGCTGGACTTAGAGGACTGGACAGGACCTACAGGGTCATCAATTCCACTCCCCTGCTATCGCAGGCTACCCTGTCATACAATCCCATTTATAGACTCATTAACCTGCATCTTAAAACTAACGAGGCTGTTTGCCCCCACTCCTCCTACTGGGAGGTTCTAGAACCACATTTTCCAGTTTAGCACTGACATTTGATCATGCCCACAAAAGTGGGCGTGACCCTGTGTTTGCACTTGTAAAGCGGGCAGCTGATGCACATAGGCAGATAAATCTTTGCACCTGCAAAATGAGCATGCGTTTTTGAAGACAAACCAATGGCACGTGAAAGACCAGGGCTGAGGATGTGGTCCACAGATTATCAGTTATGATGGAGCAATGGAAATGCAGGGAGCCACTAATGGGCAAGTTTCATGTGCAAGAACAAAAGAGATCCTTTTCCCCGCCTGAGGAATGCAATCATATAGTCGAAAATGACTAATAGCTACTCTGCCTTAGTTTTATTTTTCAATTGGCGGCTCCCAGGAGCCGCTCTGAGGTTTAGAAGGCTGGGTCGTATTATTCCTCTGTCAGTTTCATAAGAGCATCATTTGCTCAGGTTCAGTCTTTCCCTGACTCCCTCTTTCTTTACCTATGGATAACCAAGCCCTGCCCTCAAGCAAAACACTCACATCAGCAGCTGTACAAAGCCATGTGCTAATGAAGGTGCCTAGTGATTGCTTGGTGCCCTTTCTGTAAACACGGTCATGCCTTGCCCATAATCCCCTGTATTGGAAACCTTCACCTTCTTGAAGGAGGAGCAGTGCAGTGTCTTATGAAAGGGATATACCCTGATTAAGGACACCCAGTGAATAATTGATTCTCATGAGGCTGGTCTGTAATTAGCACACACTAATTACTGGGATTATTGAACCTTTTCCTTATTTATTTCAGTATCTTGACCTATGGTGTCTAGGGAAGCCTTGGGAATCCAAAACATCAGAGTCACTCAGCACAGTCCAGCTATGAGAATCTAGTGCAGAGGTTGCTTCTGTAGCAGGTGTTTATTAAGAGGACTTTGAGTTGAGCATGATTTAGCGAGGGAGGGGCCTGAATCAGAACCCCAGATCGAAGCACCTCCAAACCGTGTGAAAGTTAAGGACCAAAGTCTGTGGCTCAGGTTTTATCTCCTCTGGTAGTCTGATTCTTCTCTCACTCACCCCAGTGTAATGTCATTGACTTCAATGGAGTTACCCCCGTCACAGGGTGGGAGCTGGGCAGAGCGCTCATCTGTGACTGACCAGCTGCCTCCCAGATGGTGGAGTGAAATGAGGGATCAAGTGATAGCTTGAAGACCCCCCTGGTCCTCATGGTTTTGTTAGAAAAACCTGGTTGTCTGTTTTTAACACGTCCGGTTGATAAAGACAACTGTGTTGATATTAAGGAGTACCTGTGGCACCTTAGAGACTAACAAATTTATTTGAGCATAAGCTTTCATGAGCTACAGCTCACTTCATCAGATGCATCTGATGAAGTGAGCCGTAGCTCACGAAAGCTTACACTCAAATAAATTTGTTAGTCTCCAAGGTGCCACAAGTCCTCCTTTTCTTTTTGCGGATACAGACTAACACGGCTGCTACTCTGAAACCTGTGTTGATATTGTTCATCTGGATTTCTCCAAGGCATCTGACTTACTACCAGTGATGGTTTAATTCAAAAACACATGTTATCTGGATTAAAGATGGCTCACTGATAGATCTCAAAATGAAGTTGTTTACAGGGAGGTATCAATGAGTGAGGTGGCTTCTAATGGGGTCCCCCAGGGATTGGTTCTTGGTCCAACACTAATTAATACTTTTATCAGTGATCTACCAGTGGTTCTCAACCTATTTACCATTGTTGGCTACATCCAATACTACCTGTATGGCCCTGAGGATGTCACATGGGCTGCATGTGCTATGTGCTGATTGGGCCGCTTGCCCAGGTTGAGAACCACCACTTCTTTGCTGGTAAAATTTGTAGATGACAGAAAGGCTGGTGGAGTAGTGAATAATGAAGAGACAGGTTATTGTTACAGAATGATGTGAACCACCTGGTCACACTGGAAGGAACCGGGGTGGGGGTGGGGGGGCATAGGTCACTTTAACATGAGCTCTCAGTGCAACACTGGCAAAAAGGGCTAATGAAACTGAAGCACTGAAGGGGACTGAAAGGCCATGGCTGAAGTGAATGCTCTGGCCAAGCAGCTCCTGGGCTTGTGCTCCCATAGTACAGCCGTGTGAGGGACAGGAGAACCAGGCCCTGGGATTTTCACCACTAGCCCAACACCCTTATATAGCCATCGCTTGCAGCACAGTTTGGAGCCCTGCTGTCAGTCGTGTCTACATGAGGGTTTGCACTGGGGCAGCTGCAACGTGGACAAGGCCTCGGCTAGCCCATTTCGGCTCCCCTCCTCGCACACCATGTATTCGAGCATCCATAGATAATTAAACAAACTGCAGAGAGCAACGAGGATAAGAATCAGGGGCCAAATTCAGCCCATTGAAGTCATTTCTGAACCCTTTTTATCTGCCCATGGTCTACATTACTGGGATTATTTCAGGCCAGCTTCCTTTAGTGATACCCCAGGGTATGTATAAGTCAAGCCAAAATCAGGCACCCTGAGCAACGGCTGAATCCTCACAAGGGCTGGGTACTACTGGGTGAATCATTTTTATAAGGATTCAAATTAATCAGGACCTTTCATCATGGGAAGCCACCTTTGATTCATCTTATCCTGTGCATATCTTCCCTGTGCCCATGCCAGAGCCGTGGGGTCAAATGTGACCCTCCCTTACACCAGTGCACCGTCTCTCCCCACCCACCCCCAAGTTAATGGGAGCCGCTGGAAAATGGTCACTGCTGGGTGTCTGCGCTCCTGCAGATTGCAAACCATGTGGGCAGGAAGCTACTGCTTCTCTGTGGCTTTGGAGCACTGACCCTACTTGAGCGTTAGAGGAACTGGCTTGGAATGGGTGGGATTAAACTGAATAAAATCCAGAATCCATTTCCTGAGTGGCTGGTTCCCCAGCATTAGCTCAAACGCCACTTTGGGCTAGGCCAGCTAGCATGGGCCCTTCCAGCAGGCACGGGTATTTGATTGTCTTTTAGCGCTGTTCTGTTACTAGTCATTAACCTCGTGCTTCTCCAGGCACAAACAGGGTCCCAGAGGAGGCGGGTCATGCTCTCTGTCAGGGGCAGACTGTCTAGCACAGTCCACAGCCAGCTTAGCCTCCATCATTCAAGGAATAGGAAGGCAGAAGCCACAGTGACAGCCTTCCCTAAGGCGTTAAGACCGAGGCATTAAGCTACTGCCTGCCAGGTTTTGTCTACACGAGGCTTTTATTGATAGCAATGGGAGATAGGTGCCTAAACACCTTTGAGGATCTGGACCTCAGCCGGCGTGTTAGCTGCACCTAGTGTAGCCACCCTGTGCACGGGGGTAGCTCACCAGGGCAAGACACACAGCACAGGTGTCACTCATGTCTACACAAGGTGCAGCTACCCCAGCGGCTGGGATCACAGCGCAGGCAAGGCCTGAGCTGGCCCAGTTTTGGGTGGTGCCTGTAGATTTGCATGTGGCATATTCACATGACCTGCAGGCGGGGAGGGGGACTTTGAGCTGGCCTTTGGTTCGACAGCTAATCTGGGTTTTTATTGCTGGTGATAAACTGGCTGGCAAGTCCTGGCTCTGGGTCATCCCCTTGACATGCCTTGTATTCAAATCACCTGGGGTGCGAGGTGGGGGGGGCGTTTCTTGTCTGCCCTTGAGTAGCTAATTGTTTTCCTCCCTCTTCTACCAGTATCCCTCCAGTTTCTCGGTCTTCCCCAGTAAAGCAGCTCCCCACCCCCCTCCTGGCTCCCAACTCCCCTAGGATCCCTGCTCTCCTTTAACCCTGCCCACTTGACCTAACCTCCTGGCCATAAATGGATACATTTGTGAGAGCTTCCCGGGGTGGGGGGGGGGAGGAGGAGGAGGGGAGGGGAATGCGAGGAATGCAGGACACAACATGAGGAGCATGGTCCCAACTCACAAGCCTGCAGGGGGGAAAGATAGGGAGGGAAAAGTCCACGCACCACCCCAGAGGCAGGCAAGGGAGAGCAGCATCCTGGGCTGGGGGTGGGGAGGGTTTCAGGTGCCCCGCGAGGCCCAGTGAAACCGTGCACCTTTCATTTCTCTTTCTCTTTCCTTTCTGATCTCCCTGGGACTTTCCAGAGCCGGGCTGCTCTCTCTCCTGTGCTCTCCCTGCGGTGCTATCTCCCCCTGCCTACACATTCAGCTCACGCTCGCTCTCCCCCTGGCTCTGCCTGGCTCTAGCTCCCCTCTCTCCATTTCTGGAATGTTTTCTTTTTTTCTCCCCCCTCCCCTGTCCACTCTCACTGGGACCCGTGAACCGGGCCAGGGCAACCGGAGAGACTGGGGAACGTTCACTCCCTCCTGCTAGGTTTGAGAGACGGGGTGAAAAGCCAACAAAGAAAAGAGCCCGTCTCCGGAAGGAGGAAAGCCGGGGGCACTGAGATCCAGTGTGAAGGAGCCAGGGGGTGAAATCCCCGTTCCCCACCCCACGCTCAGGCCCAACACTAGGAGAAGGCAGTTTCATCGTTCCTAGCCCCTCACTCCTCTGGTTCTGTTCATTCTACCTCCTCTCCAGGGCTGCCACCTTTAGATCAGGACAAATCTTCATCGCGGCCTAGAGAAGGAATGACGTGAGCACCGGGCTTGGACCGCAGCGGTCAGATATGGGTCCAAACCTCCCCAAAGGTCAGGGTGGTCGAATCTGGGGATCTGGGTCAGGCCCGTCTCAGAGTAAAAGGTTTTTGGGCCAGGGATCTCCTCTTCTCGCACATTGTGTCTAAACCCGCCACTGACATCAATGACTAAAAGACATTACCTCACCCACCTTGTCTCTCTAATATCCTGGGATCAACACAGCTACAACACCATTGCAAACAAACAATGAGGCTCTAGAGCAAACAATGACTTTGCCACCAAAGTCTCCCAAGCACCCAGGTGAGTTAGGTTACTATGGTGTGACACTCCTTTTAGAGAAGGGGAAACTGAGGCACTGCAGGACACTAGTGATTTTTGTACACAGCAATGAAAACCTCAGTGAAAAGACACATCATTCAGAAAATATTTCAGAGGAACTTTTAAAGTCCAGTCCCACTTGCCTTTTTAATTTAAGATCTGATCCAGAAATCAATGGGGTTTGAGGCCACTCAGCATCCCACAGTATCCAGCTTTTATAAATGCAGCGTGCATGGTCAAGGTAGGTGAGACGTGTAGCATTTCTTCCCATGGAATACACATCTGCTCAGGGACAAAAGGTGCACACAAGCACATGAGTAGGTCTACACTGCAATTAAATACCTGCAGCTGGCCTGTGTCAGCTGACTCGGGCTCCTGGGACTCAGGCTGTGGGGCTGGTGAAATGCAGTGTACAGCAGAGGCTCTCAAGCTTCCCAGGTTAGTCCACCCCTGTCAGGAGTCTGATTTGTCTTGTGTATCCCCAAGTTTCGATTCACTTAAAAACTACTTGCTTAGAAAATCAGACATAAGAATACAAAAGTGTCCCTGCCCGCTGTTCCTGAAAAATGGCTGACGTTCTCATTTTTACCATATCATTACAAAATAAATCAATTGGAATATAAATATTTACTTACATTTCAGTGTACAGTACATAGAGCAGTATAAACAAGTCATTGTCAGTATGAAATTTTAGTTTGTACTGACTTCGCTAGTGCTTTTTATGTAGCCTGTTGTACAACTAGGCAAATATCTAGATGAGTTGATGGACCCCTGGAAGACCTCTGCGTACCCCCAGGGGTACACATACCCTTGGTTGAGAACCACTGCTGTAGACGTGCAGGCTAGGGCTGGAGCCTGGACTCTGGGACCCTCCCCCCACGGGTACACACAGTGTGCTAGGGACACCCCCACAAACACATGCTCATTCCAAACTGCACCATTTGCACCCAGAAACACACACACTCCACCCCACACTCATCCCGAAATGCATGCACACAAAAGCCACTTCAAACATGTACGCCTAAGTACACCCCCACACCGCCCCACGGACATGCCCTCGCACACCCACACCCATTTACATTCACACACCAGATCCACACTCACTCAAGACACGTACGCGTGCTTCAAACCCCCACCCCCACAAGCAAACAGGGACACTCAGACGGGGTGCACACATACCCACTCACACGTGCTGTACGATGACAAGTCCTCACACACACAGCCCGTCTAGCCTACACACATGGCGATTCATGCAAAGGGAGAACCACACCCCTCCTTGATTCCCCCCCCCCCCACTCCACCCTATGCCTTGAGCACAGGAGCCCCTGAAGGCCAGTTCCTGTATCGCAAAGGCAGGGTGGATCCCTACTGATTCTCTAGGAGCCTCTCTCCACTGGGTCTCTCAAATCCTCCATAAAAGGAAAAGCAGCCTGCAGGTAGCACTGCCAAACTTAGTCATCCAAAGTCCACCAGAGCTCTCACAGCTCAGTCAGCAGCAATTTCCTCCCCGAACTTCCCCTTTCGAGGGCGGCTGGGCGGGAGGGCGAAGGATGGAGAGGAGTGGCCCTGCCTCTTTCGAAAGCCTCTGTCCTCGCCTCTCAGTGTTTATGGCCAGTTCATCGCCTCTCTTTGCTTGGGATGCAGCAGCAGCCAGCGATCTCGGGGAGCATGAGAATTATTGCAAGGAGGGGTGAGGTGCTTGCTGTTATGAGTCCAGCTTCAGCTACACGCTTGCTGCTTTGCATGGTTCTGGAGAAGCATGTGTGATAGTTAGAGACGGGCTCATACCAGTGCCCCAGATGCACACAGGCTCTGGGGAAGCTCAGGGCCCGATCCAGGGGGAAGCACTGCAGCTTGGGGGCATTTCTAATAAACTGATAACAATTCACACTTAGCACTTGCATAGAGCAGTCACTGTTCCCATCACTGTACAGCTCTTTACCGAGCAAGCGCTGGAAAGCTTGATTCCTCATTGCCTTGCATGGGCATTTACAGCTGTGCCAAGGGGTCATAAAATGCTCTGCCAGCTCCGAATCCATTGCTCACTTACATAGCTGGTGGCATTTACACTTTGCAGGGGAGTAACCAACGGCACACGGTGCTGAGCACTGAAGGATCAGGCCCTGTATTGCCGAAGGATGCTGGGCGGGGGTGGGGGGGAATTAGTAGTCATTCTTGACACAAACAAAAAGCACAGAGGCTGACTTAAGCCAACCCACATGTCACCATCCAAATCGAGTGTGCGTTTGCAGCTCTTTCCAGCCAAGTGCTACACAATTGTTTCAGCCCTGGGAGATCAGATAGGGATGACTCCCCTAGGCTGATAACACTTTGCGCTTACATAGCACTTTCTGTCTTCAAAGCCTTCTTTTTTGTTTTTTTAAACAAATATGACTGACTGAATCCTCACACTGCCCCTGTGAGGGAAGGCAGGGATGCAGGGGTTAAGGCAAGTGACTCCCCCAAGGTCACACCGTGAGTCAGTGTTGGAGCTGGGTGTGGAACCCAGGAGTACTGACATACTGCTTCCTTATATGGGTCCTGGGCTTACTTAACTCCTCCCAGAATATGCAAATATCTTCTCCTGAGTTTCTAGTGACTGAGCAGGATGTGTCACCAGGTACCTCATTCCAGGACCTTGTCTACACTAGGGTTGGTGCTAGCCCACTGAGGGCCCTAAGCAGAAATATTTTGCCCCCACCCAGACACAACACATACTAATAATTAATAGGGGCTCGCTCCCTTTAAGCTGCTCAGGGCCCTAAACAATTCCTTAGTCTGCTTATGCCTGGCGCCGGCTCTGGTCTACACTAGGGTTTTTCTGGTGCCTAGGGCCTGATTCATCATTGCCTTATGGCATGTTTGCACGAGCTAGGCTGGCCCAACAGGGCTGCAGGGCAGGTTTAAACCCCATGCCAGGGGAATATCCCCCTGATACGATTGCCTCTGCACAGGGAGTATGTCACAGCTGGGCAGGAGTAGGAGGGGAGCTGTGCACCAGCAATTCTGCACCCGTAAAATGTCCCATAGTGGCAATTGCAAGAGAGGCCAAATTAGCCACCACAGCACCTGACCAGGAAAAGGACAAACGCCCCATCTGCACCAGTGGGAATCAGGCCCAAGGGATGGAAGCTGTAGCAGAGAGGGGACGGGGCATGCTACCAGCCTGAAGCAGGGGTCGTTCGAGCTGGGCCGCTCTCCAGACCCTGCACAGCCCGTTCACAGTCGACCAGACTCAGCTGAGCTCAGGCAGTTTCACGGGCACGTTGTCTAATTCCCACTAGATGACCCAGCGGTCACGACAACCGAGCCTTGTCTACACTACAGCTCCACCAGAGCTGAGCCTGGCTCTCAATGACCTTGGGCAAGTCCCTCATACCTCCGTGCCTCAATTTCCCCGTTAGTACAATGGGGATAATAGTTAGCTACCTCCCAGGACTAATTAGAGAACGTTTGGAAAGCACTCTGAAAGTGCATTTTGCTAGGTCATAGTACCGCTCCTCACTAGAGCTAGCGTGTGATCATTCCCATGTGAACCACCTTGCCCGGGATTACGTTACAGGCACAAAGGCCCGAGACGTCACTCCTAACAGGACTTCCTAAAGCGTGGAAACTAGTTGGGAAAGCCAGGAGGAGGGAGGTGGAGGTGCCATCCACTCCAGGAACAGCCTTGGCTTCCTCATGAACTTTGGCATGGCGTCAGGACTGCTTCCTTCGCTCAAGCCAAGCAGAGAGACTGCAGTGTGTGTATCCCCTGGTTTGTCACAGGTACTGACAAAAGCACAAGCTCCCTAGACAGATGTCGCAGGGGTATGACGTGAGACACTGGGATAGAGAGAGGCAGAAAAACAAAGCCAGGCAACCACATCTGCTGCTGCTATTGGTCTGAATCTGCAACAGGCTGGAGGAGGAGAAGCCTGGAGGCCCCACGCTGCCCACAGCCCAGCCTGGGCTCGCATCTTCCAAACAAGGCGCAGGCCCTGAGGCCCCAGGCTGCCGACAGTGACTGATAATCCCGTAACACCAGCAGATGGGCAACCACAGGCACCAGCCATCTGCACTCAGCCCTGCCAGTAATGCTTCCCTGGGTCCTGCTCCTGCTGATTACTTGGCAATTAACACTGGCGTGAACCCAGGGCTGTAACTCCATGATTCTGCATGATCTAGTCCCCGAGGGCCCTTTGAAGTCAGCCAGGAATCTGGGACTTTCCCTCTTCTGCAGACTGTCTCTGGGCAGCCCATTTGCTTTGTCAGGAGAGAGAAATGATGGAGATGGAGCGTGTGAGAGAGGGAGGGTTGCCCTGGAACAGGAAACATAGACCCAGCCACTCTACCAGGCTCAGAGGGCAGCATGTTTTAACTGCATCAGGAGCGAGTGGAGCAGGGTCCTGTGGCATGGCAGCTTTCTGGAGCACTGGACCTGGGACCTATAACTCTGCAGCTGGGGAAATCATGGGGCCCTATGCCTTAGTGCTCTTCAATTGTACCCAGCATGCTCGCTATCCATTTGCAACGAGAGGTCTTGTCTTTTGCTGTCTAATCCCAGGGAGGGACGGGACCAGCTGAGTACAGGTTACAGGCTCAGAGGCAGGCCTTGGCAGTTGAGAGAACACGAGCAGCCATAAATCCTCCATCGCTGCACAGTATCTGCTGTGTAAACCCCCTCTCCCCCCGTACGTTACCTACCGGCAGTGACTTCTTTGTGGAATTCTTCCTGCGAGGGAGGGGCAAGGAGGAGCAGATTTCGCCACCCCGGGACTATGGAAGCGACGAGAAAACCTCCAGAGAGAGCGCGGAGGAACCGCATTCTGCGCTCGCGGAATCGCTGTCTGGTTAGAGCCACAGAGCGGATCGCTGGGCTCCAGTTGGCTTAAAGAGGGAGGTAAAATTCCTGTGCCTTTCTCCTTACACCCAAATCATTCCCTTGCCTTAGAGTCCCCATCCCCGCTCACCAGGGGAATGGAGGGCCATGGGGGATATCTTCTTCTCTTTCTATTACAATAGCACTCACAGGCACCTACTGAAGTTGGGGACCCTTGTGCTAGGTGTTGCACACACAGTAAGAGCTTCCAGTCGAAATAGACCTAGCAAGGCGAAGGGTGGGAGGGAAAACGGAGGCAGAGAGGTGTGAAGTGATAGCCAGCAGGTCGGGAATAGAATTTAGGGGGGACATCCTGGCCCCGCTGAAGTCAATGGGAGTTTTGCCGTGAGCCAGGATTTCACCCCAGGTCTCCAGACCGAGTCCAGTGCCCTATTCACTAGCTCAGACCACTTCCCTTAGCAAACAACTCTTCCAGTCTAAGCCTTTTGGCCCAGTCCCATCTTTACATTGACAGATCCCATTTCAGGAACAGGCCTACGTTATAGGTAGGGGCTCCCTGATTAGACTCACCCTGTATCCTCAGCCCCACTTGTGCAACACACAGCTCTGGGGAGAGACTGTTCAACCACTGCAAACTGCGTAACCCTAGGCACCATGCAGTATTTAGTTGGATTTCGCAATCACTGCATTTTATTGGGGTTGGTTTTGTAAAAAGGCTGCCCAGCCCCAATAAATGACTAAACAGAGCGATAAAAAACCTAGGAAATTGCTCTGATTGCGTCTCACAGCATCAAAGGCCCGGATGCTTATGGGAAGTGGGGGGGGGTCAAGCCAGCCCCCCACTTTGTCCAAATCTATTGTGGCCGTTAATTGTCCTCAGTACATTTTCTAAAGCACTGAATGATCACAGGCAAACCTACTTTGTTCCACAAGCTGCCCAGCGGGAGACCATCCCCCTTCATGGGGGCAGGGGGTGGTCCCAGAGCCAGCTTGGGGGGAAGGAGAGAGCAAGGACAGTGAGATGAAGAGAGATCTCTAGTTCTATACCTCAACTTGCCAGTGAGAGGAGCAGCTAGCGGGCTGGGGCCACAGCTGATATCTTTCAAGATGCTGCCCTTGTTTATAGCCCTGTCACCTCACTGGGGCTGTGTGGTTGTAGCTGGGTGTTCCCAAGTATCCTCACATTGCTTCTGACCCCCTTGCCCCCAAATACTTGTACCGTTTCTCAAGCCGCAGGCTGCTACGCTGAACTCAGTGGTCACTTCCAGATGGACAGCCAACAGCATCCCGCTCTGGACGGACAAGACAGACACAGGGATAGAGATTTTTGAATCAATTACTCCAGCCTGACCCCCGCCCACCCAGCCCCAGCTCAAGGGGTTCGATTCAGTGGATCATGAAGACAGAGACTTGTTTGGATCTGGCTTCTCCAAGTGTGGATGTGAACCACCCCAAAGTTCAGAGGGGCCCAGCTCCAGCCAGGGCCAGCCCTAACGGGCATCCCAGCAAACATCTGCTTCAGCGAGGCAGGGGCAGAGGGACGCTGAGGTACGCTCCAGGGAGATCCTGTGACCCTTGGACAAGAGATCTCTAGCTGAGATGGGGACTCCGCTCCCGTGCGCACAGGGCAGCACTGGAAGGAAGCCGGACAGCCCGGAGCGTGGTGGTGTCGACTCGCCCGATGTCTGCCCTTATGTCCACGCAGCTGTAAAAACACTGCACACACGCACTCAGTGCTGCCATGCAGCAGCCGCCCCGGCACCAGGCGAGTCCTCCCAGTCAGGCAGCCAGCCAGCCACTTCTGATGACACGTTGCAGCAGGAATGAGTCGGAAAAGGGCCCGGCCCAGCCTGTGTGTTGTTGCCAGGACCTGGGGTGGGGGAGTGGGCAAGGAAACCTAATAAATAAACCAGGTGCCTTTGGGTTTCTTGGCAACCCTGTGATGGGGCAGCCCCGCCCTGTTGCTGCAAGTTTCCTCACAGCTGATGACACAAAAGGACTTTGCCCAAGACTTGGGTGATGGGACTTCTGCTGAGGCTTGGCAGCTCGGGGCCAGAGAATACTACTTGTAGTGACAGATTTTTTGATGGAACTTGGGCAGTGGAAATTGGACAGGGGATGAGCAACCGGTTACACACAGGCTGTCTGTCAGATGGTCAGAAACGAGTCCAGAACCATGCGATTTGGGCATCTGATCACCATGACTGGGGCTCAGGATGAGTGAACAGGGCACAAATCACAGGGGTGGGTGCTCCCGGCTCCTTCCCCAGTGCAAGGAACCTTGAGCGAACCAGAGCTAGCAGAGCCGTTTGCTGAGCCCCTGTGCAGGCAGACAGCTACATGAACCCCCTCTCCCTACCCCTTCTGGGGGACAACAGACATCAAAGAGGAGCATTCTCCTGACATGGAAGGGAAGGGGGGGAGAGAGGAGCTTCCCCTCCCAGAAGCTAGAGAGAGATCCAATTCACCAAGGGGCAGTGTTGTCCAGTGGGTAGAGCACTGGACTGCAAATCAAGTGGTCTGGATTCTACTCTTGACTCTGCCAATGACTGGCTGGGTGACCTTGGGCAAGTCTCAGTGTTCCCGTTTCCCCGTCTGTGAAACAGGGATCAGGAAACCAGCCCATTTATAAAGCACTTAGAGATCTCTGGCTGAGAAGCTCTGGTATTAGTCTGTTTATTGCAGGCTGAATAGAAACCTCAGGGCATTTCTGTTTTGATTGTTTTTTTTTTTTTTTTGGTGGTGAAGGAAATGGTCCCATCTTCAGACATTTTGCATTCCCGACATTGGCTCCCCACCCCATTCTAGCTTTTGGGGAGACAAAGGGGCATGTAAGCCAATTTGCCATTGTCATCTTAAGAGAACCCCATGGGGAAACTATCTCCTGGAAAACAATAAGAACCATAAAGGTGCAACCTCCTTGCCCCATTTGCTGATTGAGGCACTAATGTGTAAGTCATTTAAATGCTAATATTATTCATCAGGGCTGCCCAACAAAGCTTATCAGAGACAGCTGGAGATTGGAGGGGGAGGATTATTGCCCAAGGTGACAATGCTGTGGTGCAGGAGCAGAGAGCTGCAGATCACATCAATCTTGCTCTGAGCAGCTCTGTTGGCGAGAGGGGGCACGGGGACTCTCTTCTCTCCCTGTGCAACAGCAGGGCAGGATTCTGCCCATTCCTACCTAGTGCTCCAGGGACCTGGGTAAGGTGACTGCTACTGCGTCAGCCAGTGCACAATGGCACAAAGGAGATGCCCCCTCCTGCTAGAAGCCTGGCCAAGGGCCCAGGCACTTAGAGCCAAAGGGGCAACCACTGTGCTGGGGGGAAGGGAAGGTACCATGCCTCACCTAGCTTTGCACTCGCCCCTGGGTGTCTCCTGAATGCAGCTGTAGACCACTGCTTCCTCCCCGCTCTGCTGGGCATGCTAAGCTGTGGCTGCTCCTTTGAAGAGCTGCACCCTGCCCCACACTGCAGCTGCCCAGGCTGAGCTGTCACTAATGTCAGCCTCGCAGTGTTCCCTTTTCCCCATTACCCCTATGCAGCTGCTGGCAGTAAGGGTAGGATTTCACCCTTAGCTGGGATCTGACTTACAGTCCCAAGGTAACAGGAACTCCTGAGCAAGCATGTCCGGTGGTCGCTGGGGTGAGGAAGCGGAGCAGAGCACCCTGCTTCCTCCAGAGCCTGGAAAATGCCTGGCTGCAAAAACCAGGAGAGTCCAACTGCCTCGTTCTTTTCCTGAATCCCCTGCTTGCCAAGCCTGGCTATCCAGAGCAAGGCCTCATCCCCTTTGTTCTCTCTGCTCCCTGATCCAATGGACACTTCCTTCATCTAGCCCTTTTGGAGGGCAAGGCTGGAAAGCAAGTAGGGCCTGCCTTATCTGTCCTGTTCCCTGCGACTTCACATCCCCCATTGGAGCCCTGCAAGAGCGCCATGAAAATTCATTAGCTGATGCGCAAGATCTGCTTGCCCACCCTTCCCGCCAGGACGATGCCAAGGATAGAATCAATGCATTTGCTTGGCCATCAACAAAACAAATCAGCCGGGGTGAATGGGATTCTGTGCCGCAGCCTGAAGGAATTTGATAATGTTCTGTATCCTGCTAGTCAAGAGACTCCTTCATTGAACTGCTGCTGTGCAAGTCAGGGAGGGCATCTGCCCTCAGCCCTTGGAGACTCCCAATGTAGTGCTGCCTGCTATACCCAGGCCATGGGGTCAAACCCACTCCCTCCAGCGCCAGGTATATTGCTTCTGGAGTGCCAAAGATTAGCCCAGCTGAGGGCACTTCCTGCCACTCCACGGTGATGTCCGCACTGCAGCAGCAGATTCCAGCAGTGAAGGGAGGCAAGTGAATGATCTGATGATCTATAGCAACATAGCCCTCATGGGGCACCTGAGAACAAACCCTGGTGCACAGCCACCCCTATAGGGCCACCCGACAACAGCAACCCTGCGCAATGGAGGAAAACAATGGTTAGGGAGGAATCATTTTTCGTTTTCCATATTCTAAAGTCACTGCAGTTATAGGGGGGAATAACCAGTGATGGAAACTCTCTTCATTGACAGCAGTGAGGGATTATCATCATCTACATTGTGACAGCACCCAGACACCTGGCTCGGCCTTGGGGCCCTGTTGTGTCTGGTGCTGTACAAACACACACAGAAAGACACGGTCCCTTCCCCTGTGAATGTACAGTCTAAGAGGAGCTGCCGCTTAGCAAAGGTGGGGGAAAGGGGCAGGATCAAAGCAGCTTCCTGTTCAGTTGTACATTGTGAGGTTGCAATCAGGCCCTCTGAGTTGTGCTGGTGTGAGTACCACACCGTCCTCTCTAGCGTCACTAACACACACAGGCGGGGATTCTGCTAGAGATGTAGCCCAACCAGGGCAGCCTTGGGGGAGGGGATAGCAAAGGGTTTTTTAAGCCACTTCTGTTCTGGGCTGCTCTAAGGGCTGAAATGGCCCCGGTGTAAATTAGAACCCTCGTCTCAGGCTGCTCCCAAGCTTGCAGAAGCCCAGAATTCCCATGGTGCCCTGTGCAGTGGGTGCCACCCATTCCTTGTGTGCTAACTGCACCAGGGGTGGCAGGGTGGGCAATGCAGGGTTGCCTACATTGGCACATGCCTGCATCCAAGGAATCCTGCCTTGACTGTTCGCAGACTGAGTACAGCCCCGGCACGCCACAGCAGCAAGGTAAAGTGCTGTATTACAGTGCACAGCCTGCATCTAAGGAGACTTCATCTGGATCAATGCACACAAAGGGTGAGGTCTGCAAAGCTGCCTAAGGGTCAGCCCCGCAAGCTGGGCAGTCAGTCACACGCCTTACACAGCCTGGAACATCCCCAAGATTCTCGGGACGGCCCCGGCCTTGCACTGTTCAAGTCGCTGGGAGCTTTGCTGACTTCAGTGGGCAGAGGATGGGGCCCCAAACGGGTGCTGGGCTATTGGGGCAGCTATCCAGTCAACTTGCAGCCTTCACTCTGCAGAGAAAATGCCCCCACCGATTAGCTGCAATGCAGAATCACGCTGCTAGGTGGCAGTGTTGAGATGCACACTGCAGACAACACAGTCCTGCGAAATGCACGGGCCACAGAGCTGGGAAGGGAGACCAGTGGGATCCTGAGGGGTTATTTTTTTGCCCAGGGGAGCAGGTGTGTTGCCAGGTAAGCTACGCATCCAGTTCATCCCCTGGGTCCTGTGGGGGGAAACCAGGCTCCCTGGCTGCAATGAAGCCCAGAGGGGATGGTGCTACCCTTGATCCACCAAGGGGCCTGGAATTGGCTGGGGTGTGGGGCCCAGGGACTCGCAAGGCGCGCTGCAGGCTGGCTTTTATAGCTGCTCCCCTCTTGGGGAATACCAGCGAGAGGGTGGCACTATCATTGCCGGGCCTCTCCCGTGAAAAGGCACCTGGGTGAGCCAAGGCCGGCATTTTTAGAGGCAGACCTGAAACAAACGGCAGGCATTGACCATGCCTGAACTACGGTGGGGCTGAAGCCAAGCATCTGTGACACGCCCGGAGAGCCAGAGCAGCAAACGACGGAAAAAAAGACCACGTTTTCCCCTGGAGTGTAAAATATTCCCCAGTATTACATCCTGGGAATCCCAGCAGTGTAACAGGGGAAGAAATAAGCACACAGCAAAACCACAGGGGCCAAATTCTCTGCTGGCCAGTGACTTCAGTGGAGTTGTGCCAGCAGAGAACTAAGCCCTTGGTATCTGCACAGCCCACTGAGCTCAGCTGGTAAACCAGAGGGCGGGAAGAGGTGGGCCAACAGCACAGCAGAGTGAGCAGCAGAGCAGGGACATTTAAACCCAGCTTTAAAGCAGGGGTTCTCAAACTGGGGGTCGGGACCCCTCAGGGGGTCGCAAGGCTATTACATGGGGGGTCGTGAGCTGTCAGCCTCCACCCAAACCCCACTTTGCATCCAACATTTATAATGGTGTTAAATATATTTAAAAGTGTTTTTAATTTATAAGGAGGGGGGGTCGCACTCAGAGGTGTGCTATGTGAAAGAGGTCACCAAAACAAAAGTTTGAGAAGCACTGCTTTAAAGGCTCACCAGCGGGGACTGTTAAGCTTGTAGGGGGAGGGTTCAGAGCTCTGGAGCGGAAGGTTATCTACCAACGGCTAAAGGGCCCTAGATCAATATGCTGAGTAGAGAAGAGAGGAGAGCTGGGCTCAGTGGTTACGAGCTGCGTTTGCCCTCCTACCACGGCGCAGCAGGTTCTTGATGCTACATGTTGTTTGCTCAGAGTGGATGGGGCTCAGCCCTGCATGGATGTTTGGTGCCATCTCCTCACTTTGCCTGGTCCAAAGAGAACATCTCCAGGGGGCAGCTCAGCAGCTGCTGTTAGGTTGGCGCCTGGCCAGCCCGTAGGCAGCCATCCATCCCATGCGACAGGCCAACAGAAACATCCGCAGCGAGCTGCAGCCCAGGGACACACGCAGCCTGGCAGGGCTTTATAGGGTGCCAGCCCTCGAGTACCCGGAACTGCAGCAGGCACCATGGAGCATAGAGACGAGAGGGAAGGAGATGGGTGCACCACAGCAGCTAGGGTGAGGGAGACAACACAACTGGCCACTCCCTGCTGCATTCCCCTTGGGCCTGCCACAAGCTCTGCCATGGTGAGCTCCTACAGGGATGCCCTATTCCAGGGGCCACGTGTCAAGCCGGAGTCCTCAGGTGAGATGAACAGGAGCAATGGGGTTAGAGCTGCCTCAGTCCCCCTCAGCTCCAGTGATTGGAGCCAGGATTCACCTGGAGAGTATATGCCCAGTTCATTCCCTGCCTATGAGCCTGCAGCCCTCACAGCAGGGCTCTTGGGAAGGGGCAGGCCGGTATTTGCTCCAGGATGCTCATTGCACCTCACTGGAATCAGGAGAGCCAGGCCTGGTGCCCAGTGTGCTGAAGAATGGAAGTCAGGGTTGGCTGCCCTTGCCAAAGGGCTGAAATTCCCAACCTAGGTGCCCCTGGTCCAGCCATCAGCTACTAAGGGGAACAAGCCCCCGCCTCCTTCCTCCCCCCTTCAAAACACCAAGCTGGTCTTTTTGGACACTCAGCCTGGTGCAGAGCATGTGCTAGGGCCTCCCACAGCTGCAGCAGACTCCTGAGCCGGATGCCGAGACTCAGGGCCTCTCCAAGCTGGGTTTCGGTTTCAGCAGCCACCCCACCTTTCACACATTCTTTCTATCCCGGGGGCCCACCTCGGTCCCAACCCCGGCTGCACCGCCCCCAAATTATGCCGCATACGCTGGCAGAGAAACAGGCCCCTGGCCATTGTTTCTTTCAATAGCCAGTTGCCCAGAGGTACGGCCTGGTTGCCAGCCCCTATAGTGAAAAGCCAAACCAGCACAGAGGGGCTGGGCGAGGGGAGAGGCACCCCCCAGCTCCAGTTATGGCTGATTTCACAGCGCCTGTAACTCCGCTTTTATGTGCTGGAGGCTTGTGCCAAGCCTCGCCCAGGGCTTGAACTGAGAATGTGGAGCAAGGGAAACTCCCCTTTCCATTCAGGCCTGGCCTCAGAGTCCCTCCCCTCCCGCAGGGTGCTACAGCTCCTCTTTCCCTCTCCCTGGCCATGGTCCCTCCTCCCCTCTCCCCATTTCTTTCCTACCCCACCAGCTTTCAGGCTTCCCCTTGACTTTAATTGATGCACGCCAGTTGATTTTGGGGCTGGTGCTATCCCCTGATACCACTGCCAGGCATTGCTGGGTCTCCCGTGTAGGGGCCAGTTCATCTCAGTGTAGCACCAACCCAGAAGAGCCTGCAACAGGATTCAATAGAGTTCAGCCCCAGGGTACAGCCAGGGTAGGATTCCACATCTAGGGAGAGCAGCATCTCCTCTCCTTTGCAATGGGGCGAGTCTGGAGTAACTCCCAACTTCACTGGAGTTCCACCAGATTGGCTTTAGTGCATATCAGCAGAATTTGGGCCAGGAGGGTGAATTTAAGTGCGGGTTTGAGCATCTTAAAGACTTTGACTATCTCCCCATCAAACTGGCCAGAGAACAACAAGCTTTCCCAACCCCAAACTGCCACTGTGCCTCAGGCCTGAGCTGACAAGCCTTCCTCTAAGTGCCCGGGCAGTCCTGCTGAGAGTGCCAGTAACTGTGATAATTAGTGCCGGCTGTCCTTTCTATGATACGGGTATTCACCCTCTAAGAATTGAGACCTCTCAAGTCATTCCATGTAGGCTACCAAATAGCTGCAATGGCTTCTGCTCCCTACCAGTCTGGCTCAGATTTGAGCCAGCCATGTAGAAGTGACTGGTTCTATCCTGAGACAGAGGATCCTTCAGAGGAAGAAAGCTGGCTGTTTGTGACGACTGACCATCCTTCCCTCCCCTCCTTGCTGCTCTCCGTCAGCCTGGCCTCTCCCAGGCAATTCTGGTTCAACACCATCCCTTATTTTATGGCCAATTTGGTCCCACACCAACCTCAGTCTATGGCCGTAAGGTCATGGATAGAAAATGGAAGAGTGGCCGTGAGAGAAAATTTTAGGCCCAGGTAGTCAAATGCTGGCCTCCATTTTGCCCTTGAAATTTGCAGATACAATTTTACACCTACGATTGTCTGTGGACAGCTTTTAAACCACTTAAGTTTTTAAGTACAAACACCTGATTGGCAGGTGTCAAAAGTTATCGAAGTGGCCTGGATTGAGCCAGGCAATTTTTGTGTGTCCCCAAAACAGCAGGCACAAAAACAGAGGCCCTCATGTCACAAGCAGGTTTTGTTAGCAAGCTAAGACAATACACACGTTCCCCAGACATACTGCAGCAATGGCTTTCGCAAGACACGAAGCCCGTCAATGGGGATTTGTCAGCCTGAGGTTTGCTGGAATCTGGGTTTCCTCTAGTCCTGGCTCAGGTTCACCAAAACATTGGCCAACATGAGAACTTGCCAGGAATTCTGCCTCAGCTGGTTCTTAGAGAGATAAGGTGGGTGAGGTGGAGAGAGAGAGAACCTTTGGAGCCTGCACAGAGCTGCTCTTCCTGAAAGCTTGTCTCTCTCTCACCAAAAGAAGTTGGTCCAATAAAAGATATTACCTCACACACCTGGTCTCTCTACTATCCTGGGACCGACACAGGTACACCACCACTGCACATCACCAGATTCTGCCAGATGGTACTAAAAGCCCCACTTCACATGGCTCTGCTGGAACTGGGGAAGAGGGGACAAGAAAAAACTGTTCTTCTAAACATAATTCTTCGGAGAAGCTTTCAAAACAAGTGGTGCTACCGAGTCACGGGCTGCGCCCTGTTACACAAGGGGGTGTCAGGCAGGGAAGGCTGCATGACTCAGAGGAGCTGACAGACCCAGCCTGTTCATCCTTTGTTTACATTTTTCTCTTCTAGCTTCCCACAGTTCATTCAGCAGCAACATGCAGGAGTGCAACGTACCATCCCTCAGGAGCCAGTGGGAGCCCAGAGCACCAGGACAGTCCCACTGAGCTGCCTCCCACAGAAACAACCCCATCCAGTACCCCTAGCAAAACAATTCCCCGTTTGCCTCCTGGTCACTGGGAGAGCAACCACCAGGCCCTACCTTTTATGGCCAACCTTGCTCACATGATCAGTCGTATGACCACAGACCCTAGAAGTGCCAGCTTTAAAGGACTGGTTTCAGAGTAACAGCCGTGTTAGTCTGTATTCGCAAAAAGAAAAGGAGTACTTGTGGCACCTTAGAGACTAACCAATTTATTTGAGCATGAGCTTTCGTGAGCTACAGCTCACGAAAGCTCATGCTCAAATAAATTGGTTAGTCTCTAAGGTGCCACAAGTACTCCTTTTCTTTAAAGGACTGAAGCCCTATACCAGCTGTGATGAGCCACACCTGTGCTTCCCAGCCTAGTGCCCTATCACAGGCGGTTAGTCTCGTGGGACCACGGAGCTGGTTTGCTTTTGTTCTTTAGGACAACCATTGAATATCATAAAATGATTACAAAACCCCACAACGATGGGTGTTTTCCTGCCTCTCCTCTCTGTAATTCAGCCACTGCTGGCTTGCAAACACCAGCTGCGAGAACCTGGACTCCAGGGAGTCCCAGCTGTCTGGCTGCCGGAGTTTCACAGCTGCACAGGTGACCTGCTGGCTATGCCACAGGCCAGCTACTCCAACTAGGGATGGGTTAAGTGTGAGCATCTAGGGCAGAGACAGGGTGTTCAGGTGGTTTTTTCTATTGCTCTTCCATCCCCCACTGACTCATGTAACAAAAAAACCCTGCTGTATAGGACTCCTGTAGAAGGCATGCTCTTGGGAGGTGCTGAGAGCTATTGATGGCAATGGGCAGGGAGGATGCTCAGCATACCAGAGAATTAGCCCTCAGGTGTCATGCAACCCAACTCTGGTCCTCATGTGAATGATGCTGTCCTCGTTAGGGGCTGGAAGGGAAGGACTTCAGCTCTTGGAGATCATACTTGGGTGCGCCAAAGCTAAAAAGAGCGGGAGCAGAGCCAGATGAGGTGGGACAATGACCCCGAAAGGAAGGGGTGGGTGCTGTATCCCATCCTCATGCCCCCCCAGTATATGAGCGACTGCTTCAGAGAGCTGAGATCGGCCCTGGTATGCCCCCCTCCCTCTGCTTGCAGGGGCTGGGAGAGGCTGAGATGCTGCGGAGGTCTCCATCCCCTGCCGACAGCCTGGGGTTGATTTGGATAATGAATGCCAGATGCTGTCAGACTGGAGGGGGAGAGATTCTCTTTGACAAGCAGCAGCCAGGCGGTGGAGCATGAAATTGGCCGGTCTTAGCGTTTCTCCAGGCTTCTTAATTGCCCGGCATCTTGCAAGAGGTGGGGGAGGAGTGCGGGCCCTGAATTTAGACCCTGCTCTGAGCAGTGCAGTCCCCACTAGGCCACTAGCATGAGAAGGGGGGAATAGAACCCAGCTGCGTTCCCTCAGCTGCGTTCCCTTCCACCAGACGTCGCTGATTACCACAGCTCTCCCCAAAATGATGCAGCTCCTGCTGGAGGCTTCTCCTGCCCTCCCCTTCACACGGGGGGCCGTCGCTGCAGCGTTCATTGGTCCCAGGGTCCAGAGCTCAGGCTTTGGTTGGTGGAGAGGGGTGTCTGTCTCTTCAGAAGGATCCACATTGTTTGTAACAAAGAGGAGCCCAAGCACATTGCTCTCCCCCCCGCCACCCCCCGGCTAACATGCGAACCCACAGACAGCCATGCACACATCACCGAGAAACGTACCCAGCCACGGGAGACACAAAGACATGCACATGGTGATTTGACATGTGCACACAGAGACGGGCAGACAAGCAAGACTTCACACTTGCACACACAAACCCAAGCGGACACCTAGAAAAGGCACCCATACACACACACGTGTGCACAGACACACCAGATAGACCTTTTGTTGCACACAGTCGGTGCTAGACGTCTGGCTCCGTTTGCATGCCTTGGCCCCGGACATTTTTGACATGGTACGCACAATGCATGGTGCCATTGCGGGCTCCAGCCCAAAGTTTCTTCTCCAACAAAACTCCTGCCTGGAGCAAGGGAACAAAACGGAGTCACACTCCCAGAGTGGAGTGCTTCCCAGGCTCGGCATCCACTGAGCCAAGCACGCTGCCGGGGAGATCCCTGGGGTCACCGCCACTCCCTGTGGAGCCATCCATCTGCAGCCGCTGGCCCAGTGCCTCACCCACCAAGTCTGTGCCGTGTTCAGCCCCAGCCTTCCAGCCCAGCGTCCCCTGCAGCGCTGCCCTCTTGAGCTCTGTCCCGCCAATGGGACGCACCGTGCACATGGCTGTGGGCGCCACTCTTCAGACAGGAGGTATGAATCCTCATTGAAGATTTACTGCCCCACCTGGCTTGAGTGTCTAAGCAGCCGCTTCAGGCTCACAGGATTTGGTGCGTTATGAGCACAGGCCATTCATGCCCCGCATGAGAAGGAGTCAGCGAAAGAAAGCAGGAGAAGTCAGGGCAATTCAGCCACAGAACAAGCACTTTGGTCCTGCCACGTGGTGTTCTGGGCACAAAAGCCTCTGTGGCGAGCGGGTGGGTTGGAGGAATTTCCCCCTGCTGAGCGCAGTGGAAAATGGAGCCATCACACTCTCGGCCTCCCTCTCTTTCTCTCTATTCACCGTCCGTTTCAATAACGTTATTGGCCTGACAAGTGAAGAATGTGTTGCCAAAGTTAATTCTTCAAGTGCTTGTGTCTGGGATCCGTTTGCATGAGCGAAATGGGGGCTGTCTAGTCATTCAGTCCGTTTCTGGGGGTGCAGAATCAGGCCTTCAGTGTGTCTGTCTGCCTTTTGAGTTTCCTTCTATCAGCCATTCCTTCCCTGAAGCTCTGGAGAGGGTGGGCCATGACCCCTACCTCTTAGTTTTGGCATGAGGAATGCTGACTCCTTTCCTGTCTTTGGAGGAGACGAGACACCACAAAGCAAATCACCAGTGCCTAACAGTGAATGTCAACTTGTTTCCTGCGGCATGAGTGGGTCGTCCTGGGAGAAGGGAGGCAAGATCCTGGCATGGGAAGCAAAGGGGGAAAGACAGGTATGCGTCGGTCGCATGTTCTCTTCTCTAAATGGGATTGCTTTAACAGGAGGAAGGGCTGTCTAGTGGTGAGAGCAGCCTGGGAGTCAGGACTCACAGGTTCTGATCCTGCACCTCTGGCATAAGCTTCCTATTTGACCTTGAGCAAGTCACTGAAACAATCCGTGCCTCAGTTTCTCCACATGTTAAATGGGAGTCAGGGCACCTGCTTCACAGAACCTGTTCTACGATGCAGAGTAGGATGGACAATGCTTTTGATGCAGGACCAGACCAACCTCATGAACCATGGATCGGTCTGTTCAAATATGCACAAATGGTCTCTTGGCCATACTGAACCATTCACCCAAAAGCCTGGATTGAGACAGATGCTATTGATGTTGTGCCCAGGGCATCTCATGTAACACCCTGTTCTGATCCTCACAGTTCCTAGCAGAACAGCTACACCCCAGAGGTACTTCCATGGTGAAACAGTATCAGGTGTCGAGTAGGACTACCCTTTTGCATGGAGCAACAGAGGATCCTGCGCTAGGCCTGGGAGTAGAGTCCTGTTGACCGCCATTGGCTTACAAGCCAAGGGAGGAAAGGAGGAAGGTAGGAGAAGCAGCAGATATGAGGTAATGGGGTGCCCACTACTAAGCACTTGATCTGATCTCCACTGAAGTCAATAGGACTGTTTCCATTGACTTCCAAGAGCTTTGGATCCAGCCCGAAGGCCCAGATTGATTCCAGTGGAAGTTTGGAGCCTAAATACCTTTGTGGATCAGGCCCTGAATGTCCCTGGCTCCATCCCAATCAATATCTCTAGCTGCCCCAGGGCAGGAGAACATGCTTTTTTAATCAGCCCCCAACGAGGCTATTTTCACACACTGGGGCTGTCCCTCAGGATCACCAGCTAGCTACTTAATGCAGCCAGGGGAGCAGAACAGGCAGATGGGCTAGACCCTGCGGTGACTCCTGGTTTTAAGGTTGATGTGAGCAAGGCCCATCAGGAATGTCCACAAAGGATCCCGGGTGGGTGGCAGAGAGTGATGGATTATCCTAAATAACCCAGCGGCTGGTAATGGACCATATGTCACCCTAGCCCAGAAGGCAAAGCGGATGGGGGAAGAGGAGGTTAGCAGGGTCACGGGCCTCACTCAAATGATGTTCACTGTTCATGGTTTGTGAGTCAGTCACGATCTGGAAGCACGAAGTAGACGCTGGTGTCTCTGGTTTCTTTGGGGGAGCAGCTGGTGGGGAATCTTCTGGTCATCTTCTGGTTCCAACGGTGCCCCAGTCCTCCTTCGCTTCATCCGTGGCCCACTCCTGCCTGGGACAAAGACACAAAAAACAAGTCCGGCCCAAGCAGGAGTGGTAGCATCCCCCTTCCTTCTGGGCTGCCATGCCCATCCTCCTTAGCCCAGCCCCCGTGGCAGAGCTGAGTTTGATGCTTCTCCTCCTGCTGGGTGAATTCCCCACCGGCCACCAGTGCTGCTTTGAGCTGGCCAGCCCGGGGAGCGTTTTGTGTCGTGCTGCCACCGACCCTTGGAGGACAATTACAGCACCTTACTGTTTATCATGGAATTCTGCAGCCTGGCAAACCACCTTCCTCCCCTGTGAGCTGCCCAGCTTTGATCTCTCTCCCCTGAGATCGGATTAGGTAGGAAGGCTCAGGCCTAGACCCCCTACCACAGGGGTGGGGACACATTGCCCATCCTTGCTTACAAGTATGGTTCTGTCTAACCTGGGTTGCTCACTCCATGGCAGAGAAAGGCCTAAACAAACACCTAGAGCTCTGGAAAGTTTGGGTCTGGATCCAAATGCTGGAGCTGTAGTTAGGAGACCCACTTCTTGGACTTCCAGATCTTCTCCAAGGCAAGGGAAGGTGGACTGTTGATATCCTGGCTATTTCCAACAGATTTTCCACTACGGTTACTTTTACCTGCTGCCTTACACCCAGCATCTCAGGGGCAAACAAAAGAAGATCTTAGGTAATCCACAAGCCTCAGCAAAGAGGAAATAAAACACCCTTCGGAGTGCCAGATTACATAGAAGGAAATAGGTTTACTTTGTATTTTCCTGATCTAATAACTAATTCCCTTTCACTCTCCAATATGTTCTGGACCCTGGTCATAAAGGTGACCAGCAAAGCTAATAAATACACACACACCCTTTACACATCACACTAAGAAAGCCTCCTGCAGTCATTTCACACGGTTTTTCCTCCTTGTTCTTTACATTAGAAATAGCAGGTCCTGATGACTCTCTCTTGCCTCAGAGACTTTGGCAGTCCCTGGAGGTGGGAATGGGACAGCTAAGGAGAGCGACTCTTGAGCTGGAGCTCTCTGGGTCCCCAGCTGATGAGGGAGAGGATATTCCATGGGGACGATAGCGCCACCGTCTTCAGATTGAGATTCGTTGGCTGTTTTATGGCTGGTTTTTCTAAGTGCTCCGTAGATACAGAGATCGAGATACCGATAGCTACAGACACACATATTTCCTAGATCTTGCAGCACACCGCATGGATCATCCTCAACCAACAGAGACACTCTACAGCCCAGTTCCTTCCTACTTGTGAAGCCTGCCACCTCTGCAAAGAAAGGTGCAGCAAAGGGGGGGTGTGACTCAGCCTAGAGCTCTGCTCACCTCATATTCCTGCCTGTGGGTTAAGGAGCATCCGCCCCTCAAGCTCATTAACAGTCATCTAACTGACTAACGGGTAACAGAGAACAGTGCTGGGAAACTACTGTGTTCAGGTGGGAGGCCTGGCAAAGCAAGAGTGCTGCAGCAGGCCTGTTTTTCTTGGTACCCACTGCCCGGTTTGGTGCTAGAGGTGAGTTGTTCAGATGCTGTCAGCCCAGTGGGACCTGGGGAGACCCCTGTGTGGCACAGCTGCAGGGCCAGGGCAGCTGTCACTGCCCTTTGAAAAAAGCAAACGTGGCATGCTTAGTGACTAAATACGGCTTTAGATACCTGTGACCCAGGGACATGTTGGTGCCAACCGGCAGAGGTGCATGGGGATTTACAGGCATCCCCTGGGTCTGATGTCTCCATAACGGCGTGCTAAAGGGTGGGTGTGAGGTCTCTACCAACAGCCAATAATGCACTCCTCATCCTAATCATCGCGAAGTGTATGTACAGATGATATCTAAGGAGTTATGTATCCCCATCCTCGCTAAAATCTATGTTCTTAAGATAGGTAAGTTAAGACGCGTCACCAGAAGGGGATCGACAGGTTCTGTTCAGGCAGGGGGTAGGAGACACTTATCTCCCTGGCTAACCATTGTGTATTGTGAGTCTTACCATCAAATCTTTTTGCGCAGGGAGCCACCAGCTAATCAAGATGGCGAAGTCCACAAGAGATCACAAAAATCTACAGGAAGGAACCCACAGCAGGGGGGAGGGGATGTATCGTTTACGACTAGGATCAAAGAATTAGTCTGGTATAGCAGGAGCATGCCTCCTTCACCTAGGGCAGGGGGTTCTCAACCTTTTCCTTCCTGAGACCCCCCTTTCCATCCACCCCCAACAGGCTATAAAAATCCCACGGCCCGTCTGTGCTGCAACCACTGGTTTTCTGCGTATAAAAGCCAGGATCAGCGTTGGTGGGGGGAGCAAGCAGGGCAAGTGCCTGGGCCCCACACCACAGGGGCCCCGTGAAGTTAAGTTGCTCAGGCTTCAGCTTCAACCCTGTGTGGAGGGGCCCGGAGCCCTGGGCTTCAGTCCCATGTGGTGGGGCTTCAGCTTCCAGCCCTGGGCCCCAGCAAGTCTAATGCCGGCCCTGCTTGGCAGCCTCCCCGAACCTGCTCGCAGCTCCCCAGGGGGCCCCAGACCCCTGGTTGAGAACTACTGACCTAGGGGACAGGCAACCGGCATGCTTGTCTTATGACTGGAGGAGCAATGCCAGTCTGCTTGTTAAACTCTAGGAGAAAGACGTTGGGTGAGCTAATCTTTATAGGACAAGGAGCATCTTGCCAGTTAAGCCTAGACTCTAGAAGCCATGTTATGATTTTGTGGCAGACATAACTCATTGGTTCCGCCTACTGGCTCTTATTTGAATCTCTCCTCTTGTTTTCACTCTAACCAAATCTAAGCGAGGAGTGCTGCGCGGAGCAGGGAGCCTGAGGAGTAACTGGTAAGCTGTGGCGCACGGTTCTCTTGCGAATGGCAGAGCTGGGAATGGCGAAACAGGGGCTGGACATGCCCTGGTTGGACGCTTGAACGGGAGCCTGTTGCTTACCTGCAGACACACAGCAGGGCCTCAGACTGAGAGGGGAGCGCTTGCGGGGCCCGTGGTTGGTGGAGCCAGGGAGCTGGCCCCCCGCAGGCACAGACAAGGCCTCTTCCCACTAAGGGCAGCTGGTAGCGAGGTGCCTCCCAGCGCTGGGTACCTGGGAAGCCTAGCACCGCCTAACTGTAGACACCCACTTTGGAAAATTTTGGCCTTGGATTTTAAGGTTCATCCAAAAGACCCAAACCCAATAAACTCCCTGATATTCAAGTGATGACTCCTATCTGCTCTCTTTCCTTCTTTGTGCTTCCATCCATAGACTTCATCAGGCTTCATGAGAGCGTGCAGCCTCAGCCCTTTTGACAGAGGGCAAAACTGAGTCCCGGAGAGGTTAAATCACTTACCTAAGGTTACACAAAAAGAAAAGGAGGACTTGTGGCACCTTAGAGACTAACCAATTTATTTGAGCATGAGCTTTTGTGAGCTACAGCTCACTTCATCGGATGCATACTGTGGAAACTGCAGCAGACATTATATACACACAGAGATCATGAAACAATACCTCCTCCCACCCCACTTTCTGCTGGTAATAGCTTATCTAAAGTGATCATCAAGTTGGGCCATTTCCAGCACAAATCCAGGTTTTCTCACCCTCCGCCCCGCTCCCCCCCACACACAAACGCACTATCCTGCTGGTAATAGCCCATCCAAAGTGACAACTCTCTTCACAATGTGTATGATAATCAAGGTGGGCCATTTCCTGCACAGATTCAGGTTCTCTGACCCCCTCACCCCCCTCTAAAAACCACACACACAAACTCACTCTCCTGCTGGTAATAGCCCATCCAAAGTGACCACTCTCCCTACAATGTGCATGATAATCAAGGTGGGCCATTTCCAGCACAAATCCAGGTTTTCTCATCCCCCCACCCCCATACACACACAAACTCACTCTCCTGCTGGTAATAGCTCATCCAAAGTGACCACTCTCCCTACAATGTGCATGGTAATCAAGGTGAGCCATTTCCAGCACAAATCCAGGCTCTCTCACCCCCCCTTTTTCCCGGGGACACACACACACACACAAACTCACTCTCCTGCTGGCAATAGCTCATCCAAACTGACCACTCTCCAAGTTTAAATCCAAGTTTAACCAGAACGTCGGGGGGGGGGGTAGGAAAAAACAAGGGGAAATAGGCTACCTTGCATAATGACTTAGCCACTCCCAGTCTCTATGTAAGCCTAAATTAATAGTATCCAATTTGCAAATGAATTCCAATTCAGCAGTTTCTCGCTGGAGTCTGGATTTGAAGTTTTTTTGTTTTAAGATAGCGACCTTCATGTCTGTAATTGCGTGACCAGAGAGATTGAAGTGTTCTCCGACTGGTTTATGAATGTTATAATTCTTGACATCTGATTTGTGTCCATTTATTCTTTTACGTAGAGACTGTCCAGTTTGACCAATGTACATGGCAGAGGGGCATTGCTGGCACATGATGGCATATATCACATTGGTGGATGTGCAGGTGAACGAGCCTCTGATAGTGTGGCTGATGTTATTAGGCCCTGTGATGGTGTCCCCTGAATAGATATGTGGGCACAGTTGGCAACGGGCTTTGTTGCAAGGATAAGTTCCTGGGTTAGTGGTTCTGTTGTGTGGTATGTGGTTGTTGGTGAGTATTTGCTTCAGGTTGGGGGGCTGTCTGTAGGCAAGGACTGGCCTGTCTCCCAAGATTTGTGAGAGTGTTGGGTCATCCTTCAGCATAGGTTGTAGATCCTTAATAATGTGTTGGAGGGGTTTTAGTTGGGGGCTGAAGGTGACGGCTAGTGGCGTTCTGATTTTCTTTGTTAGGCCTGTCCTGTAGTAGGTGACTTCTGGGAACTCTTCTGGCTCTATCAATCTGTTTCTTCACTTCCGCAGGTGGGTATTGTAGTTGTAAGAAAGCTTGACAGAGATCTTGTAGGTGTTTGTCTCTGTCTGAGGGGTTGGAGCAAATGCAGTTGTATCACAGAGCTTGGCTGCACCAGACCACGTTGCCCCCATGTATTTCTGAGATCCTAGTGGAGAAAAAACCCTGTAGAAATGTAGACTGCCACATTACTTACACAACAGTTCTACAAGCAACTGATTGATGCTCAGACCAGACCCTCCAGCTAGGGTCTTAGGACATGCACATGGCTGTTTTTGCATGTGACGGAGCAGCACATCAGTGACTGCACTGAAAGGTCTGTCTGCCGGCTAGGCCCTGAAGCAAGGCGGGGGCTGTGCGTGCAGAGGAAATGCAGTGTTAGTGGAAGCACGGGAGCATCCTGTGGGAGAGGCAGCCCCATTTCCTTTGACACCACTCTCTAAAGATGTGCTGCGTTCCCAGCATGGCCTGAGGCAACCAAGAGCAGTCGTGACACAGCTGGTCCTTGGAAAGGCTGTTTCTGCTGCCAGTGAGTTTTACAGGCTTACAAGAAAATACCACTGCACAGTAACAGCCAGAAATTCTTTGGGGGATATCAAGTCACTTCAGGACATAATTCACCTCTCTTCGTGTTTGACTATAAAAGCCCTTTGTTATATGGCAGCAGCTGGGCTTGCATTGCAGTGAACACTGTATTTATCATAGAAATCCTCTCCCAGCATCCAGCCCATCCTATCTGCTTATGGCCAGAATTCACATAACATAACGGCTCTAGTCCAGCTGGGGAAGACGAGACACAGAGATATTCAGTGATTGAGCAGGATTATCTACAGCAGAGCCAGGAACAGAACCAAGAGCTCCTGGCTCTGAGTCCTGTGCTTGGACTGTGAGACCAACCTTCCTCTCCCCAAAAGCACCTCTTGGTGGGTGTTTATCTGTGTGTGCACTTGTACAGCAGCCTGTGTGCATATGGCAGGAGTCTCTGCCTCGGCTGGCTGCATTTTCAATAGAAATAAATAACCACATCTGTGTCTGAGCAGGCGTGTGCACCGGTGTATACCTGGATATGTATTTTGATCTGTCTGCCCACTTTTATCCCCAAAGAAGTACGCGCACCGTTTTGGTTTGGAAATACCTGTCTAAAAAAGAGTGACATCTCTCTCTCTCTCTCTCTTTAGCCTCAGTATCCAACCAGTAGAGTATAAGCAAGATCTGTGTACGTGTGTATGTGGCACGTGTGTGTACACACGTTCTCTGTAGGGGGTCTGTGTCTATGTACGTGAGCGTGTTCTCTGGTATGTGCTGGATGCATACACGCTTTCACATCCAGAAACATGCCACTGCAACAAAGCTCCGGGGAGACAAAATCAAAAAGGAAAGAGAAATGAACCAGAGTCTCATCTGTCCCACCCAGCCTGGCTATTGACATGGCTTAGCAGAGTTGTGATTCTGTGCTGGAAGCGAGTCCAGAGGGCTGGTTGGGAATAAGGAAGGGGAGAGAGAGGTGGGGAGGGGGGACAGTAACCGGAGAGGACCTGTTTTGAATTCTGACAAATGGACTCTTTTCACTGGCGACAATGGAGCCATCCATGTGGAACCTGAGATAAGGGGGAGCCAGGTACTGCAGGGATCTGCATGCCAATGAAGGGGGAAATCTCCCTTCGTTGACAGCATTCTGGAATCAGACACAGACATGAAAATAATGGGTGCCAGCCCCTTGGGCAGAGTTTGGGGGGGGGGGGGCGGGCAGGGTTCATGGTGACAGATGGACACACCCTCTGCAGCCATGGGGTGCGGGGTCTAGGTTATGGAGGACAGGGCTCTTCCACACTCCTAGTAACACCTGGCTGTGTTTCTCTAGCTGGCTGCACAGTGCATGGCATAGTGGGCCCACCTGCTGGGATCAGGAAGTTGCTGTGGGTTGCAGAGAGGATGCCTTCCCCAGCGTGTGGATAAATTAGGAGCTGCAGCCCCTGACGTTCCCCTTTTGATGAAGCAAGTCAACTTTCAGCTCTAAGGCGCTCATAAAATAACAGCCCAGGAACTAATAGGCACGCAGCTTGATTTCTCCTGCCTTCCATCACCTTAGTATCTGGCTACCTCCCATCTAAACTAGATCAGCAACAGTGAAGTCTCTACTGGACTTCATGGAGTCTCTGGCTCCTCTCCTTTTGGCCCAATCCTGTCTACCCTTCCCCCAGGCAGAGGAACTAATGCAGGGGTGCCAGACACAGGATGGGAGCAGGATTCCACGTGTCTTCCCAAGGCTTGCACATGCCCTACAGCAGTGATCTTTGTGAGTTCCCGGGACCCTGCTGGGCCTGCATGCAGGGGGATTGCCTGGGCCAGGCAGGCTGGGGAGGCATCGGTGGATCCATCATGGATTCCCCCATCCTTTCTGCGGCTTGTGGAGAAAGCATGGTGCAGCCTCAGGGGCTATACCAACTGCTAGAGCAGCTTTGGAGCAAAGGGCCTTTTCCCTCTCCAGGGCAGAGTCCAGCTAGTTAGCTCTTAAAGGGACATTTTTCAAATGGGCGGAGAAGCTGCTGGTCATACTGAAATCCACTCCCTAGTTACTACCCCATCCAACCTCGTAGTGGCTGGGGCTTAGCCATGCTTTCCCTTCAGATGTCTGCTCCGTTTGTCCCACTCAGCCAGGCCTGTCTCCTTATCCCATTTGGGGTCCAAGAGCAGCTCAGCCAGGCTCAAACATCAGCGGGCACTTTGCCTGGGCCAGGGGGACTGAGCAAGGACTTTGGCGCACTGACAGATACTGCAATCAAATACACATGAAGGCGCTTTCCGCCCAGGAGCTCCTGCCCCTGTTACCCAGGCCAGCTCCTGGGATCAGACACCAGCAGTGTGACTGAGGAGGGCGTTAGAGCTGCATGATTATTATGGAGGGCAGGGGCCCTGAAGCGGTGGTGGGACTTGGCAGGTGCAGCAACCACAGGCTCCGAGGCCCACATGTGCGGTTGTCTGTGCTCTGAGGATGCGGCCTCTGGAAGGCCCTGTGGTGGCTGGAGCAGCGGCGCTGTTTACTTAGCTTGCAAGGCTGCTGCCATGCATCTGGAGAAGAGCTGAATAGGGCATTGTTTGGGGAAGACACTCCAACTTGTGTTCTCGCTGAGGCGCCTTTCAGCAGCAAAGCAAACAAACCTCTCTGCTCTGACAATCTCCCGTTAGAATCAGGCTCGCCATGTCACTGCCTTACCAGAACAGACCAGGGCTGGATTACAGGCAAATCAAAGTCTAGTTACCAACCCATCCCTAGAATACACCACTGATCTTTCTAGTCAAGTAACCCACATCGGGCATGGGCCAATACCAGGGGCTTCAAAAGCAGCAGCAAAACCCATAATGCTCCTGAATTTGGCTATACAGCTCTCTACCATGGAGGAGCATTTCTTCCCAACCCCAGCTAGTAATTGCTAGATGCCCTGCAGCATGAGGGTTAATAGCCTTTTTAACTGTATCCTAACTAATTATTTTTAGTCTTATTAACATCTATCCACTCTCCAACCTTTCTGAGGCACTGGTTTTCATTATATCCTGCAGCAGTGAGTTTCACAGGTTAATTATACATGGTGCTAAAATGTGGTGCCTTGTAATTTGAACAAGCACTCCTCCCCTGACTATGTATCATTGGGAAGGGTAAACAGAAGGCACCAGATGGCCTTCTCCTGGTTTCCCAGGCCCTATTAATCTCTTCTCACTGCTCTTTTCCCTACTCACTAGCCCTAGACTTTAATGTCTCTGTGTAAAGCAGCAGCTGAGTCCCTCCTCCCCATCCCTCGTTTCCATTGCCCTCTCCTCCTGCTCTCATGCAGCATCCCATGAAATGAACAAGGGATTGCCTGGGAGTTCCTGAGGGTGGAATTCAGCCCATGGGTCTGTTCTAGCCTTCTGGGCTTCCTCACAATCCTCCCTGCTCTAGCCTAAGCAAAGAGATTTTTTGCCATCGGCAAACATGGCTCCCTCCATCTTCATCCTCTCTCACCTGCCCTGAGTAATTACAGGGCCAGACTGTGTCCTTGATCTTCCCTAGAGCTCATCTCCTGCTCCATTGGCCAAGCAGAGGTGCGTAGGCATTCTCCTGGGCAGGACAGAAGGACGCAGAGCCCAGTGGGGAGTGTGCGGTCTAGCCCTCCATCCACCTGCTGACAGATGCTTCTCCAGCCCCTGCTGCCTTGTGCTAGCTGGGCTGCATGGGGAGGGTGTTAGCCAGGCCTCTTTGGAGCTACAGAGTGCAGTCAGGTTCCCTAGTCTGTGCCCTGGGGACCGCTGGGGTCAGCACTGCAACTGCATCCTGCCCAGTGCTCCATGTCCCTGCTCTGCCCCAAGCAGGACAAACCGGATCATCACTCAGATGTTACCCATTCTGCACCTAGTGCTGGTCTCCGGGGCTAGAGCAGGATGTAATCAATAAGATGGATATCGGTCCATGCTGCAGCGCCACGGGTCAAATCCATCCCCTAGTGTCCAGCTTGAGCCTGGGCACAGAGAAGGTGTGGAGGGGAGCAGTCCTTCCCCCACCACACACCATGAAGCCATCCCAGTGAGGCTGCCCTTTGTCCCTAGTTTACCTTCTTGGCTGGGGGGAAGAGAAGGGAATCTGTAGCCTTGGGGCTCTGGCCCTGCCCCTCTCCTCTGCATGCTGGGGAGCAGGAAGCCACCACAGAACTGAGTTCTCCATCACACGGAGGTGAATGGGGATTATGCACCCTGCACAAGTCCCTTCAACTTCTCCCTGCCATTCCCCAATACAGAAGAACAGCATCCATTCTGCAGCCAGGGACCCCTCCACAGCCACAGAGTTTAGGGCAGGATTTGAACCTTGCTGTTTCCTCATGAAGTCATATACACACAGACAGTATGTGAGGGGCATTTTCAAAGAGGAAAAAAAAACCCCAAACGATCTATGCTAATCACTGAAACTACGATAAAACAGCTAAAGACCCTCTAAAATTCTAAAGCTATTTACAACGATGAATTTAAAGGGGTGTCAGAGACGAGGATGCTGAAAGTTCTGACCTGGACCGTGTGGCGGTGAGAAGGAATGGGAAACGCCCGACCCGCCCTTTATCTCCTCAGACAAGGCAAGTCAGGGCACATGCACAGACCAACAGACACTACTGTCACATTCTCCGGCTCCTGACGCATGGTGCGCATGTGGAAACCCTCAGTGGAACACACTAGGGACCATCACTTGAAGAAGAAGTCAGAGGAGCCATTTTCAAAGCTAGCCTGCAGAGCTGGGCTGAGAAAGGGAGTTCCATTTTGCAGAGGACTTTGATATTTCTAAGTTTGGTTTCAGCCTCTTTTGAAACACCCTCCTCCTCCCCCAAAAATATTGAAGTTCTCCCCAAGAGGAAATGGAACACCAGCACTAGGGGAATCCACCTGGCAGGCTGTTCTGAGTCACATACCCTGGAAGCTTCCCCGCAACTCCAAGGCGGTCTGGCAGGTGCGCTACCAAGGAGCCAGGAGGGCAAGAGACCAGGCAGGTTTCCAAACCCTGTCTGGGTTGTGTTGGAACTTCAAAGTGAAACCAGCACCATCCAGGTTGACAGAGCAGCAAATTGTGCAGGTTTGTTTGGATCAGAATTTTTCCAGGTAGCTCTAGGAGCCTGTATGGAGCTAGAGCCTGAAAGGATCAGGACCTTTTAGTTTAGAGAGGCGACATGATAGCATTATAAAACAACGCATGGCATGGCTGCATGCCCCCCTGCCCTCCTGCAACCTGGTGCAACAGTAGCTCCACCTCAGTTTCCATCTTAGGCGTGAGGCTAGTCCTGCAACAGGCCGACCTTCCCTCAGGGAGGCCCCATTGAGTAGCACTCTCTAGTCAAAAGAGCATTAACCAAAAGGGTATTGTATCCTGGCTGGGCTGGGTTGGGCTTCCCCCTCACTCATAGAGCACTGACCTGGACTTTCTTCCTCAAGGCCCAGCTCCTGCCAAGTCACTGACCACCAGGACTTCTTTCCTGGAGTCCATCCCCCACATTGTCTCCTTAGGTCTAGTGTACAGCCCACCTGCCATGGGGGAGAAAAGGGGGAAATTAGCCTTCTCCCACACCTGCCACAAGAGCATTTACAGCCCTCTCCTAGCATGATTTTTCCCACCTGAGCTCTGCCAGCCCTTTCTGAAATCATCCAACCCCTCCCCAGCTGGGTCCGATAACTGAATTGGACAGGTGAGCCCCAGCTGATCAGGATTAGGCAGGGGTAGCTCATCCATCACAGGGCGAGGCTGAGCCCTCCCTTCAAGGGCTGGCCAGCCTGTACCAGAACACAAGAAAAAGGGGACATTTCACCAGAGTGAAAACCAGTAAAAAGAAACACACACCATTAACCTGCAGGACTCACTGCCACATGATATCACTGAGAATTCAAAAAGGAATTGGAAGTAATAATGAGAGTGAGACTATCCACAGCCACAATGTAGTTTAGGAGATAGAGCCCCTTTATGGTATAAGCTGACCACTACCTAAGGGGGATAGGAAGAATCTAGCTGTATAGGCAGGTTATTCTGTAACTGTTCGCTACAGGCCGCCTTGCACATTCCTCTGAAGCATCTGGTTCTGGCCACTATCAGACAGGATACTGGATGTCTGGCCCAGTCTGGGAAAGGAGTTCCTATGGTCATAGGATTTCATATCACAATTAGGATTTGCTCCAGCACACCTGTGCTTGGTAGCCTGGCACTGTGCTAGCAGGCAGATGGGGACAGGTAGCCTACAGCAGTCAGTGCCTTCCTCTGATTTTTGCACCACATCCAGTGTGCCCTGGGTGGATCTGCATGACTCCAGATCTCAGAGGCGAGTCAATGCTCCAGTTTAGCTCTCGCAGTCAGCAGTGTCACCAGAACATATGGTTGTGTCTGCCAGCAAGTGGCCAGACGCGAGCGCATACATAACCAATAAGTGGAGTCTCCCACGCAATGGCTGGACCCGCTCAGTTAGTGTTCCTGGCGGAGACGTGAGCGGGGACACTCATGGTTCACAGCCAGCACACGGACCAGATGTGCCAGAAAGGCAGACTCCCTCCTGCTGAGCCAGCAGGGTC
This sequence comes from Eretmochelys imbricata, assembly GCF_965152235.1. Lineage (NCBI taxonomy): Eukaryota > Metazoa > Chordata > Testudines > Cheloniidae > Eretmochelys > Eretmochelys imbricata. Next base: position 9,342,327 of record NC_135581.1, on the reverse strand, counting down.
GGTGCTAAGCGTGCCTCACTCAGCTTCTGCATGGCTACATGCCCCGTGTGCTCCTGTTCATGCATAATCCTGAGGGATCACAGACTCAGTTACATGCATTTGGCCCAGCTGCAGCTCATAGGTGGCAGAGGGAAATGAAACTCCAGGCAGATAAAACTGGGCACCATTTAATCCAAGATTCGGATCTGAAAGGTGATGCTGTCGAATGCCACATCACCAACTCTGTCTGTCACTGCCAACTTGCAGGGGCCATGTTAGTTTGGAGAGGTGTGTGTGGGGAGACAGCTGCCAATACGATTTCTTTCTCTTCACTGCTTGTCTCTCTGGGCCTGATTCCCTACTACCTTGTTAGTGACACCGGTGCAAAGCACAGAGGGTAGATCCACAACTGAACCCCTGTCATGGCTACTTTTGAAATATTCTCTTTGGCCCCTATTCTTTACATATAGGTGCAATGCCTCTTATGGAATGTACATTAACTATATGGGACCAAATCCTCATGCAAAGCTCCAGCTGACCTAAATGGGTTTGGCATCTGGCCTGGTGAGAATTTTGATGGTTTATCATCTTCAGGTTTTTGCCCATTGGGAACAGACACATTTCCTAGGTAGGCAGCAGTGTTAGCTTAATGCCAGAATCCTCATCCCGGGCCAAGAAAAGAGTTTCCAATGTATTGAATACTGATGGGTCCTTAATTTGTAACCAGGCTACCTCACCCGTGAGTCTTGAGCTAAGCACTAGCATATTCATTACAGCTCCTAACTGGACAGCGTGGATACACTGTAGGGCCCACTCTTCCCTGATGCTGTCATTTGAGCATCCTCACTGGCTGACGGGTGGATTCCTTTAGTTTGCTTTTCACAGCCATATTTTGCTCCCATGCCTGGAAGAAACTGCAAGCACTGGGCGTTTCCATTTGAAGCTGTGGCCATTGTTCCGGCTGTACTGCACCGCTGGTACCAGGAGGGGTTTGATGAAGCCTGAGCTGAAGCCTGCACTGAAAGCAGGCCCTGCAGTTAGGATTTGACATTGACCGGTGACCTTGGAGAATGTTTCTCTCTGAAGTTATTGCAAGGCAATCATCTTCTGAGCTGCTCACCTTGCGGATTTGTCCGTTTGATGGGAGAGACAGCCTGGCTGGCATGATGTGACAGTTCTAATCAGACTGTCACATGAGCCACTGCAAACAGAAATGTTTCAGAGTAACAGCCGTGTTAGTCTGTCTTTGCAAAAAGAAAAGGAGGACTTGTGGCACCTTAGAGACTAACCAATTTATTTGAGCACGAGCTTTCGTGAGCTACAGCTCACTTCATCGGATGCATACCGTGGAAACTGCAGTAGACATTATATACACACAGAGACCATGAAACAATACCCCCTCCCACCCCACTGTCCTGCTGGTAATAGCTTATCTAAAGTGATCATTAAGTTGGGCCATTTCCAGCACAAATCCAGGTTTTCTCACCCTCCGCCCCCCCCCCCCCCCACAAAAAACTGCTTGGTCTTTTACCAGCACTACCTTATTCTAAGCACCCATCCTTACACCTATGTACTGGAAGGTGAGATCAATGAGCCAGGTTCCTTAAGGGGCTTTGAGTCAGAGTCTCATCTAATTGGTGCCAGTGTAAAGCTGGAGTTCATCCTCCAAAGTTAGTGGAGTGGCTCCAGATTTACAAGAATGTTACTGAAAATCTGACCCTTTGTTCCTATTGTGACAGCTATGGCATTGTTGTGGGATTGTATTTAATGGCTCTGGGGAGGGGGGGCGGGGGAGACATGGCTAATGTAAACCCTGGGAAGTGTTATGAGCATCAAAGGACTACTTGAAACAATGTGAACTTCTGAAGGTAAGTGGATCTCTCAGGAACTCTCTAAGGCGGGTGTAAGCAGAAGTAACCGCTCCAGTTATGCAAGAACTCAGCCTTGAAGCTTCGCCCTGAGAAGGTGCCTTTGTCTATTAATTATCCTGTTCCCAGGATCAAAGGCCCAAACCGTAGAAAGGAGCACCTAACAGCTTCCTGGGGGGGTTCCTGTTCTCAGCCAAACGTGGTGTTATGAACTTGTAACCTAGGAAAACACGTAGGTGGGGTGTAAAGGATTGATCATCTGCCACGGCCTCTTGCTGAAGTTGGGGCGATCTCCGGTAAGCTTATTAGCATGCATGTGGGTGCTTTCGTTGGGTTTCATGTGTTCTCTGTAATGCTTTCACCTTAAGAAAAGATGTGCTTGCTTGGAAAGAGCCGTGTGGTCACTTTCAACTGTGAGCAATTGCACGGCTTATAGCCTCTGAGGAAGGAAGGCCCAGCAGGAGTGGGGAGGCAGTTTGACTTGCTGCGGAATGCACAGTATAGGTAGGGAGCCAAGCAGCCTGGAAATACCCTCGTCAGTGCGGGAGAGAGATGCGGGTCTCCACCCAAGAGAGGTGACGGCTTGGGAGCCAGGATCCTAACAATGGGTGCCCTTACTGGACTAGGAGGGGGAATACAGGGGCGGTTGCCCTGAACTGTGACACCAACCTCTTGGATAGTCCTATAGTACAATGAGCAAAGTGGGAAGTTAGCGGTGTAATCCTTGACTACTGGGACACATTTATAGTATACACCACTCCCCTATGGGAAGTCATACGCCTTAAGTACATCTCCTTGGACCATCTGTAAACGCAGGGCAGCATGTCAGATCAACTGGTCCATATGATGCCTGCTGCATCTGCCAGACACTACCGCATATTCCACCAACCAACAGCTGGATTCTCTGGACCAAACTCTGTTCTCAGTACATTGGTGTGACGCCCTAGAAACTCTATACACATCTGTGCAGAAGAACTCCAGGGTTACACTGAGGTGAATAAGGACAGAATATGGTATATTCTGTGTGCATCCTGCATCACTGTGACAGAACCAGGGCCCAAGCAACTACACTGCCAGGAGCTATACAGCAGCTCCACCTTTCCCGAACCAGTAGGAGTGTTGATAAATTTCTCTCAGCTGGAAGGAGTGCTTCGCTTGTCTTACGCTGTCCTGGAAATGTCATGTTTTAAATCAAAGCTGTTTTTGGGCATTTCTAAGGCTGGGGTTTTATTTGGCCTTTGTATATGTTTGAATTGGATCAGTCATTTTTAAGTAACTTATTCCTTCCTTGTTCAGACTTCACACGCCAACTTTTAGCTCAGACTGAAGTTCTATGGATGGGTCACTCCCAGATACCGGGGTTTATGATGGAAACGTTGGCTGCCTTGGGTGCCACACACACTCCCACATGTTAGCTATATTGAGAGGACAAGATGGTGAGGTTTCGCTTCCTATTAGATTTATGTCAGGGTTTGGGTTCAAGGGGGAACTGGGGATAGGGTTCCGGAGGGGGTTTTGGTTTCAAGAATGCAGAAATCTCATTAGATTAGCTGTTCGGGGGAGATTTCTGACACTTTGGGTCACACTGCACCAGTTCTGGGAATATTTCAGGCCCACGCCAAAAGAAAGAAGGAAACAGTTCCCATCCAGTATTAGCTCTGACCCAGAACCAAGGGCACCAGTGCCAGTTCAAAGCCTGGGACTAGAATCTGAATCCATCTGGAATGTGAAGGGTTGGGATTCTAGCTTCTGCTTTTGGCTGATAGCTAAGATTATTATCCCCTGTTCTTCTGAGGGGAGTGTGGTATATTTGGGACACGGTGTGGTAGGCGGCGGGTGGGAGTGAAGCGAGCCGAAGCACACTGCTCTGCAGAAGTGCTGGTTGCTCTCTCATCTCAGCCACCTGCTGCCTTTTCCTTCAGCACAGCCCTTTCTAAAATTCATGCATTTTTTATAGCTCTGGTTCCCCCTTTTGTTCATCCCCCGGGGGCAGTAGAGCCGAGCAGCTGTGTTAGCCCAGTGCTGCAGGACGGGCTCTGATCTGCTAGCTGCCTTCGCAATGGAGACAGTATCGAATGTGCCGCAAAGACAGGAGCTGTGTAAACAGCCAGCTGGCTGGGGAGGTGGAGAACCAGTGCAAAAAGCTAGAGGTCTAATAGGAATGCCAGCCACTACACAGGCACCAGTCCCCCAGCCACTCTCTCGCTCCCTGAGCTGGGCAGTGGAGTATCTTCAGGTCCTGGTGGGGAGGAAGTTGCCATGTGATGCTCAACAGTGCCCCCTACAGAGAACTGAGTGTTGCAAGGTTTCTGTGGAAGTCCAATTCACTCCTCCTTGGCTGGAAAGGTCGTGACTATAATGCATTGCATGGGGGGCGGGGGGGGCTGGACAATGAGGCAGGTACAGTGGGGTGCAAAGGGACCCCCAGGATAATGAGGGATTCTAGAGTTGAGGGAGGAGGGAAGGAGTGAAAATACATTTCCTTTTATGGCACCGGCCTGGACCTCTCTCCCCTCTGCTCCTTCACTGACTGGCAGAGATTGATACGAATGCAAAACGCACTCTTGTCTGACACACTGCCAGGCTCCCTTGACCAGCATGCTGGGATGCCCAGCTCCAGCAGGGGAACCTGGCACAATGCTGGAACAGTCACCTTCCTCAGTCCACCTGCCAGCACTGGTGTCTGTCCAGGCAGGGATTCACGGCCAGCCATGCCCTTGCCCAGGAAGGTCATGGCCCTAGGGGCTGAACCAGCTGCTCTCACCTCCTGACAAATGAAGAGAAATAATTGTTCTGGATTTTCATTTCCATCCAAGCCTGTTGTTCCCCTGCACCCACTAATCCCCCTGGCCAGGGAGGCTGAGCAGTAAAAGGACTCACAGCAGGGGATGGGATGTTGGCTCTACCAGGCAAGGAGACGCTCTCGTTCCTGCCCACGCACTATCACACACTGCACACAGGAGCCCACTGCACATTTCATGAGGAGGGGGAGAACGTGACTTTAACTCACCTTTGCACCCCTGTCCGCATATTCTCAGGCTGCTCCACTGTACCAGATATCAATGGCCCCCACGGCCCAATACAGCAACCATGGATTGCCGGGGCATAGGGAACCTCTGGCTCTCTCCACCAGCAACTGGAAAGACCATCAGAGGATCGGATCCCCTACCTCCCTGCCTTTCTTGAAATAGCTGCTTCGCTGCAGCTGCCTCACTTCCCTCAGCGTGCCCTGGGAAAGAAAAGGAGAAGAGAGGGGCAACAAGATAAACGGGGGATTTGCCGCCATCACAGTGAGACGGCTTCTTCGGAGCAAGGGCAGCAGGTTTCCTGCTCATTGCTTGCAGCTCTGCCTAGCAAAAGAGCCAAGGGCTTGTGCTGTCTGAATCACAGTGGCCCACTACTCTGCCAGACAGGGACAAGATCTTGCCTGCACACAAGCTTCTACCAACTTAACTACTGCACAGACCCCTGCACCCTTCTCCCAGCTAAAGGCCTCTCCCTGCAGGACTAGGCTAGGTCCGTCCCAGCTACCACTCTGTTTCATTTCGTTTTAAATGATCAAATGCTGTACACTGCAAGGTAAATTTTTGAGCACTGAGTGAAACTCCCTGTGCCTCAGCCCAGAGGTTGCAGTGTAAATAGTTTCAGAGTAACAGCCGTGCTAGTCTGTATTCGCAAAAAGAAAAGGAGTACTTGTGGCACCTTAGAGACTAACCAATTTATTTGAGCATAAGCTTGGTCACGCGATTACAGACATGAAAGTTGCGATATTACAACAGAAAAACTTCAAATCCAGACTCCAGGGAGAGACTGTTGAATTGGAATTCATTTGCAAATTGGATACAATTAACTTAGGCTTGAATAGAGACTGGGAGTGGCTAAGTCATTATGCAAGGTAACCTATTTCCCCTTGTTTTTTCCTACCCCTACACCCCCACCCCTTTCCTCAGACATTCTTGTTAAACCCTGGATTTGTGCTGCAAATGGCCCAACTTGATTATCATACACATTGTAAGGAGAGTGATCACTTTAGATAAGCTATTACCAGCAGGAGAGTGGGGTGGGGGAGAGAGAAAACCTTTTGTAGTGGTAAACACCCATTTTTTCATGCTTTGTGTGTATAAAAACAAACATCTGCTGTATTTTCCACAGTATGCATCCGATGAAGTGAGCTGTAGCTCACGAAAGCTTATGCTCAGATAAATTGGTTAGTCTCTAAAGTGCCACAAGTACAGCTTTATTAGTGCTTTAACTGAAGGAATGGGGCTGCTGGATCCTCAGCGAAAACCGCTTCCCCTTCTCTGCTTGTTTACGGTGTTAGTTGATCACTGAGATGGTCATGGTAGGAAACACATTTTCCTTTATTTCATAGTCTTTGAAATGAGCCTATTAAAAAGATCTCCCTCAAAAACATCTTCTCTGAGAGACAAGGCAGGTGAGGTAATATATTTTCCTGGACCAACTTCTGTTGGTGAGAGAGACAAGTCGCGTCCGATGAAGTGGGTTTTAGCCCACGAAAACTTATGCCCAAATAAATTTGTTTGTCTCTAAGGTGCCACAAGTTTCAGAGTAACAGCCGTGTTAGTCTGTATTCGCAAAAAGAACAGGAGGACTTGTGGCACCTTAGAGACGAACCAATTTATTTGCGCATAAGCTTTCGTGAGTCTCTGAAGTGCCAGAAGTCCTCCTTTTCTTTTTAAGGTGCTGCAAGTACTCCTCCCCCCTTTTTTTTTTTTGCTGATACAGACTAACATGGCTACCACTCTGAAGCTTTAGAGCGTCACAGCTTCTAGAAGATGGAACAGATTGTTTAGCGTAAGCAGTTAATACATACTGTACCAGACCATTCAAGGTGAAGTGGCCCATTAACACCTTTGCAGGCATATGACAGAAAAGGGGTGGTTACTGGGTTACAGATTGTTGTTATAAGCCATAAATCCAGTGTCTTTGCTAGACACTAAAAATCATGGTCTTAATAAAGTTATGAATTTAAGCTCCCAGGCTCTTCTTTTGAAGGTGTTGTGCAGGTTTCCTATGAGGACGAGGACTGAAAGGTCAGATATGGAGTGATCGCTTTGTGAAAACTGGTCCCCTACAGGTGATAGGGTGTTTCTTTTATCATTTTTCTGTGTGAGTTCACTCAAGTGGGTAGAGATTATCTGGTTTCACCCATGTAGTTGTTATTGGAGCATTTAGTGCATGGATGAGGTACACCACATGCTGTGATAGACATGTGTAGGACCCCTGGATCTTGAAAGGTGTGTTATGGGCAGTATTGATCATCATAGGCATAGCAGTGGAGATATGCCTGCAGGTTCTGCATCTGTTGTTATGGCAGGTTTAGTGCTGCTTTCAGTCGGTGGGTCCTGGTTTGCGGGGAGCTTGCTTCTGATGATGAGTTTGGTGAGACTGGGAGGTTGTTTGAAGGTCAGAGGAGAGGGTTTCGGAAACATTTATTTAAGGATGTGGTCCCCATCAAATATGGATTGTAATTGTTTAATGATGCCCCATATGGATTCCAGTTGGGGTGGGGGTGGGGGTAGGTGACAGCTAGGGGTGTGCAGTCAGATGGAGGGAATTTCCATATTGAAGCAGGTTCTCTCAGGGTGTTTGGGTGGTCTGTTCCATGATGCAATCTACTTCTCTGGTGGAGTCTCCTTGTCTGGTGAAGGCAATTTAAAGTGTTTTGAAGTGTGTATCCCACACTTGCTTCTCAGAGCATATTCTGTGGTACCTGAGTGCCTGGCTGTAGGCAACAGATTTCTTGGTGTGTTTGGGATGGTTACTGGATCTGTGAAGGTAGGTGTGGTGATCTGTGGGTTTCTTGTATGTAGTTGCCTGTAGCGTTCCATTGCTGATGTTGATGGAGGTGCCCAGGGAAGCTGATGGTGGTATGGGAGCCTTCTAGAGAGAGTTTGACGGGTGGGTGGTGGTTGTGGAAGTTGTGGTGGAATTTTTTGAGGGCATTTAGGTGATCTGTCCATAGGATGAAAAGATCATCAATATATCTCAGGTGTACCACTGGTTTCATGGTGCATTTGTCCAGAAATTCTTCCTCAAGATGAAGAGGTTGGCATACTGGGGAGCCATCCTAGTACCCATGGCTGTTCCCATGGTTTGGACAAAGTGTTTGGTGTTGAATGTAAAACGGTTATGGGTGAGGATGAAATGGATGAGTTTAGCAACGAGTTTGGGGTGGATATCTGAGGGTTGTCCATTGTCTTGTAGATATTTGAGGCAGGCAGTGATGCTGTCATTGTGAAGGAAGTCTGTGTGTAGCAAGGTGACACCTATCGTGGCAAGGATGGTGTTCTGAGGGAGGTTGTTAATATTGCAGAGTTTCTGGAGGAAGTCAGTTCCGTCCCGGAAGAAGCTGGCCCTTGGTGTGGTGCGTGGTTTGAGGATAGTTTCTAAGAGTCCTGATATTCCTTCAGTCAGAGTGCCATGGCCAGATATGAGGGGTTTGCTGGGGTTCCCTTGGTTGTGCATCTCGGGAAGCATGTAGAAGGTTCCTGGGGTGGGTTAGTGGAAGATGAGGTTGTAGACCTTCTCTTGGAGTTGTTTGGGAAAGGATTTGATGATATCCTTAAATTCTTCTCTGAGACATATTCCATAGTATACAGCCAACTAAGGTTTCTTTGGGTTACCATACAGTTTGTTGTGTGGGAGTTTTCTTAAACATTAAGGTCCTATCTGCTCTGCATGGGCCTTGATGTTCCCATGGCGCTTTTCAGAAGAGTAAAGGTTTACCCTGGTGTCACCCAAAACGTCACTTTACCCCTACTGCAGTGCAGCGGGCTGCCTGCATAGCTGATCTCCTCAACTCAGGTAATGATAGTGATACCTTAGCAACAAAGGTAAGTGCTCTGAGAGCTATAGATAAAATGAGCTACCAATGAGCAATGAAATGTTCTTAGAATTGAGTCCCTGGTTTTGCTCCCATGAAGTCACGGGTAAAACTCCCATTCCCTTCATGGGAACAGGATCATGCCCTTTATCATTCACTTTTCATAGTATAAGAAAGAGGGGCCTCAATCCCTAGCTGTGGCTGAGTTCTGTCTGGTGTAGATGTGGGTAAGTTGCAAGGTGGCTCTAAGCTGTGGGGCTAAGAGCCCGTTTATGTCCCCCTGATGCTGGGTGATGGTTCATTCCCACACAATGTAGAGCAGCCTCAGGGCTTCTTTAAGTTGTGCTCGCTGCTGTGACTCCCAAGGGGCCATTACAGCAGCCAAGGATGGCTGCATTGCAAAGCACTGTGGCCTTGCCCCTTTCTCCTGGCCATACACTTGGGGGGTGGGGGTGGGGGGCTGGCTGCAGGTGATCTGGGCTAGAGCTACTATTCCGGTTCTGTGCCACCCAGGTACTCCTCCATGCTAAGGAATCCTCAGCTGGCTGGTTAAGCTGGCTACAGCTCCTTTGTGCCACTGGCCCAGTGCAGAGAGGCTGCAGCAGCAGCCAGCACCCGGCCCCTGGAGTCCTGGTCAGACTCGGTCCCAGCATCCCCCAGTTCTCGGGCTGGCTGGGAGGGGAGCCTCATTTTGCTCCCCAAGCAGGAGGAAGCATTAGTGCTGGACTGGACAAAGAGTCTAGGGCTCCTGCTGCCCTCTCCCTGGCCCTGACTTTGCAATCAGCAGTTTTGTGAGTTTCAAATCGCATTAGCTTCACACCTTGCAGCTCCCCCCCCGGCCCCCCTGCAAACCTGTCAGCTTTCAAAGCAACCTCATGCCAGCGTGCGAGCAGCGACACAGGAATTTAGCACGACAGGAAACCCTTGCTCCGCAGCAGAAAGGCAGAAATACTATATGAGATGGAGGAAATACAGCAGCTAGCAATGAGCTGGATGGGGTTGGTAACACCTGGTAACAGCAGCTTTTTTGGGGTCCTTGCAAAGAGCCTTGAAAATGCAACTGATCTAAACAGACCAATAGCTACAACTGGGCTCCCCCCACCCCCGCTCCCACTCACAGACGGGGAGTGTGGGAGGCTAAAGATCTCCCTGGACACATGCTCTGAACATCAAATGGGTCAGCATACCGCTAAGGAATCATCTCACTGACACTCCCCACCCACATACACACATACACCCCCCACAATCCTTAGGCCGGCCCTGGGCACAGTGGGCTCCAAATCAGGGAGAGGAACTGGCAACATCTAGATGGGGAGATGGCACAAACCTCTTCCAACCCTCCCTGAAACACTGGGTCAGTTCTGCTTGCCCAAATGCCGAGCCATTGTCTGAGCAAGCACGCTATTGCTGGGAGCCTGGCAGCAAGCAAGGGGACCTCTGTTCTTGGGCACTAGGGCCTGGAGGGGCACCTGTGGGACATGCCACAGAGTTCTCACAACCCCGCTCCCCTGCCAGCTGTTCCAGCGAAGCAGGAGGAAGAGGAAGTGAGGAGCTGAGCTGAGCACTGCATTGAGTGGGAATCCTGTAGCCACCTTGCACTCCCCAGCCCCAGATTAGGATCTGGAAAGGAGCTGGGGCTATGTTCCCCCTCCCACCAACCAAAGGAGACTCAGGCCCCAAAGATTCCTTAGCCAGCCCGGGAGGTCCACTCCCCACCCCCCATATAGCGAGGGGAGACTGCAGCAGGCAGAGGAGACTCACCCACCTCAAGAGCCTAATGGGCTCCATTCACCAGCTCACCACCCTGCCTTAGAGGAGACCTACTGCCTTCTCCATAGCCAGAGACCATAGGGCAACCCCCCTACCATTGCCAAGAGAAGGTTGGGGGATGTGTAGTGGGGGGAGATCTCACTGTAACAGCCACAAAGGAGGAAAGAAGAGGGAAAATGATGCTCCCCCATACTCTCTCCTCTTCCCCTTATTTTAATCCTTGTAGGGAAGCAACCTGTAGGAGCCTCAGCTAGGGAGGGAGATGCATGAGGAGTTGGAAGGACGCATGTGGAAGGGATTATTTTTTGGGGGGAAGAATATAGAGTAAATAGATTTTGGGGAGTAGGGGGAGGGAGTATGGAGATGATGCGGGGGTTCCCAGAAGCAGGGAGAGTATTTCACCCCAGGCATATAACCCGTGACACTGACAGGGGCAGATCATTTTCGAGGGAGCCCTTGTTAGAAGGTTGGCAACACGTCACTTTTTGAGTGGAAGCTACAGGAAAAGCATTTGGGAGCGGTTTGCTCCTGCAGAGTTATTGGATCCGGGGGCTCCAGGATGAGGCCCAAAGGCCCACAGCACTCACTGTCCAGATGTTATTGTGGAAGTCCACAGGAAATCCAAAAAATGTTGAAATGCAATAGAGGAGCCCGCTAGTCCTGCACTTGGAACACCTGGGCTACCTCAACGAAGCTGGTTCCCACGCATTACACTGAAATACGGACATGAAGACATGGGAGACGTTAACAGGAGCGCCTGAGACAGGAACGCATTTATTAAAGAAAAACCTAGCAGAGGCACATCAGAAGGTAAAATGGAATAGGGAAGTGATGACAGGCCAGATCCTGCAAGGTGAGAAGCACTGTTAATTGCTACCACCGGCTTTGCTGGGAACTGAAAGTGCTTAGCACTGCATGAGGTGCTCAGCAGCTCTCAGGATCTGGCCCCTAAATTGTAAAGTGAAGGCATATTGAGCCCAGTACTGGCCCAATGGGATATGTCTACACTGCAGTTAGATACCTGTGGCTGGCCTGTGCCAGCTGACTCTGGCTCATTAGGCTCAGGCTAAGGGGCTGTTAATTGCTGTGTAGACAAATCCATGGAGGCCAGTAGCAAAACTGACAGGTTTCAGAGTAACAGCCGTGTTAGTCTGTATTCGCAAAAAGAAAAGGAGTATTTGTGGCACCTTAGAGACTAACCAATTTATCTGAGCATGAGCTTTCGTGAGCTACAGCTCACTTCATCGGATGCAAAACTGTCTTTGTGAGCAGGAAAAGACCCTTTATACCTGGTGCTGCAGGCTTTTCGATTGCGCTTAGCCCTCTAGCTTTCATTTCACAGAGCAGCAGAGCCCTACGACACAGATCGGTGTTAAAGGAACAGAACACACTCACAAGAGTACAATTGTGGGGCAACGGTATTAGCTTGAATGACAAGCCATTAACACTGCTGATGTCTGCCATTTTATAGACAGCAAAATATATTCCAGACTGATCCAGATATAGAGAAAGTTCCCCAAACCTTCTCTGGACAGAGACTACACCTTGGAAATTCCAGGGGGGAAAAGAGATTTTCTGGGACAGTTAAAGGAGGAAGGGTGACAAAATTGGGCTTCAAATGCTTTTAACCTTATGGCTCACTGCAGCCTGAAGAGGACTGGGCTGGTTCTTGCTTTCTCAGTGCCCTGCGCAGCCGATCGGCAAAGTGCTGACACTGGGTACAGTATAACTCTTATAGTGACCACAGCGCATGCCTGAAGTGATCACTAGAAGGGACGTTTTATAAGGATGGGAAAACTGCTTGGTTGCCTGGTCCTGCAGTCTTGTCAGTGACTTCAATGGGAACAGGAGCAGGCCCTGGGTTTGTATCTGCTGAGTTAACTCCAAACCCACAGTGGCACCATGCTGGAGTGCTGACAATAGAAGAGATTGTGCTCTGGTGACTTCTGTCTAGAGCATGGATGGGAGAAGAGGGCCAGCTGCTTCCTCCGGGAAAAGGCCCTTCCAGTCCCCTACTGTGTGCACATCCCAGAGCTTGCCCCCTCCTGGGGGAACATTACTATGTGATAACGTAATATAAATATATTTAAATCAGATGGGTTGAATGAGTAATACAAATGGTTGACAAGGATTGGGACATCAGCATAGATAACAGACTGTCTTAGTGAATCTGACCATGTCTCCCTCTACTGGCTGGCCCTGGTGAGGACAAAAGCCTGCAATTTACAGTTAAAAAAGAGTTCTCCTTTAGCTACAGTGAAAGAGGCCTGTAGTTTTTGGTGCCAAAGCTCATGAGTTCGATACCCACTGAGAACCATGTCACTGATCAGAAACTAGAAAATTAAATTGATTAGTCTAGTTTCATTGTCCAAGCTGAGCGACACACAAAAAATAAACAATATGCATATTCAGTGGATAGTACATTAGACTTTTATAATTCTAGCTACGTAAATAATTCCTGGAGTTAATAACCAAGTATGCACAATGTTGCAGAAAAAACACACCCCATACAAAACTCACCTGGTTTCTGGTGATGTTACTACCTCAAAGTCCATCCCAGGCTCACTGCAGGATTGGCTACAGTTCCTGAACTTTCTGAATGAATTGGGGACCAGTAATTAACAACAATTCTTAGTCATGCAAACATGAGACAACTTGGAGTTTCCTGCACTGACCCCAAGCAAAACAAATGTTTTTGCATAATACTTGTGAAACACCCTCTGGTTTGATTTTCTCTTTGGGTCTAGGGTTATTCACACTGGAAACTCTGGGAGCATGATTCACACAGCAGCTTTAAGCAAACCCTTCTAAAGTGACCCAGCCATGCTTTGAAAAGCTCTAGCAATTAATGACACCTGTAGGGAATTCCTTCTAAAGCCCAGACTCTTGCAGGAAAACCCATGGGAGGGCTGGGAAAAGAGAGCTACCTCAGAATCATCTCCTCATGAGGGGTAGGGCATTACCTCCTGTGTAGTGGGCAGCTCGGTCCCCCCCCACCGACCTGCCAATGTCTTCAGCTGAGGGAGTACATCCAATACACACATAGAGGCCCAGTGGCTTTGTGTGCCCCCTTAGTGCCCCCCTGAGTCCACCCTGGCAGCACACCTCCCCTCAGAAGACACGCTCTCATTGGTTCCTTGCCTGTGCCAAGGGGGTTGAGAGCACAGAACAGGAGCCCCTACCAGATTCTGGCAGGTTTAGAGAAGGATAATGAGCAGCTTTCCCTTGGCCCAGAACTCCTCAAACCTACCTTGCATTCCCCTGCCCCACAAGCCACTGAAGCCCAGATTCTCAAAGGTATATAAGCTCCTAACTTTGCCTGAAATCAATAGAAGTTAGGAGCCTAAGTACCTTGGAGGATGAGGGCCAACACACACATGGCAGTTTCCTCAGTGTCAGAGAGAGGGGCCTCCGCCATTGTTTGGGCCAAAGGAATGGGTTTTCCTCTCCCGTCATCAAAGGGCAGATGGGATGGTCTGGTCCATGATTTTTAACTGGACACTGTTGCTTTCAGTTTTAACACTGTGCTACACTAGCCTGCGGGGGCTGCAAGGCCTTGCTTTGCTGCACTCCGAGTGGAGCCAGCAGTCCATGCCGAGCCAAGCTGAGCCGAGCCATTCAGAGCTCAGCTCCCAACAGCTACATGCCTAAACCCTGCTAGATGCTGGCAGAGTCCTAAAGCCAGCATGGTACTGATAGACCAGCATTAGGCCCAAATGTCAATGTGAAACAACAGATTGGTGAGAAGACATGTAGATTTTTATCACTTTAAGACAAGGGGGGAGGGTGTTCACTAAATAAAATGAAACTGGCTATTACTCAGTAGGTGGATTTTTTTAATGGGTTCAGAACACTTATTTCAACCCAAATTAAAAATATATCTATATTTTAGGCCAGACTCTGCTTGGAAATACTTGGAGGGTAAATCTGGAATAACTAGTAAATTGACACCATCCTGCCCCAACAGAACGCGCTGGGGTCGCTGCACTGACTGGCAGGATCTGTGCCCCAAGGGCAGCCCACCCAAGAGCAGAATTTGACCCAGTGGCCCTTGGAGCTGTGCCCCTCAGGGAGGTTGATGCTCAGTTATTCAGCTTCTTCACTTGGGGCAGTAACAGTTGAGGGAGGGGAGAGAAGGGAGTGGTTAGGTGTCTTTAAGCGACCTTTGAACCTCTTGTATTCTGGGGTGACATAGGGTCTGTTCAGCCCCCCACTGTGTGCTATAACAGCCTTAAGGTCCCCTACAGGGCCCAGGAAACAGAGGAAAGCCACAGTGCAGTGCATCCTGGACATGCCCCACGCCAGGGGCTAGAAGCAGGGCCAGGAAAGAGTCCCTGTGCCAGCTCCAATCCAGCCAGGAAGTCCCCCTGCACAAGGAATATTCTCAGGGGGCCACATATGCCCATTGTGTGGTCCTTTTACACTGCCAGAGCAGCACAAAGGGGCTTTACTATAGCTGAGCATCAGCCTCCGAAAGCACATGTGAGGACGTATAGCTCGGGTTGGGGGGAAAAGGTAGATAAGTGGGACTACTGGCCTGAGCGAGCATTTGGAGGATTAAGGCCACAATCAGACCCAAGTTAGATCTGAGGCTGTGATAAGCAGAATGCCCCCGGTGGAGCTATAGACCCCTCCATGGAACATATATTCATGGAGGGAGGAGGGCTTTGAGGTGCCACTGAGCCACCAGAGAACTCAGGGGATTCTAGCAAGGGACTCCTGATGCCAGGAAAATCACAACACCCTCCCACTCAATTCCCCCCATTCCCTGGAAATGTTCATTCAGATTTGGGGAACTCTGGCTTCTGATGACTCTGAAGGCCCCCTCAGGAGGCAGATGTGAGCCTGCTCCTACGGAAGGGGAAGTTTTGCCTGCTTTTAGCATGCTTTCTCTGTCCCCTCAGTTCTCCCGGGGGGGTTCAGCACAGAGGCAGTGATAGGGGGCAGGGCAGAACTGGCTCATGCAAACTTTTCCCCCTCCCAAAACTGTGGGCAGAAACAGTGGAAGTTAATATTGCCTGAACCTTTCCTTCCATACTGTAGAACCTCCCCAGTGAAGGATCCCAGAGAATCCAGGGCACTTGGATTGGCAAAACTGGGGAGTTCAGAGCTGGTGTAGAGCCATTGACCTCTGGTGCATCCTCCAAGATCCAAGCTGGTCTGGAAAGATGGTTGGTTCTGCAGGCCAAATCCAAAGGCAGGAGAGGCAACTCCGACCCTCCACTCCTAAAGGAAAAATTCAAGGGAACTCCACAAGCTGAAACTCTTCGAGGCTCATAGTTTTTGCTTGGATTTGTGGTATCCCAGTGAAACTTCACCCTTGGGCACAGTGGTATTTATTTGTTTCCAAACTATGGACCCCAGAAATACCTCTTGAAGTAATTACAAACATCAGCATCCCCAGAGCCCAGGCACTGATGGAAAATAGAGTACTGAATTATGCTGGGCTCAGAACCCAAAGAAATTCCACTGAACCACTGGAATGGCCCTGGTTTAAAGTTGGTGTAAGTGAGATCAGAATTGGGCCTTCTGGGTGCAGGCAGCACAGATCATTCATATGCTAAGGATCAGTGCACCTTAAATATTGCTTAGTGGGAGGTGACACTTTATTAACAACCACCCACCAACTCCCCCACCCCCAAGGGAAACGCAAGAGAAGACCCATACATCGAAGAAATGAACAAGTGCTTGGGTTTGATTACAGTTTCAATGCAATACTAGAAATATTAGAAGACTCCCGAAGAGACCTGAAGCTCTGTTAAATCCATTGCTTATTTTCCTTGGCTGCCTATTTCCAGCCAATAGATCTGCTTTGCCTTCCGCTTGGCTATTTTTACTATTTTATACCTATTTGCATCAAGCCACTAATCCTCGCTCTGCAATTAAAAAAAACCCAACCCAGGCACATAGCAGATTTGGGATGTTTGTCAATTAAAGAGCTTGTTTGGAGGAAAACGTCTGGGGGGAAGGGAGGTTAGTTTCCCGGGGGGGGGGGGGGTTCGTTCCCTGCAGTGCGTTTATTTAGGGTGCTGAAACGAACATACCTCCCCCCTCTTTTTAGTGGCTGCAGAAGCCTCGCTCCCCCACCCCTCTCCCCAGAGTCTCAATTGGAGGCGTGGCTGCAAGCACAGCCCCGACATCCTCCCCTCTATATAGGCTGCAGCTGGGAGCGCTCCCTGTGAATCGGGCTTTGTGCGGCGGCAGAGGGGGGCCGGGGGGGACGCGCGGTCCAGGCGAACAAAGGCCGGGGGGAGGCAGGAAGCGGGAGGCGTGGAGAAAACCCAGGCCAGCAGCCGCCGCCGCCACCCCCTGTTGTCGCACGTTCGCTCTCTCTCGCTGCAGCCCAGCCGGCTCCTGCAGCCCCAGCGGCTCCGCTTCCCCCCCGCGTCGCTGCGCCAGCATGACCGCCAACGGGACCTCGGCGCCGCTCCAGATCCAGTTCGGGCTCATCAACTGCGGCAACAAGTACCTGACGGCCGAGGCCTTCGGCTTCAAGGTGAACGCCTCGGCGCCCAGCATGAAGAAGAAGCAGATCTGGACGCTGGAGCAGGACGGCGACGACTCCAACGTGGTCTTCCTGAAGAGCCACCTGGGCCGCTACCTGGCGGCCGACAAGGACGGCAACGTGAGCTGCGATCGGGAGCAGCCGGCCGCTGACTGCCGCTTTGTCATCCTGGCCCACGACGACGGGCGCTGGTCGCTGCAGTCCGAGCCCCACAAGCGCTACTTCGGCGGCACCGAGGACCGCATCTCCTGCTTCGCCCAGGCCGTGTCGGCGGCCGAGAAGTGGAGCGTGCACATCGCCATGCACCCGCAGGTGAACATCTACAGCCTCACCAGGAAGCGCTACGCCCACCTGAGCGCCAAGCAGGAGGAGATGGCTGTGGACCGCGACGTGCCCTGGGGGGTGGACTCCCTCATCACCCTGGTCTTCCAGGACCAGCGCTACAGCGTCCAGACCTGCGACCACCGCTTCCTCCGCCACGACGGCCGGCTGGTGGAGAAGCCCGAGAAGGGCACCGGCTACACGCTGGAGTTCAGGTCCGGCAAGGTGGCCTTCCGGGACGGCGAGGGACGCTACCTGGCCCCCTCCGGGCCCAGCGGCACCCTCAAGGCCGGCAAGAGCACCAAGGTGGGCAAGGACGAGCTCTTCGTGCTGGAGCAGAGCTGCCCCCAGGTGGTCCTGAGAGCCGGCAACGAGAGGAACGTGTCCACCAGGCAAGGTAAGGACCCCCCCGCTGCCCTCCCCGCCAGCAGCATCCTCGGGCGAGCTCCCAGGCCTTTGTACGGGGGCGGGGGGACACCTCGCTTGCGATGGGCATGTGCCCATCGGGGCTGCCCCACCCCCTGGCTCGGAAAGCGGTTCCCATCGCGTACAGGGTTGGCCTTATTGGGATCCGTGGCTCTCCGCCTCCCCGGGATCCACCTCGTTCCAGCGCCTTGCGTGCGCCTCGGGGCTGGCGGCAGGGGCTGGCCCCGGTGCTTCATCCAAGTCCTCGCTGCCTTCATCGTGCGCCGGGAGCCGCCGGCCCGACCAGCTGCGGCCAGGGATCTCAGCCCTCCGCGGCAGCAGCTACTTTCAACCCCCGACAGAACGGCCCCTCGCCAAATCTCCCGCTTGCCCCCCCCAGACCTCGCCCCCCCCCCCCCCGGCAGCCCTCCCCCAGGGCTGTGTGCAGGGGGAAGCCATGCTGGGCAGCCCCAGACCTACAGTTCGGGGGCTAGCTACTCCCCTGGACGCGCGTGTATGCTGGCCTCCTAGTCCCGCTTGGCTGCTTACGCCGGGCCACGGCAATGGCCCTTCAGTGCGTGTTGGCTTGTGCAGACAGGCTTCTCCCTTGCCTGCTCGCTGCAGGGCAGAATTTGGCAGGGTTATGTAAGGGCTTTAACTGAAACTCGGTGTCTAGCGGCTGATTTTGGTTGTGCAGCGAAAACATGACCTACATTCAGCTCACACAAAGGGAGCATTGCCTTTGCCTGCTGCCGCTTTGGCCGGGCCTGCTGAGGTTTTCCTCCCCTCCCTTTGGAAGCCAGATTTTTCTTTAATAGAGTGCAGAAGTGATCAGCTTTGTGGATGAAGGGTAAAGAACTCTGTGCGGTATTTTTGACCATAGCGCTCCATGTGTGCGCGCTGTTAACTGGGAGTTTAGCGAGACTGCACAAAGCGGTGCGGTTAAGCATTTAATGCAGGTCCCATCTTGCACCTTCTGCACCCACAAGCTTAACCACCAGTTGCTTAAGGCTGGTAACAACATAGAGGGGGAGCTGTAAAATGGTTCCCCTCCTGCAGGGTGAGAGGGTATTGATCAAAGCTATCTTAGATACGTCAGTTGTGTAGGTGAGAGCCAGTACATTACAAACTGCCTGGCTTTGTGGTACAGGTCAGATAAACATGGTAACAGCTTGGCTTTCCATATGTGTGTGAAGGCTGAGGAATGAATTCGGTCTAAGCCCTTCTGTGAAAAATCACCAAAATGGATGTGCAACCACAAGGATTCCTACCTCCCCTCACTTTAAGTGTCTGTAATGGTTGGATGACTGCCTGCTCTGTCTTTACTCTGCAGACTGCTACAGGGAATTCACTGACTTAACCATGTCCCACCCAACTCCAAAAAATATCAACTGTTCCTTTGGCTGATAGTTAATATTTGCCCAGTCAAAGGGGGAGGGGGGTCAGGGGGATGGGGAGGCTGGTAGGAGAACAAGGGCGGGCTTGTGGTTCAGAAAGAATGGCTATTGCTGAGCTCATTGGGGGGAGGGGGAGCTGCTGCTCCAGTCTTTTGTCACGCTGGAGTATTTGGGATTGGAAAAGCAGATGTCAGGAGGGGTGGTATGGTGGGGGTGGGGAGGCATTCAGCAGTGGTCAGATAGGCGCATTTTACAGCAGGCTGCAGAGGGATGCCGCTCTACAAGCCGAGGAAGGCTCTTGCAGCACTGGTGGAAATAACACTGCTCATTTTCAGAGTGTGGTATGTGGCTATGAGTGGAGAAGCCCAAACAATGTGGCTGGGCTGCCTGCAGGTCTTGAGGAGTCTTCCCAGAGCAGGGAAATCTCTGTTCACTTTGGAAGGAGTGAAAGGGGCTGTGGGCTCCATCACCTATGGTGGAAACGGGTCAAATGACCCAGACTAGTGAGTCTATGTGGCATTCTGCTTCCCTGTTGAATCTCTCTTCTGGGCCTGATCCTTAATTTGAAGAGGGCAGGGGGGTAGGAAGAACCAGGAGCAAGAAGACCAAACGTTGGCTATATCCCTGTTAGTTTGGGTTCCTTGTTCCCCTGAGTTTTCCATAAGTTTTCTGGCACATGTTAAAAGCCCAAAGTGCAAACCTTTGGGGTGGGGGAGAAAGGGATTTGGTTCATGGGTCCAGATGGATCCCAGTTTGGATTCTTGCATTAGCTTCATTCAGTCTCCCCCTTAAAGGGGAAAGACATCTCATACCTCTCAAGACTGTCATGGGTAGCAGTGGAATGATTAGCTGCAATATGATCTCTCCTTTAAGTATGTTTCAGGCAGGGAACCAGTTTCCGCTTGGTTAATCCTAGCCAGCAGCAGCAATGAACAGTTGTGGAGCTCAGCTGGGGCACAACTTGCTTGTTCTTTCAGTCCCTTGCTGGTTTCTCCCTCTGTTCCAAGGTTAATTAGAAACAAAGCTAAAAACACATGTCAAGGGGAGGCTTTCCTAGACAGCCCTTTCCCCTACTAGACTGATAAGCTTGTCCTTATTGTCTGATACTGCAGAGGAGAGGATGCTCTGGAGACTGACGCTCTGAGTGACCTGGCTAAAAGACTAAGGGAGTCTCATCCTAAATGAACACTTGATACTGGCCCTGAAAGATCTGTATTTTGAACTGATTCATTGGGGGTCATGCTCTTCTTCCCCTCACCCCTTGCACTGGGGAGGGCAGCAGTACCTTGGTGTGACTTGTCTCCCACCACCATTGGTGAGGTTGCAAAGAACATAGTTAGCAAACCAAAGGGTTTTCTCCCTATGTTCTTTGCAACCTCAACTAGTTTCCCCCTCTCCCTCCAAAATACTGAGTTTGGTGTGAGCATAGGCCTAGCTAGCATCTGCCCCTTGTTAGTGCTACCTCTCCACTAATTGGGCTCTGCCTGGCCTAACTAGAAGTTAGACACATAGTGGATAGACTTAAAGGGCCTCTGAGAAAGGATCCTTGTGTCTGGGTATCTGGAAGGAAGGAAAGACTCTCCCACAGGAAGCCCAGAGGAGCTCCTGGGTTCAGATAGCTTTTACAGCTAGAGCTATAATAGCTACTGCCTAGGCTTGTCGGTTTTCCTGAAATTGGAGCATATGCAGCCCCAGGGATAGTTGAAATCAGTGAACACAGGCCCAACAAGTGCTGAGTTAGCAGAGATCACTTGGCTTTTGTTGCCAAGAGAACACTTGGAAATGGTAGAAGTGGGTAGAGAACACTTGGAAATGGTAAAAGCTCTTCACAACACACACCCCTTCCCCCACACCACCACACTGTCTGTCCCTCCTGGAATTAAGCCCTGAACATCAGGGATTCATTCCTCACTAACCTAAGGAAAAGTCTGCTAGGGTTGGGGATTCGTGACAGGAAGTGGGGGATGGTGGGAGTTCAGCCTGATGACTGGGAGGCAGCTCTGATTCACCACTTCTTTGGGTGCTTCAGATCCTTCCTGGAGATGAATTTAAAGCTCCCTCAAGGCTTGCCTGAAGAGCCACAGAACTAATCGCCTCTTCCCAGTCAGGATTTAGGAATGTACCCTAGACTCTGAAGCTGTCCTGGCTGGATCAGCCGGAAACCTAAATCAAACAGGTCTATCAGGCAGGCAGCATGGAAAAGAAGTGACTGTGTAATTCTTTTGAGGATGATCTAGATTTGTCTGCTTCCTTTTCTGATTTACAAAGCCTCCAGAGAGATTATGCCCAGGTAACTGCTTGCAGGCTATTTTAGAAACCCAGTCTGCCTGGGGAGCAGGTGAGATCACAGACAAAGGTGTAATCAACTAGCCTACTTGGAAAGAAATGCCCAGTTACCTGGGAAGCCTGCCAAGAGCACAGAAGGAGCTGGTTTATCTAGGAGACAGACTGCCCTTTCTAGGGAATAGGAGAGTGGGGTTATGTTAACAGGGTGCTCACATATGCAAATATCAAGGTCAGCCTCTAATCTCAGGTTAGAAATAAGATGTGGTTTGGAAGATAAAGAAAAACAAACCACCTCTTTCTGGGATTGGGGATGTTGGGTCTGCTGTAACAAAGCCTCCTGTGTGGGAGTTAGGTTCCCTGGGGTGAGAGCACCCCCACGGCTGCTGAGAGTTTACCAGATGTCTTTTCTTCTGTTGGTGGGAGGCTCCTTCAGACAGGACTCCCCTTCCCTGTTTAATTATTGGACACAGGAGTGATGGAGTGGGTGGGTGGGTGATTGCCCTCTTCTAGGGTGACCAGATTCCTTGATATTAGGGTCTTATATATGCAACAATCCCCCCCGCCCCCCCCCCCCCAAAAAAAAGCAGGTGTGAAAAATCAGCCACTTTTTGTAATCTGGTCACCCTATCCCCTCCATATGTTGTCAGAGCAAGATACTTTCTACCATGGCTTGACCTGATGGAACATCAAGTGAATTTACAGGCTGTGTGCCAGAAGCAGGAAGCATGGGGGGCTGGGGGAGAGGTTAGGAAGGAACTGAGCAAAGTGATCAAAGCTAGCCTGCATAAGCAATCCGTGTAAGTGATCTCCATAGCTCTGCTGCTTGTGGGGAAGGGGAATTCTGGAGAGGTTTCTGACTCCTGGCCTTCACAGTACACTGGGGACAGGTGATTGCAGAGAGAGGTGTGGGTTAGTGCCTGATCTCTGGTAGCTAAATGCCAATTGTAAGTGGGGCTCCTATTGTCCTTCCCTCTTAGTCTTCACCTACTCCTGGCAGTCACCTGGCTAGAGAGCCAGAGGCAACGCTGTCTTAATACTCGGAATAGGGGGGTGACTCTTGATATGTTCCCAGCTCTGCCCTGACAGAGGTTAAATGACCTGCTAAGCTGTTAATACGGGGATCCAAACCTACCTAATGGGGGGGCTAGGAAGGGGTTGGAAATCAGTGCAGTAGTAGAACTCCTTATTGCCGCTGTATCCAGGACTCTAACCTGAGCATAGTTCTAGGAGAAGTCCCTCTTTGGGTGCTGCGTTAGCCACTGCTCTGCAGACCTCATTTCTTCAAAGCCTGCGTAGGCTTCAGTCTATTTACCAGTGGTTGTGTCCAGACTTGGCCCCAACAAACTGTCTCTTCTCCTTAACTAGGAGTCGCCATTCAAGTGTAAGACTTGAGGTGCGATACCCAGACCAGCTTTATTGTAAACTAGTCTGGGGCAGGGCTGCAGGTATGGTGGGGGGATGGTCTCCTGGCAAGAACGACTAAGCAACCAGATTCCATGCATCCAAGCTAAGCAATGAGGGGTACAGGCCAGTCCTCTGAACTGAGCTTGTGTACCTACTGCCAGAAAGTGAGGAGTGTAGCCTCAAGAGTTGGGGAATGAAGCTCAGATGAAAGGGAAGTTGAAACCAACTTAAAATGCCTTCAAACCCACAAGTGCCCTGGATCTTGGCCCAGGTGAGACTGTGGTTCTATTTCTAGGCTCCTGAGTTCATGGCTTGCCAAATTCCCTCCATCAGCATTGGCAGCTCTTTCCTGTATGCTTCTAGTTTTGCTGGCAGACCCACAGCAATGACTGCTTAAAGCAGTTGGGCATGGGTGGGAAATAAGTGGTGTATCTGGGCTAAATTAGCACTGGAGCACGGAGTCCTACCCTAGCATGCAGGTCCCTTCAGGTAGCAAGACACAAGGTCTGTCATGCTGACCTCCACACGGACACTGTTGCTGGGTAAAATGCCACAACACTGGAGCTCTCTAGAATCTTCAGCATAGCATGTTGTTCAAGGAGGAGTCCTTTGGCCACAAATGAGGCCCTTCTACTTGAGTGTTGGGTGGCAGGTTTGGATGCGTCTTTCAGCTGTAACCGTGCCTTGCTGGAGTGCTGGATTTCTTTTGAGTTGGCCTCTAATTGTCTATCTCCATACTGTTTCAGTTATGTGACTGACTTGCTGGCTACCTCCTTAAGGGCATCCCTTCATTGCTGTAGCATAGGAATCAAGAAACCTAGGTTCAATCTGCTGCTCTGTCACTAAGGTGGATCTTCACTGCACAGAAAACAAAGCCCATGGCAGAGCATCTCAGAGCCTGGGTCAGCTGACTGGGTTTGTGCTATGGGGATAAAAATAGCAGTGTAGACATTTGGGCCCAGGCTTGGAGGCCTAACCCTTTTGTTGGGCTTCAGAGCCTGGGCTCCAGCCTGAATGGGAATGTCTACACTGCTGTTTTTAATCCCTAGTATGAGTCTGAGTCAATTGACCTGGGCTTTTAGACGTGTGTGCACGCGTGTGGTTTCAGTGTAGACCTATCCTAACCAGAGTCAATTGAATAACCCTTCTTACTGATAGAGAGGTTAAGCCTCACTGATGCCTTCTGAAGCTTACTTTGGGTTCATAAGTGCCCTGAAATTTTCATATGGAAAGCACTGCATAAATGCCATGTATGTTGTCTAGCCGCTGTTGTCTAGCAAGTGTGTTCATGCTGGAAGTGGTTTTGGTCTCCTCAAGGTTAGACTAGCCTAGTTGTTTGTGTTCTATTTGCAGACCAGGAAATTGGAACTATGCATATATTATCTGCATTGGTAGCATGAATGTACATCTGGCTTAATGTCAGCCCCCATGTGCCAATACTCAAGGGGCTTGACCCTTTGAGTGGTGAATTTGAATGGAATGTGTTGCCTACCCTACTAGAAGGACCCACGTCATGCTGCTGGATCTGCTGCTGGTCCTGCAGTGCACATGTGACCCAGAATTCCACCTCAAGACTTTCAGGCCATTAATGAAGTAGTTTTAATTTTAGCCAGATTTGGCCCCAGGATGGTCACATGAAGCCTAACTCAGTGGGTCAGGAGGCCTCAGACCTGCAGAGCCCTGTAACATTATTCAGGTGGCTTATTCTCCAGATGGAACTGAAGAACCTGCGAATCTGAAAACCAGCTTGTAACTATATAGCCCCACAAAGAAAGACATGCTGCTTTCTCCGATGGGGTTAACATGCTGAAGAGGCTTGATCTATGAATAACCCTTCAGGGAGGGTTGATGGCCTTGTGGTTAAGACATTGGACTGGGATTTGGGAGACATGAATGCAGTTCCTGGCTCTGCTATACAGCGTTCCTGAGATTTTAGTCACTTAATCTCTCTGCCTCAATCCCTCACTAGTAACACTGAGAATGTGCCCTCTGTCTTGCCCAGTTTGTGTTTAGACAACCCTTTACTTGTAAGGGCAGCCGAAACACAAAGTGGTTTAGGTAAAAAAAACCCTGTTTGGATACCCTCATTTTAGTTATGACTTATTTGAATTTAAACCCGTTCCTAATCTAATTAACCAAGCCTGGTTTATAAATCAGTAACATCTCTTTTTGCACTGGCTTAAAATAACCCCATTAGTTTAAATCCTTGCAACTCTGTGTAGGCAAGCCTCAAGCTCTTCTGGAACATGGTACCTAGTACAGAGGCCTCCATCTTAGTTGGGCTTAGAGGTCTATTGTGCTATAGATAACAAGCGTTTGCAGATTCTGTAGTGGGTTAATGTCACTTGAATTGTTACTTACACCATAGAGCTCTAATTTCAGTACATACATAAGAATTTTGAAGTAAAAGATGCAGCTTAGCATTTGCATCTATAGCTTTAAGTCTCCAAGCACTGGGCAGCAACTAATTCTGCCTGCTGTGTACCAATTCCCAGAATACTTAAGCTTCTGCCTATGTTGCTGGAGTCTGAGCCATGGGAGCTAACGGAAAAGGCAGGTGTGCACTTGTAATTCCGTCCCTTTGTTCTGCATGAGGTCTCCTTGCACGCTTTTCAGCTTTCCACTTGTTGCCATCCTGTAATAACTTGCACTAATACAAGCTACAGAAATTCAGAGGTTGCTTCAGTCTATATATAGGGGACTGTCTGAATGCTGCTTAGCTTGTGCACCTCACTATAAGGATCTACATCTAGAAACTACTTCCAGAGCAGTGAAATGGGTCCCCTCAGTGGCTCTCTCAGAGGTAATCTACCTCATTTCTGTCTAGAAATGGCCTTGTTTAGGGTCCTGAATTTTTTCAGCAGCTACAGAGTGTATCCATCACTTACCACCCTGTGTGTAGTAGGCTCAGGGCAGAGGGAAGGGTGGTGCTGCTAGAATACTTCACCACTGAGTAATGATGTTGGAAGACGTGTTTGACTCTGTGAATGTACAAGCGTATTTCATTCAGAGTCTGTGCCTCCCTGGGGTACTGAGAGGTTAATCTCTCAGCCTGTTGTGCTGGCAGCAGTGGGAAAGCTTGGCAGCTAGGGAATTAGGAATCTCTCTCCTGATCCAACTCTGGCTTTTCTTCCTGTCCGTTTCCACAGCTGTCTTCCCTTGGGGGAGCTTAAGCAAAGAGGGGTTGGGGCTGAGAGAATTCTTTTGTTATGTAATGTTCCTGATGCAGGGAACAATTGGGGATGTACATAAGGCTCATTGTTAATGGTACTAACGCCTAAGAATGCTTGTACCAAGATGCCTTGGTGGTGACGTCCACTCCTGGTAGAAGTGCTGTAATTGAGATACGCTCCCTAATGGCATGAATTCTCCTCATCTAAAACTATTTTAATAGCACAACAAAATACAGACCACTCTTCTCCCTCTAGCTCCAAAATGTCTCAAAACAATGTTGTTAATCCCCCTGCACCAAGGTAAGACTGGGAGCTCTCACCAGAGCTGCAAAGACTAATTCCTCCTATCACCTGGTTTCCAAAGATGCTGGCAATCCCCTTGCCCTCTTTAATACCCCAAGTTCTCCTGCCGTCCCCGAGTTTTCTTTGCCAAATGCGAGGAGGAGTCTTCTCCATGTAAAGACTGCCCTAGGAAGTGACTTTCCGAGACCTCTTGTTCCTGTTTCCTTGCCACTGCTCCTCCTATTGCTTTGGACAACTTCCTCCCCCAGATTCTTAATAATGAAACCTGCCACAGTCCAACTTAATTTTAAAAAAAAAATCACCAGAGATGCATAACTTTCCCTTGCCTCCACTCTCCTCATTCCATATCCTGGGTGGATTTTTCTCTAGGTTTGTCTGACCTTATTCAATAGTCAGTTACATCGTTTCTGTTGATAAAGGCTTCTCCTTTACACCTAGTGCAGCCTCTACCACAGGACTACTGCATCCATCTGGCCAAAAGCAAGAGCCTCTCCAACCAATCAGACTTTCTCCTGAAGTGGCTTTCTATCCACTTCGGAGTTCCCTGAAGATTAGTTCTTGGTCCTTTCCCTATTCATTTCCCTCTTGTCTCTAACTTTAATTAGCAGCTCTGTAAAGGTCAGGAGGAGTCATGCTGATTTCAGACTGGAAATCTACAAAGAGCAGTAATTAAAGTTTGAAGGTAATGGTATTTGCAGAGCGCTCTGGGATAACAACTGAAAACTCTTTCAATATAATATTGCTTCTGGCTTTAGAATCAGGCAGAGTGCCAAATTCAAGGTGTGAGCAGCATGCCCACCTCTCAGATTGGACATCTGCCTTTTAATCTTATCGAGCATAGACCCTCTCAGGGGAGGGGGGGGGAGGGAGGTTGAGAGGCGACTAGGCAACACAACCTAGTACTTGGGGTTCTGATCTTTCACATATCACCCCTAAATGCACCTAGGTCAGAAAGCAACAATTGCCTTGCTCTCTTGATCACTGTCTTCCTCCCACAATGCTTAATGAGTGCATAAAGCTCTTACACAGAAAGCAACGTAAGACTTGCTGGTAAGACTTGCTGATTGGTGTGAAAAGTCAAAAGCAACAGGCGAGACACCAAGTGGTGTATGGTGCAGGGGGGGCTGGAGTACTTATAAGCTGTCTGCATACCTTATCCAGAGCAAGGGACAGGGATATAGGAATTACCAGAATGGGAGCCCTAAGGCTTCTAATATTACTATAATTGCCTGCAGCACAGCCTGGGATGACGGTAAAAGCCTCTGACTAGTAACACTGACTCAGCCACATGTCCCTGGAATCACTCGCTGTGGGGGAGAAGCTGCTGTGGGGGAGACCTTGGCTTCTCCTTACACTCCAGATCCTCTGGAAGGTGGGGATGAACCAATCTAGCCTTGACCAGTGGAGGAGAAGGTCCAGCTGGCCAAAGTGAACAATTTAATCCCTAAACAGGTTTCAGAATAGCAGCCAAGTGAGCTGTAGCTCAGGAAAGCTTTTGCTCAAATTTGTTACTCTCGAAGGTGCCAAAGTAGTCCTGCTCTGTATCCCTAGAGTTAGCTAATCCTTGATGCAGGAAAGGAGGCTTTTTCTTCGTTTTGTTTTTTTTCTTCTTCCCCCTCATCAGCTGCTAAGCTGTGGGTACAAAAGCCTGTTTGGTACTCAAGATACTTTACCATGCAACATTTCCCTAATTTTGCATGGCTGTGACCCTCCAAACCTCCTGTTCAGTCTCCATTACAGCCCTCTGAAGCATTGTTCAGCTGGAGTGTAATTGCATTCCTTTCTGCTGAGTCTGTGTAACCCAACTCCGGCCTGGCATTTGGGGAGAGGGCTTCTGAGAACCTTCTCTCCTCCCACAGCCTGATCTATTCCCTGTGAGTAAGACCACCTATGGGCCTACAATCCCGTGTGTTACATCTGATACTTGGATTGTCTCAAGAGACTATCAGATGGACAGCTGACCCTTGAATGGTGGTGGGGAAGAGGGTGGGTTCTGGGCAGCCAGTGCTTTGTCTAGCACTAAATTGATTGTTCTCAACCTGTGGTCTGCAGCTCCCAGTGATCCACAGACTAAGATTTCCAATGGGATCTATACCTCCATTTGAAATTTTTTAGAGGTCTGTAAATGAAAAAAGAAACGCACCATTGTCTATCTAGATTTGCTTTATCACTCCCACTTCATCTCCTGCCCCCAGGTGGGAGACTGTTTCTTGGCTAACTCTTGATACATTCCAAGTACCTCAGCAGGTGGTTCCCGCTGAGCCATAGCGTATGGGAAGCTGGTCTCTGTTCAGTACGATTTCATGGTAGCTATCTAGCTGTTGGCTCTTTTTCCTACATTCCAGTTCGTGATGCAGATGCAGTATCTGCTTAGATAGAAGGCAGGGATGGGTGGGGGGGAAGAACAGTGGCTCATAATTTAAAACTAAAACCCTGATGTGGAAGGCTGGGAGACTTCAAGTTTTCCAGTTGCATGGAGACCATGTTCTGCAAACCCCCTGTCAATGGGTGTAATGCAGCTGGAGCAGGACAGGCATGGCCTATTTCTCTGACAGGAAAGAAGAGATCTAAATAAGTGGCATCTGGAACCCCCCTCCAGACTTGAGTGACTAGAGTACTAGTCTCAGCCCTTTTGTGGGCAGAAGGGAGAAGGAGGAACCCCAGGAAGGCAGAATCTAGCTCCTGGCATGTCTTGCTTTTTGCCCTCTGCAACCCAGCACTGTCTTCCCCATACAGAGCAAAGCATCCCTCCAGATGACTTATTTTGGATTAAGGGAAGCCAAGAACAGATCTTCCTGGGAGTACAGTGATGTACATTAACATTTCATATCCGAAACCCAGGCTACAATGGCAGTTCAAGGAGATGTGTCTGCACCTGGAGATGCAGTGCACAGAACACTGTCCCCTTCAGCTTCTTGCTAAAATAATGTGAGAGAGGCTTGTGGGCAGCCATATTCTGTCTGTTCTGCACTGGCAGCTCTTACCAGCTCCCCTTCTTTCTCTGCCCCAGCTGGCAATAGCCTCCTTCAAAGCCTAGAACCCCAGCAGCAAGGTTGGAGCATGCAGAGTGACTCCAAGGGGACCTCCCTACTGGAGATGTAACTTCCAACAGGTGTAGATATCCCCGTGGTAGCTCTGAGCTGACAAGCTTTTAAAAGCTGCCTGACTCTCCTGGATCTCAGGTGGGATTGTACTGGCCATGGTGCCACCGGCAGTGGCTGAGCGATCCTCAGCAGGCTAGCTGGATCGACGCTAATGGGAGCGCCTGCCTGAGCTGGGAATGACCCCTCCAGCTATAAATGTACCTAGCATTGGGGAGCAGAAGAGAATGAGGGGCTCTGGTGATCCCACAACTGTGCTCTGTCCCCAGGTACTCCGCTCCACTGCCCGGAGGCAAGCCTGTGCCTGTTTAGCAGCTGTAAATGGTCATGCTGGGTGCTTGCTAAATTCCAGATGGGAGGGTGGTGGAGAGAAGGTGCCCTTCTTCTTGCATTTGAAAGGCTAGAGATGTCTTAGTAGTCGTCCGCTGATGCTGACCTTGCTGCAGGTGCAAGAAGTGGGGCTTGAGTTAGATTTCCATGTCTAGTTTAGGAGTTGGGACGCTACTTCCTGCTGCCCACCTTGTTCCCACAGCTCACTAGCCATTCAAACTGAATTCAGCATGAGAGAGAGAGGAGCCTGGCACTTGTACTCCATGTCTGTTTGGAAATGCATAGGTGATACTCCACTATCTAGGTGGGGAAACTAGCTTACATCCAATGAAGTGAGTTGTAGCTCACAAAAGCTTATGCTCAAATAAATTGGTTAGTCTCTAAGGTGCCACAAGTACTCCTTTTTCTCTTTAGCTTACATGATGGAAGCCACAGACTAGCCCTGTCAAGTTGGAGCAGGGAGGGGGAGAGAAGTGGGTTAGAGGCTCAAAGCACTGAGCCATGGCACACTCCTAACACTTCGATTATCCAGATCAATATCGCCTCTAACCACCTTCAAGAGACATCAGTGACCATCTTATTTATGGACCACTTAACATTTACAGAGCACCACCAATTACCTGGCAAATTGGTGCGACTGGTGACTAACCCAGCTGCACTGAACAAACTCAGCTTGCTGGGGTTTTTTGAGCTCCTATTGTGGGGATGGTGAAGCCATTGCTCATGTGTTTTAATGACCTTTGCTCTCAGTGTAGCATTACTCCATGCTTCCACAAAACACCTTGTGAAGTATGCTGCCTGCTTCTAGAGGGGCAAAAGATGGCGCAAAGGTCATGGAGCAAGTGAGTGACTGGGAATTTGTTTAATGGACCAGCATATCCCCTAAGCGCTGGTGCTTAGTGCTTGGAGCCCTTAATTTAGCATATGCATTGGATTGTGTATCCATAAGACTCTACAGATAGCTAGACAAACATGTTTGCATGCATTCCTGGATACTTCCACCTTTTGCGTTATTGGGTAAAGGGTGAATCACTCTGACCCTTCTGGCTTGCCAAATTTCAATCTGAGCAAACTTGGCGTGCTTAGCTTTCACCATGGAAAGCATCCTCTTAAAACCTCAAGGCTGGTTCTGGGGTGATGCAGTGGATAGGTGAAATCCACAGTTAATGGAACATGCATAACTTAACCCCAAAGAGCTTTGATTCAGCAGGTCTGAGAGGCTCTGCAAAATGTACCCAAGCTGGAATAAAAGGTGCTGCAGGTGACATTTAATCCAGTCTTGGGGTTTTACAAAAATTGCAGTTAACCCTCTCTGCAATTGCATAAAACCCTGCAGTATTTTATAGTTCTGGTCCAGAAAACCAATTACAAGGAATTCCTAAATCACCTTTGTCAATAGTCAAGTGGGTTTTTCTACTGGCAGTTCAGACAGTGAGTCTTCTAGAAGCTGTATAACTTGCAAACTATCAGATTCACTTCCTGTTCCACTCCCAACTATAGAATAGTCTACAGCAGTGGTTCTTAACCAGGGGTCTGGGGCCTCCTGGAAGGGGGGTGTGTGCAAGCAGGTTTCAAGGGGTCCAGTCGGCCAAGCAGGGCCAGCATCAGACTCACTGGGGCCCAGGGCAGAAAGTCAAAGCCCCACTGAATGGGGCTGAAGCCCAGGGCCTTGAGCCCTGGCACCCAGAGCTGAAGCTTGAGCAGTGTTGCTTCCCAGGGGCTCCTGTTGCACAGGGCCCCAGGCAATTGCCCCGCTTGCTACCCCTGGCTTTTATATGCAGAAAACCAGCTGTGGCGCAGGTGGGCTGTGGAGTTGGGTTGCAGGGTGGGGCTCAGAAAGAAAAGGCTGAGAACCCCTGGTCTACAGCGTTCTACTTAGTGTGTTCCATAAGGAAAAAGAGTAGGGGAGAGAATTACTGCTGGCTCTTCCCCCCCCCCCCCCCCCCCGCCCCGCCCCGCCCCATGATGGGGGAGTACTATATATACCTGACCTCCTCCCCTTCCCCCAATTAAGCAAGGCTGACACCTTGTTTGGGAGCATGTGGTTCTACTAGAACCTTGTTAGACTAGGAAGAACTGGTCAAATTTCAAGTGCTAGAACATAGGACTCTACCTAGTGAGAGAGCAGGCTTCTCTGTGCAGTTTCCTCTGACTATGCCATCTGTGGGAAGGCTGCTCATTGCTGCCCTATGGTTGGCCTGATTGTGATTGTCAAACAGAAGCAGTGGCCCAAAATCGTTGCTGGAGTAGGATCATCCCTGCCAGTAGAGCCAGCCAAAGAGTTTTGGTCAAAACAGCTTTGAATGAAAAATTCCCCAGTAATTGTATTCAGTCTCATGTAAACAATTTAAATTCCAAACCATTCTATTCCTAACGGAACACTGGGTTTGGGAGAGAAAACATCCCCTTCTAGAGGGGAGAGCAGAGGTGAAAGAAACTAAAACCCTAAATGTTTGTTTTTATCAAATGGAATTGAGAAATTCCATGGAACTTAGCAGGAAACCAAAACTCCTTTTTCTGTGGCTCTTCCTGCCAGCTGCCACCTTAATGTCCTTCACCTCTGCCTGTTTGCCCAAGATCCAAGAAATATTCTATACTTCCTTCCCACTTTGCTGGGGGGGGGATTTCAGGGTGAGGGCAGCACCCCCAACCTGCAAGCTGTCAGAACTAAGAGAATTGGCCATTGCATAGTCCTTTAAGACAAACTCTTCCTGTTACTCAGGTCTTGGTGCGGTCACATTCATTCATTGGTTCTGTGAGGCCTTATTTTCTGCCCCTCCTTCCCTACAAGGGGGGAGACCAGCCAGAGCCAGCCTCTGACTCACTGCATTCCTCAGTGTATGGCCATTGTGTAAAGGCTTATTCAAATAGACTTCCAAATGTGAGTGAGCCTTAACTGCTTCTACTACAGCTGAGCACAGAGGAGCAAACCCCAAATGGCAGGCATGGAAAATTGCAGGCAAAGGGGGGGTAGCAGCATAGTGGGTAGCAAGAGCTGTGCCCCTTCCAAAGTTAGACCTACAGCTGGGCATTGAAGGTCCTTACCCAAAACTCTTGTCCTGTCAGGACCCTACCCCTCTCTTCCCATAAGCTATCTGATCAAGTGGGCTGCACTGAGACCTCCTGGCTGTGTCTGCACAGAGAACTTGTAAAAATTCCCCCCTCTTCCCTCCACACATCAGCCTATTGAGCTGCAGATCAGAGACTTTCCTAAAACCATCCTTGTAGACGGGGCCTTGGTGGCTCTAGCAGAAGACACTATCCCATAACCTGGTAGAGCTCTTCATTCTCTGTAGCTGACACACCTGAGATGTTCCCATCTGGCTCAAACCTGTCTCAGCTAATCATAGAATATCAGGGTTGGAAGGGACCTCAGGAGGTCATCTAGTCCAACCTCCTGCTCAAAGCAAGACCAATCCCCAACTTTTGCCCCAGATCCCAAATGGCCCCCTCAAGGATTGAACTCTCAACCCTGGGTTTAGCAGGCCAATGCTCAAACCACTGAACTATCCCTCCCTCTGATCAGGTGACAAAACATGGATCACTGCATAGTCACAGCCGCCAGCACCATAAATAACTTACATCAGTCCCAAACATGCCACACAGCTTCCTTTTGAAACCATTGCGTTCCTACACACCAATGCTGAACGCCTGGCATGCTGTCTGCTTGGCTTGCATTGAGTTCTGCAGCACATGGGGCTGGACGTGACTATGTCAAAATCGTGGTGAATGAGCAAATTGTTCAGTTAAGGTCATATTGGAGGAGAGGCTCAGGCAAAAGAGAGAATTCTCCTGGGGGGGGCAGACTGGTTCAGATAGCAGGCTCACCAACAGGGCTGACCTGAGCAGAGGCAAAGGCCCTGATTTTGGCCCCTTTAGTCACCTCAGCCAGGTTAAAGGCATTATAAATCAGCTGGATCTAACCCCCCAGGATTTCCCCAGCATCAGAGGCTTCTCTGGCAACATATTGCTGCTGAAAACCACTCTAAACCCTGGCAAAGGAGGCGCGGCTGGAGCACTGCTGTGCTCTGGCTATTCTGAACGGCAAAAAGTGCGCCTCAAGGCTAAAGCCAGGGACTGGACTGGTTCTCGGTTGGCTCCAGAATCCAGGGACCTTCAAAGGTGGCACTGACGCCCGCAACTTGTTGAGCTGTGAAGAACAGAGCTCAGAAGCAGGGCGAGAGGACAAGAGGTAAGCAGGATCTCTCCTTGGGGAAGAAGGCCGGCTCAGACTGCCCCCAAATGCTTGACACACGTGCAGATGCGCACCAGCAGTATTCTTGCACTGACTAGTCACACTAGTTCAACTGAGAGGGACGGGCCTGGATGAAAAGATACCGACAAGAAGCCAATTGAGACATGGCTCATAATCATGAGATTATGGCTAACCAAGCTCGGTAAACAAAAAGCTGAAAGCAAAGTGCTTTGCTCATCATTCCAGTTAATCAGTTTATAAACCAGACCTAGCTGGCCTCAGTATTGGCTATTAAATGCATGTGAAGGTTTAGAGAGGGATCGCTAACCCTTTGAAGCCGTGCCCGACCCTTCCCTAGCTATCTCTTAACACTGCCCCTATCAACTTCTCACAAAGGAGGCACTCTTCACCCTGATGTCTGACTAGATAACAGTTGTCTAACTAGCCTGCCTCTGTCTAGGCCTGTTCCCTTCTATGGAAGTGCAGCTTTGGGCCTATCTAATCTCATGGCTTTTGCAGTTTGGCCACCACATCCCTTTAATTTAAACAATCTGACTCTGAAAATTCTATGCCAACTACTATGTGTAACCGTCAAGATTGTAAGAGATGAAAGATTAGAGGAAAACTAGTCAGTTGTCCTGTGCATTTGAAGGCACTTGATATAGGCAGTTTTGTTCTCTCCCTTCCAGCTCTGCAAGTCTTCAGTTCCAGCTTTGCTACCACTGTTATTAATGAAGAGGTGACAGGCAGGCTTTATACTGGGGGAGGACCCTCAAACATCAGAGTGGAAAAAGCTCTTCACAAAATATTCTACCTTATCCCGCTGAAGGATGCTGTGAACACAATTTAATGGCAACTTAATTTTGGTGGTAGACCATGGCCCTTTAAAACACACACTGCAGAGCAATTATGTTGAATGCTCCCACTTTAATTCCGCTCCGGAATCCTTGTCAAGTTCAGCACTTCATTCTTGCTAATGGGCGAGCAACTTGTTCTCAATAACCAGCCATTTCCATATTTTTCCTGGAAAAACCCTGTCCATCTAGGGCAGCCTGATTGCTGAAATGAATGCTAGCAATTGTGGGAACAGAGTTACCCACACAGTTGATTCCAAAGCCCAGTGGAGAATGGCAGGCTCCAGGAATAGAAGCGAAAGCAGTAGGTTGCTAAGATCTCTGAAGTCTGACACTGGAATCTTACTCTGGGCTTTTCTTGGCTCCAAAGTGCTTGCTTGTGACTCACATCCCAGAAGTATTTTTAGGAAAAAGCTGCCAAGCTTGGTGAGTTTCCCTTTCTATGCAGGGATACTTGGCCCAAGCATGTATTGACTAAGCATATTTTCTTGAGGATAAATGCCTGTGGTCAGATGCAAGTGAGGCCTCTCAGTATCTCACTGGGCCAGACTGGCTCAGGGTGCCATGGCAGCTGTGTTTGGGTAGCAGTGTACAGGAGGATAAAGCAGTGCAGTTTTGTACAGAGCAGCAGCAAGAGGACTAGCCTGAGTGCATGATAGGCCAGACAGCACAGTTAGAACAACAAGGCACTGCCAGCATGCACAAGCCAGGCAGAGCAGGGCAGTGTGTTGGGATGGGAGGGAGAGAAGCAGGCTCAAGAGTTGGATCTAGGGTGAAAGTGGCCCAGTGCAGATGTCCTATGATTCCAGTTTTAATATGGAGTGCCTTTCAACTGTACAGGATGCTAGTCTAGGCCAGTTGACATCCTTGTTAATCTCCTCCAGCTGACCTGGAAGAGTAGAGAGGAGTTTAGATGGGACACAAACTAACTTCTGTCGTTCTGGGATGGAGGGACCTGACCACAATATGACACCCTGAATTCTGTCCTCCTTTGTACAGCCAATAGGGTCCAAATTGTTTCAGCCATATTGCAGCCTCTGATTTCCAGTGCTGCAGCATGACTAGGAAACATGGAAGTGCTTTGACAATTAACACACGGAAGCCCCTGCCCTGGTTTTAAGCATGCCGTAAAGTCTACAGATGTGGTGGAAAGTCACATAGCTGAAGCAAGATTTACTAGTATGGATTGACTAGTTTAGCATCTCTTACACATGAAAACATCTAGTAGCCAATTGTAACTTCCCCTCGTTCTCGTTTTCATTTGATGGGCTGATCAGCAATAGGGCCAAGAGCAGCACGCTCAGCTGTTTGCAGACTTAGCTGAAATGTTCTGTTCCAACTACTTGAGCATCCAGATTAAAATCTTAATGTCAGGAAAACTGTTCCATGGATGGTGGTGTGTGTGTGTTTGTTTTTTTTTTGCAGAAAGCCTATGCACGGGGTACTATTGCAGCTAAGGGGGATTCGCTAAGAGTAAGCAAACTGTCACAGAATCTTTCTGCAAAACTTGCCCCACTTTCTTGTGGTTGATATTCTTGTGCTGCTGATTCAGTTAACTCATTGAGTCCCTAACAAACATGTTGAAAATTGGCTGCATTAGGGGCTGTTCTCTAATAGTCCTTGCTCTGTCCAGTCTGAGCTGGACTGGGTTGGTGGGGGGGTGGAGGGGTCAGTCTCATGGGGAGGGGGCTTCTTGCCACAAGATAAGTTTCCTGACTTTCTCCTATAGGGATGGACCTTTCAGCCAATCAGGATGAGGAGAGTGACCAAGAAACCTTCCAACTGGAGATTAACAAGGACACCAAGAAGTGTGCCTTCAGGACCTATACTGGGAAATACTGGACCCTCACCTCCAATGGAGGGATACAGTCCACTGCCTCAGCGAAGTAAGTCTCTAGAGTGTCTTCTGTCCAGTGCTTGTAGCGGGCAGGGCATTCTGCTTGGTCGCTGTCTTTGGAGCCAAAGAATCCAGGGGTCTCATCTGCATGTAGAACAAAATTGTTCTACCCTCTGAATGCCATCTGTTCTAAGGTGGCCCTGATACCCCAGCACTGGGGTAGAAATGCCTGAGTCCAGGGTCCGACTGAAAGCAACTGGTCCACCCCCAAGGTTGTCCCTCGCCACAGGAGGCTGAAACACTAATGTCTTCACTTCCAACTACAAATGCACTTAGTGGATATGCAAGCAAGAGATGCTGCTCAGTGAAGGTGTGCAGCATTCCTATGCATGGCCCTAGTAGGGTAGTGATGCCATGCCTGATAAGGCCCCAATCCTCTGCAAGCATTCATCCCCTTGGGCTAAATGGCCTCTTAGAGTGGAGGGGGCAAACAGTAGCTGTTGTGAATTGTTACACTGCCTCACTTGGGCCTGTTTGATACAAGGACAACTGGGTATCTGGAGCAGTCAACTTGCCAAACTTCACAGAAGGCTGTAATAAGGCCCTTTAGGGCTTTGCAGTTCCTATCTGAACCCTTAGATGTAAATTAGGCTGTGTGCCAGAAATGGGTCTAATACCTTCCTTGTGAAAATAAAGCCTTGATTAAAACCCACCCATCTACACAAGAGAACTATAATATTAGGTCCTTATAATAGCTGTCCTATCTGCATGGGCCCTGGTCCAGTGACTTGAGTATTGCCCTCCAAGATCAGGCGCTCCATCCTTCCAAGCAGATACCCCAACAGCAAGTTTCCCTTTTGCCCCAAGACTCCATCAGCTTCTCCAGAGTACAGTAGATGCAGCAAGCTTCATCCATATCTGAAGGTGCAGCAGAATCTTGTGCTTTCTGCTGTCTGTCTTGGTGTCCTTGGGACAGCAGGCCTGGCAAGGCAAAATAAGAGACCCTTTATGATCCTCCCTCACCTAAACTGAGTGGTGGTACACCAAGTGAGACTTCTCACTATTTCATCCAGTCAAACCAGACTGGTTAAAACACTGCACAAAGCTGGGGGGACGCTGATCACTTAGGAATTACAGCAGCTGTCCTGAAAGCATGAGGTCTAGAGTGCCTTTCTCCTCAATGGAATTCATACCTAAGAGCGTCCTTGCCTTCTGTAACCAGTACCAGATGGATGTGGTTCCCCTGAGCTGTGGAATTTGCACACCCAAAGCAAAGCCTAGCAAGAGGGTCAGTTTGACTCCCGGTGACTCTTCAGTCCCTCTGCCCAAAACCTCTGTGCAAGTGAGCCTAAGTTTCTGTAACTGAACACTCTCCAAACCCTCCTAGCAAGGAAATAGACTAACCTAGGCCTGAGGTTTGCCACTTCCAGTTTGTCCTTAGGCACTGCCTCAAAGAATCCCCTTGGATCTCATAATCTTTAACTGCATATGGGGATAGTCCTTGTGGAACTCAAAATGAAGGGATTCCCCAAGTCAGGCCTGATAGAGAAACAAGACTCCAGATTCTCAAATCTAGACTGGAGTCCTAAAGTAGATCTCAGAAGGTGTCTGACTTCCCTCTCCACCACCCCAGAATGTCTTCCTTGAGCCCATCTCAGGTAAAACCTATATCTTCTCTTTACACAGGGCAAAAGCCTTGACATGTCACGAAGGAGACCATGGAAGCAAACTCCTAGGGCTAAACTATCAGGTGAAAAAAGGGGAACTTAGCCCAAAGATTACTGCCAAGAGTATAGTCTGCTCCACTAACTGCTGGCCGTTCAGACCTAAATTGTAGCCTAAAATTGCACAGTAGATAGTGAATTTCTTTTAACCCTAAAACTCCTTAGAAAAGATGCTGGGATAAGTCCACCAAACCCTCCTATGCAGGATCTCAAACATCAGCTGGCCTGCCTGGCTGGATAGGGCTTTGCAGAATGAGCTATTCTCCATGGGCCCCAAGCTGCACTGCCCCTCTGTTGGAGGAGAATGGTCCCCAGTACAGCTCTTCCCTTCCCAATGGCTTGTCTGCTGTTTTTGTCTTTGCTGTGGCAGGAACGCCAGCTGCTACTTTGACATTGAATGGTGCGACAAGCGCATCACCCTGAAGGCTGCAAATGGCAAGTATGTCACGGCCAAGAAGAACGGGCAGCTCGCAGCCACTGTTGAGGCAGCAGGTGAGGGGATGCCTTGGCCTCTGTAGCCTAGTGATTTCTGGGAAAGTAATGGTGGGGAAGAGCTTGGGGTGACACTGGGAAAGCTAGAGACCTCTGACCTCACTGATTGGGCTACTGTTCTGCCACCCCCTGGCCTGTGTCAGAGTGAAGGTGGCAAAGAGCAGGGAGGGTGGCTGTCTCCTCTCCCAGGTTCTGATCCACCAGACTAGAGTCAAACCCATTGACCACCTCCAATTACCTTGGCTGTTTTTTCACCCACCCCAAGTCAAATCTAGAACCTTGAGAGGATAGCTTGGGATGCCTTGCGGGGGGGAATCTCCATGGCACATCTCTCGTACTCTCCCCCAGAGAATCTGGATCTGTTTAACAAGCTGGGTACCTAACTGCCCTTCTCTCCTCCATCTCTTCCCCTGACCTTTTTGGCTGGGTAGGTGAGACAGAACACTTCCTGATGAAGCTGATTAACAGGCCAATCATTGTCCTTCGTGGGGAACACGGTTTCATTGGCTGCCGCAAGGTGACTGGAACCCTGGACTGCAATCGTTCCTCCTATGATGTCTTTCAACTGGAGTTCAATGATGGTGCATATAATATCAAAGGTCAGTCCTGCTGGTATGCAGCCTTGGGGGTTCCACCTACCCACATTGTCCCCTGTGGCTGTATTTGTATGAATAGCCCAGCTGTTCATACAGTAACAACGTGATGCATGAAGGAGATCATTTGGTCATTAGCAGTGCTACTATCCTAAGGGCTACACAGCTTTAATCTCCTACACCACAGACCAATGCTGTGTGGCACCCTTCCATAGAGTAGAATGACCAGGAGGCTCTTTGCGTTGCTGGATGACTCTCTTCTGTGGACTTAAAGGAGGTTTAGAGGTCTGATCTGGGCTGCCTTTAGAGCAGTGGTTCTCAACCAGGGTACCCAGTACCCCTGGGGATACACAGGTCTTCCAAGGGGTACATCAACTCATCTAAATATTTGCCTAGTTTTATAACAGGCTACATAAAATGCACTAGCAAAATCAATATAGACTAAAATTTCATAAAGACAATGACTTGTTTATATTGCTCTATATACACAATGTAAATACAATATCTATATCCCAGTCAATTTTATAATTGTATGGTAAAAATGAGTAACTTTTCAGCTGTGCCACTTTTTTTGTATTTTTGTCTTGTAAGTAAGTAGTTTTTTGAAGTGTAACTTGGGGATACACAAGACAAATCAGGCTCCTGAAAAAGGTACAGTAGTTTGGAAAGCTTGAGTCACTGTTCTAGAGTGACCATTGGCTTACCACTTTGCTGGAGTGGGCTGAGTCTAGGAGACTCCTTTCTGATCTCTGCCTTGTTCAGGTTCCCCTTGTTAAGCCTCTGCCTAACCAACCTAATCCAAGGCAATTCTGGCATGTCAATGAAACCTAAACCCCCTTGCTATTGTACTGTGAATCCTCAGCCTTGTTGCAGAGGGACAGCTCTCTATCTCTTCAGCCCTTGGTGTCCTGGAGACTGCCAACAACCAGACATCTTGGACCATAATAAGGTGACATTTGTTGCTGGCTGGGGGTGAGCCTGTCACTGCCATTGAACTTGGGCTGGAGTCACTAGGAGCAAGACTGAGTGTTGGGTTGCATAAGTGCTACTCTGTCCCCCTGTGATTGCAGTGACCCATGGGGTCTCATGGCTCCCCTAAGCTGTCAAGAACTCAGGTTCAGTTAAGAAGCACAAGAAACTTTGAAACAAGCAGGCTGGCCTTGAGTGGCCCTCTCCGGTCTTCCCATGGTTCAAACTGAACAGCTCAGGCTGCAAAACTGGCTCTCCTTTCAAATGTCCTAAAAGTCTTTGGATGTTGAGCTGATCTCTCTCTAAAGAACACTCCAATACTGTGGATCACAACTCGTGTGGATTGTAATGGCACCACCTCTCCTCCTATCTGTAATTTCACAACACTTCTTTTTGTAGTCTTCAGTTCAGCTTAGTAGCTTGGCAGTGTTCTCTAGCCTCTGGTGTCCATCCCAGATATCCTTCATTCAGGATGCTGCTTTTCTCCCCTCCCCCCCCCCATCTGCAGATTCCACTGGGAAATACTGGATGGTGGGAAGCGAGTCCTCTGTCACCAGCAGCAGCGATACGCCCGTGGACTTCTTCTTCGAGTTCTGCGACTATAACAAAGTGGCTATCAAAACCAACGGCAAATACCTGAAGGGT
Source organism: Eretmochelys imbricata (assembly GCF_965152235.1). Lineage (NCBI taxonomy): Eukaryota > Metazoa > Chordata > Testudines > Cheloniidae > Eretmochelys > Eretmochelys imbricata. Next base: position 9,301,329 of record NC_135581.1, on the reverse strand, counting down.
GACCATGCTGGTGTCCTCAAGGCTTCCACCGATGCAATCGACCCCTCCACCCTCTGGGAATATTAAATGCACTTTAGCTTCCCCCTTGCCAATTTTTTTTTGTTTTGTTTTTTTTGGTTTCTTTTTTCTCTGTAAAAGGATTTTCAGACTGGCTTGCTGCTCCCTCCTGCCATAGAAGCCAATCCAATTTGTTGGAGGTTGGTCTTCTTTATCTCTTAACTGGATAGTGACCTAGGGAAAATGCAACCTGTCTATAGAGCTAGTGGGGTCTTTCCTTGGGTTTGTGTTGGGCTTCAAAATTGTAGTTGCCATCCTCCACCCTGGCTCTGAGCATCACCTCTGTTGTCCTCTTCCCCTAAAACTAAAGGGAATAAGATCACCTCTGCTCTCTTGTGCCATATTGGAGTGCTGGCACCATATCTCAATCTCTACTGCCAATGCCCATGCTGCTGTCGAGCAAGGGCTAGCTTGCACAAAGCTGGAGAATCTGAGTGCCAGCATCCCACACTCCTGGTATTTGCTCAGACCAAGGGAGGTGAGATGGGTTATGTTAATCTCTGTCTCTATGATTAAATGTGCTCTCCATAGTTCCCAGCATGGGAAGAAAGTTTCTTCCCACTTGGTTTATGAAGGATAAATATTTTCAGTCCCTAGTGGGGGCAGAAGAGGTGATCTAGCAGATCATACCCAGCAAAACAGAACCCAGCTGCAGGACTAGCAAGCTTAACTCTCAAAACTGGAAAGACATGCAGGGGGTTCATCTAGAAACTCTCCTAAGGCCAATCAGTCTAGAAGGCTTCGGACGCCCAGCTCCATCAATGGGATTCCCCTTGTGCCCCCTGTGTGCTTCTAAGTGTCCAAGGAGCATCTTGGAGCCTGTCTCAGCAGGTTCTAGCACATCTCACTGAGATGTGCACCTGAGAGGCTAATGAAGCTGCCTTAGTGCTAATCCTAGACTTTTTTGGAAGGGGACAGGCTCTCTGAATTGATACAGATACTGTAGTTGGACACATTGAGTGAAATTGGTAGCAACCCTCTGGCTCACCTCTGTGTGCGACTGGGGAAGACTTCCTCTATAAAAACTTCTGCCAGCCAGGCTGGGAATTTGATTTCCCTGTGGCTGTTTAAAAGGGGTAGTAGAATTTGAACAGGGTGGGCATACTTGCCTATTGATTAGCAAGGGTTAGGCCTTACAAGGGTTCTGACCCGCCTCCTCTCCATGCCTTCAGGAGGAGTCAAGTGAGTCTGGCACACAGCGGGACTGCCCCACCAGCTGCCATATCTCAGTGAGTTTTTACCCAACAACCAAGTCTCCTGGGCTACAGGAGCAGTGGGAGGAGAGGAGCAGTGTAAACTGGCTGATATTTCTCATTCCCTGGACAGTGGCTGGAAGCAAAAATTGCAGATCTCAGTTTAGAATAGAAAACTCATTAGCAACTTTTGCACAGTGGTATTTGTTCACTTCTTATCTCATACCCTACTGGAATCTTAAAATCCTCACCACAGAACAGTGTGGTGGCAAAGTGTAAAATGCCCATTTCTAGTGTATAGGTCTGATAAAGCTATCTCCTCTCTGCCACCCCAGGGGGGAGGACTAGTCAGTGTCTCTGACCCAAGTGCCAACTCTGCATTGATGGCATGAAAACTTAGCAACATTACTGGAAGCAGAAAGGACCAAAACAGTATTTTTAATGTCTATTTATATATGCTCTCCATAGCACTATTATCAGCTGTTCTCTGCATTAGAGTTCTAACAATGTGTGCATTTGTAATAGGTAATGCTAAACCTCTCTTTAGGGTATCAGAAGGCACTTTGCCCTTTGAGGCTTTTCCAAGGGTGGCGTTCTACTCCCTGTGACCACCTAAATAGCCTACCTTTTTGTACTTGGCCAACCAGATGTCCCAGTTTGAGCCTGGACCGATTTTTGGGGCGGGGGGAGAAAACAGGTGGATGTATTCCAGATATAAGGTGCTGCATCACAGCCACAGGTTGTGTTCCAGTGGCTGGCTCCTATGGGTCAGTCCACATCTCCATGCCTTGCTAAGCTATAAACCATGCATGGTGCTTGTGGCTTCACATCTGTGCCAAAACAAAGGGCCACTACTAGTGGTCGGCGGCAAGGTAGGGGGAAGGGGTTCATAAGCCTTAAAGCCACATTGCCATTATATGGGTCCTTCCTATAGGAGCTTGGTGCTAAACTCTCTATTCAGAGAGCAGCTGGCACCCCTAATCTGAGTGGGGATGAGATGGGCTCCCTACCATCATCTCCGCTCCTGTTGTGATGCCAGGGTTTTACCTCTGGGTTCATCTACCTTCTTTCAAATTCAGGGGTGATCTGTCAGTGTTTGAACCACAATCTGCTCTAGGGACAAAGATGCCTCTAAAGAAACAGGTGGCCTGCTGAAATCCTGAACGATCCTGTGACTTGGCACATAACGCTTGCTGGCTTTCGCATTCACTGTGGCCCTTTTCTCCCCACTCCTAGCTGCAGTTCGAACCATGTAACTCCTGCTCTGGCTTCTTCCATGTGACAATAGGTCAAGAATTTTTCAGTCTCCTTTATCGGGTGTCGTGGCTTTGAAAACATCTCACTCTGAAATTTTTGTTAACAGTTTTGAGTTTTTTTATGTTTTGTAAGTGCCATTTGTATAACTTAAATAGCTTCAAGTGGAGAAAGACCAATAAAAACCTGCATTTGGAAACAAGGAAACTCGTTCGTTTGTGCCTGCAATTCTATGGTAGTTTCTCTGCATCGTGCTGTTGGATTGGGCTCTATGCAAGCAGATTAGGGGCTGGAGAGGAGCAGGAAGGCCACTATGTAAGTCACCTGAAGAGAAATGCTCCTACTACTGTTGACACTAGACAAGGTGCATCCTGTCAAGTCAAAGCTTACATGTGGCTGAGTTGACACTACTCCCCTTTCTAAGCATCAGGAAGGCCACCATTCTACCCAGCATGGACAGGTGGTGCCTGCCAGCTCCCATTCCTGCAGCTATGTTTCCTGCTCTTAATGCCTAATTTGGGAGGGAGAAATGCTCTAACATCACTAGCTGGAGGCCAGCATCAGTCCATAATGAAGAACCACATCCTCACCCCACATCAATAGCTGGTTCTGGCAGCTCTGCAAAGGGGATTAAAGGAAGCTTCCCTTGACTGAAGCTTGGCTCACATCCAGTGAGTTCCTGGCCCTGCAGTTCTGAATGACTTATCAGCCCATGAGCCAGTGCATGCTAAGGAGGTGAGGGGGCACACCCAGCTCTTACCCTGCTCCCAGCTGGTACAGAATGCTAATGTTAAAGGTTCTTTTGTAGCTTGAGGGTGGAGAGGCTTGATTCAGCTCTACTCCATTCGAGCCATGATCTCCCTTTGCAGGAGAGAGAAGGGAGCATGTCATCTCAAGGCCTTAACACCCAGGGCCCATCTCTACCTACTGTTGCAGGGCTGTTTGTGGGACTCCTTTTGAGGTTAGTGCACTGGCTTCCCCTTAAGCTGGGGAGCCTGCTGCTTGCTGGGGCTGTTTCTCTTTTTGGCACCAGGTCAAGTGAAGAACCAAGACTACAGTAAGGGCAGGTGTCGGGGGGGGGGGGAGTGGGAAAGAGTGACCCAACAGGGGTGGGGTTTCATTCCACACTCAGCCTGCAGTATCCTGTGTCTGCGGCAGCCTGGAGGGACTAATCCCTTGTTAGAGCAGCTGCAGAGGCAGGTGCTTGGCCAGAGCAGAGCATCCTGCTGCTGCTATTCACCTCTGCAAAGCACCATTCAAATGAGGGCCTGAGTTCAAACACCTTACTGTCCTGCCCATGCCTGTTTGCCTATGCAGAGCTGGGGTACTAGAGCAAGTTGCCTCGGGCTGTTACTTAGGCCTGGTACTCTTAGTCCCCTGTCTGTCAGGGCTAGTTCTCATGGGAAAAGCCTCAACTGAAATGGCTTCTAACCTGCATTCACACACACACCTTCCCCTACAACTTGCAGCCTTTGACTCTTCCTGCCACTAAGATACAGGCAACTTGCAGCAGAGCCTTAGGTTTGTCCTAAGCAGCAATAACCTTACCGGAGTAGCTGGCTCCTGTTAGAAGCTCAGTCAGTCATGCCACAGCTCCCTGAGCTGCCCCATGCAGGGCATCAGCCACCCACATGGCCCTGCTCACTGGAGCGTTCTGCACAAGAGGATCCTGTTCCAGTACCATAGACGCCACCCACCCTGGGACTGGGGTGAGGATGTGCTCAGCCAGATCTAGAAGCAGCTGTTCCTTTGAGCTGCAGTGATAAGTTCCAGGATCCCCCAATGCACCTGGGAAGAGGATTCTGTGCAGAGGGGAGTGGGATAAACACCCAATGGGAATGAGCACATATGTGAACTGGGTGGATAGTTTCTCACTTTTAAACGCCTCAGCTGGGGAGGCAGGTTGGGACAGTCCTCAGCTCAGGGATAAGGGCAGAAGGGAGTCCCTTGGCCATCAGGAGGATGCAAAGAGCTGATCCCAGCTGCTCTACACGGTAGGTCCTGCTGCCATGGAAACAGGTCTAAGGCCAAGGGCTCTCCGAGGTAAGGGTGGTAGCACCGGGGGAGCCACTGAGGCAGGGCAGAAAGAGGAGGGCTCACGCCAGCCCTGCAGCAGGTCATGCAGCATGCAAAGGGAACGCAGCCTCTGCTCAGGGGCCATCTTTCAGAGGCCTGGGTTTGAGCGTGTCCCACTCACAGCAATTAGCCAGCAGTTAACAGTGCAGCCATCCACTGAGGCCAGGCCTGGACAGTTGCCTTCTGTCTCTATGGTGATGGGGGATGTGGAGAAGCAGGTGGCTAGGTTTCCTTTGAGGAGGGTCAGTAGGGTCCTTGCTGGACAGCAGGTCAAAGGCTGTTCTGCAGTTACAGAGCAACCAGGCAGCCTCAGCATTTTGGGATGGGACATGACCAGATCAACCAAATGCGATTTTTTTTTTTTAGTGCATCTGCGCAGGGAGTTTGGATTCGTGGTTAGAGCAGGGGGACACTGCCTCAGGACTCCTGGGGAGAGCTGGATGAAATTTTTCAGCCAACCTTTTTTTCCCCACTGAAAAATGCAAATTCATAGCAACCAAAACAACAAAATACTGGGTGGGCGTGGGGGGGAATCATTCAACCTTTCCAGAATATTTCAGTTTGAAGCCACTTTTCAGTTTCAAATTTCTTTCAAACAAAACCTTTGAACTCCTGACTTTGACTCAGGAGGTTTGTTTTGCCTTTAACTTTTTGCCAGAAAATTTGAAAAAAATTCAGTCGGTGTTGATCCAAAATATTTTTTTTTTTTCAGCATGGCCAATAAACCACCAATCAGCTATGGGCACGGCTCAGTTCCTGGCTCCACCACAGAGTTTTCAGTGCACTTAAACTCTGCCCCTCCATTTCCCCACCTGTAAAGCAGGGCTGATCAGCGCACAGAGGCGAGCTGACACGTGCTGGAGTAGTGCAAAGTAGTAAGAGGAGCAAGTGTCTTCTAGAGTAGAAGCCAGTGAAAGGTCACACAGCATGCTCGCGTTAGTGCTCCCTAATGCAGTTCAGCCCCCCCCCCCCATTTTAGGGGACACTAAATAAACCTCACGGCAAATATTGCCCCTCCCCCATCACCTGCTTTTAGTCTAATATTAAATCAACCCTGCCCAGTTACAGAGAGTAGTGAAAGGCACCAACCAACCCTGGGTTCCAGGCCAGCACTGGCTGTTATCATTACAAAACTGAAGTATTACCTCTGTTAACATGACCCACACCCCCAGGGTGCTAACTCTGCTATTTCTGGGGAGGGGGGATTGTGAGACCTGATGCCCCTCACCCTCTGGACCACATCCAGCCCTCCTCCCAGGTATGCTGGGGAGCGAGTTACCATGCACACGGACAGGGCAGCTCTGCCTCAGTAGCAGCACTGGGTTCCCCACCCCACACCCTTCCCCTGCGCAAAGCTCCCTGCCAGGCTGGGGGGCTCACTTCAGCACTGCCAGCATCAGGAGCCAACCTCTCCCCAGCTGGCTCTGTGCACCTCTGCTTCCCTGCCTCCCCACCCTGGGGCAGGATCACAAACAGCCTCCCTGCCTCCCCTTGCCAGAGATACACACTCGCTCAAACCCAGTCCCCCCTTTCCCCAGCCCCACTTTCCTTCCTCCCAGCCGCATTGTGCCCTCCTGGCCAGCGCTTCTCAGGATGCTTGGAGCCTGGAGGGGTTTTCCCCTGGAGATGACCCTGCTGGGATGCAGGGGGAGGGACGCTCCTGCGCTCTTCAGTTGCACTCCCCTGCACCAGGGTCATCTGTCTTTTCCTGAAAGCAGCCAAGCTGAACTCATGGGTGAATGGAGACCACTGACCTCGCTGCCCTGCCCTGAACAGCGAATGAGGCTTCGCCTGGCCTCCAAGGGTCACCCGGCTCTTTGATGCTGCCCCTCAGGGCGCTTGGAAAGGTTTCTGAATGCTCCCTGGCTATGAATAGTTGACACCCATCGGGAAGAGGCCCTCCTCCCTCGCCTCCCTCCTGCCAGCACTCAAGCAGCTCAGAGGATAGGGTTGCAAAGGAGATCCAGCCAGCTGGCCAACACGCACACTTCATTTCACTGGGCCATTTCCTTCCTGGCCTTTTGCTTTGCCACATCATCTTTAATAAAACACAATTCCAGCAGCATAGGCTCAGCTAGATCACTCGACAGACCTGGCTGCCATGGCCAGGAAGCCAGGCAATGCCCAAAGAACACAGTTTCCTCCTCCTCTCCTCTCTTGCCCTCCCCTCCTTCCATTTGCTGTGTTTGTGCTGAAAGGAACAGCTGGGCTGAGGCACCGGTACCAGTTTGCCCAGTGACCCAATTCAGGCACCGTAAGGACAGGCCCCAATCTCAGCCCAAGCCTTGGGATCAGCCCCACCTTTAAAAAGAAAGTTTGGAGCTGTTCTGTTAATAAACTAAAGCCATCAGCACTGCTCAGCTGCTGTCCATAAACCCTGCTCTGCCCCCATTCTGAGCAAGCACTGGAGGAACAGAGAGAGTAATAACACCTAGATCTTACATAGCACGTTTCACTCATCTGTCTCCAAGTGCCATCCAAAGGAGGGATATATAATCTGAGACACGCAGTGGGGAAGTGACTTGCTAGCACAACAGACAGGTAGCAAAGCCAGGAACAGGACCAAGGTCTCCTGAGTCCCAGTCCAGTGGCCAAGGCACCAGGCCACCCAGGACCCCAAATATATGTTGTAAGGTTTCAGCACATGGCAGGGTATCTCTGGGGCAGCAGAGACTCAGGTAAGAGAGGAAAGAGGGCAAGGGAAGAAAAGGTGAAGAATCAGTAGGTGCAGGCAGCCAGAAAACTGACCGTAGCTGGAAGGCAAAGAGTAAGGGAAGAAGGATGTAAGAGGGTTTAGGAATGGATGGACCAGGCAAATGCCCTGAAAACGTTCTAGAGTTCACCCCACTGCACCTTCAGGGGCTGTGAGGTTTCCCCACCTTGCCCCAGCTGCTTATGGAGCACCTTTACTCTGGCTGGTACCACTCCTTCGGCTCTGGTTTTGGAAACACTTTAAGGGGAATTTAGTGCTGGAGCTGTAGCCCTGGTGCCTTGCAGGCTTGATTTTTCCATCAGTGGCTCCGTTAAACTTCCCCGAGCTGTCCTACCAGCAACCTTCATTTTGACCTGGAGGGGCCAGAACTGGGCATGAGCTCGTTGTCAATGGTCCATTTCACGGTTGGCCTCTCTGTTGTAAGGGTGCAAACATGATACCACATGTGATGCCAACTGGGAACTTGGCTGAGGCCATGATGAAGACATAATGGGCAACGCCCATTGTGGGGTATATCACATTCAGTGAGTCTGAGGTGCAAGGCTCCATATCTAGGTCCCAGTCCCTTAAACCACCAGGTCCGTCAAACACCTTTCACTTCAGCAGGTGCTTACTGGCCAATAGTCGCGCTCAATGCAAAATAAGAGGTAGCGTTAACTAGAGTATGACACAACCACAAAGCCAGGCGGGCTTAACTTCCTTGGACAAGGAGAGGCTCCATGCCACAAACACAGCAGAGATCACCATCCCTGCCACGCCCAGGGCCATCCGGCTACCACAGCTGGTTGGCTGGCAACTGCCTGTGCCCTGATCTCACCTCTCAGCCTCCAAACCTGCCAAGCTGGGACACTGTGCCATCAAAATAACAGCTCCCCCTCCCCCGTTAACCCAGTACAGGTTGCAAAACGGCTGTTTGTTTCCTGGGGTGAGAAAATGGCCCTAGAAACAGGTTTGACACCATTACGACCAATTATGGCATCACATGCAACAACATTCAGGTGTCAGAGTAACAGCCGTGTTAGTCTGTATTCGCAAAAAGAAAAGGAGGACTTGTCTCTAAGGTGCCACAAGTACTCCTTTTCTTTTTGCGAACATTCAGGTGTGACGTAATCGGGCCACAGGGGAGCAATTCAAGTAGTGCACCTCCCCCCACATACACACACACAATGAAGCTCACAATTAAAGCACCTGCCCTCCACTACCCCAGTGACTGCTGGCGGGCCCCTCCCTACCTTGCTGCTGTCCTCCTGGGGCCTAGGCACGCCCCACGCCTGCTGCAGCTCTAGGCTTCCTTGCTCCCCCTTCTCAGGAAGGCACCTGGGACAGGAGCCAGGCAGGAGCTTTCAGGTGAGGGAGCTGTACCATTTTGACCAGAGGGGAGCACAGCCCAGCCACTCAGGTCTCACTCTCCCCCCTCCTCCCCCCCCCCCCCCCGACTTCCCCATGCCCTGGAAATAATGTGTCAGCCCAGCTTCCTCACTCCTTGCCCCTCCCCTATCTGAAATCCCCTGTAGGTTCCTGGCCATGGGCATTTCTCTGCTCCCTGGAGGGATGGAAAGAGGGAGGGGGAGAGCCCGGGATCCAGAGCAACACGCTGGCAGCCCCAGGCCTGCAGGGCAGGGAGGCTGGGCCGGCCCCCATTGTGCCACTCAGTGCCCTGGAGTTCAGAGACTTTGGTGAGGAATCCAGCATGGACTGCAAGGCCCCAGGGGTGCAGAGCTGGGCTGCTCTGGAGTGGGGATGGCGTGAGCACCTCTCAGAGCACTGATGAGCTTTCTGGGCTTAGCATAAGAGCAGAGGGGAGCCCAGGCAGAAAGGTGACCCCAAATTCATGGCCCTGGTGTCTCCCACCTGTCATGGCCTGTAGCTCCTTTGGCTTTGCTTAAGCACATGCTGAACCTGCGGTCCTAGAGGAATTCGGGTGGGTTGCGTGGTGTCGACTTGCTGAAGTTTGTTCTAGGCAGGAAAGTGGCACGTCTCCGAGCCCCACCTCTGACCGCATCGGCAGTTGGCCGAACACCATCAATATCCGGAGCACGCCGCATGCAGTGCAATAGCCTGCACCCCCTCTTGTTCCCCAGAACTGCCCATTGGCCCCTTCCTTCATTCCCAAGCTTTGTCCTTTGCCAATCACCCAGCCCTGCTTCTACTCACCCAGCACCTCTCCGAGGCATTCACTCTATGCTCCCTCCAGCCCCCTTGTTTGTTCAGTATCAGCTGCATGCCTGGGACAAGCTTCCAGCTGCCCCTCCCCACACATTGGGGTCCCAATAAGCAGCAACTTCCCTCTGCCTTCTCAGCCCCTATCACCATATCATCTATTTAGACTGTACACTCCCCCAGGCAGGGGCTGTCTCTAACGTTTATACAGCACCTGACACAATGGGGTCCTGTTCTCGGGGGCTCAGCAGCACTACTGCATTAGATGCAACTATTCTGTGGTTGCATCCTTACACCCAGTCGCTGCTACTAGAAGGGGAAGAAGGGTGGAAGCTTTGACATCTGCTGCGCCATCAGTGCTGAGACAATTGTAGCAAAGCAGCGGCAGAATTGCACTGATCAGAAGCGGAAGGCCTTGTTCGAGGCAGCTTTTGTATTTTGCACCCTCAGGGGCCCAGAGAAGCAGCCCTTGGAAGCAACTTTTTTTTTTAAAATAATTGCTTTAAACAGTAATTAGCTGCAGCATCAGATTTCTCAGGGCTTTGCGCCCCAGCCCAGCTGCTTTCACTTGACCCCTAATTCTCCCTGGTGTAATTAAACCAGCAAGAGGGGGCAGCCAGTAAGGAAAGTGGATGTGGACAGCAGTGGTGTGAAGAGCAGATTGCAGAGTGAAAGGAGGGGGCTGCGTTTGTGCTATAAATGATCTTGGAAAATCCCAGCTCCTGCTCCCTGCTGCTAAACACACACAGTTACAGAGAGGAGCTAGCCAGCAATCCCTTGTGCTCTCCAGCTCTGGGGTCAAGGGTGCTCCCTGGTGCATTAAGATCACTAGCACTAGGGCTGCATCTCACAGCGCACCCTAGAGTAAAAGCAGCAACTGGCCCACGCGTAAGGCTCCTGGAGAAGGCCTCATCCCGCTCCTGGCCACGCTCCATTGCCCCCAAGGGAGCAGTTGAAGAGGCAGGCGTGGTTCACACCACAGATTCCCTTTCATCTGGGGTAGGCTTTTCTCTGAGCTTGGGAGCCAAGGCCTGATGGTGTTTTCTGAGGCGTTTGCTCAGCTGTTTTGAAAAAAGGCAGGCTTTGTTATTGTGTCTTGCGAGGCTGCGTTCCCTGAAGGTCAGCTTCCCTACTGTGTGCATCTGCTGCAATCTTTCATTAGCCACCTCCCCACCCCGAAGAGTCATGGGTAAGCAGTACGATTGCTCCCTCTGTGCTCAAGCCAGACAAGCTTCCTCAGCAACTCTGCTAAGCATCTCCTTCCATTCCAGACCTGGATCCCCACTCAGCTCCGCCTTAGCTAAAGCAGCCGCTGCTCTTTGCATGTGAAAGTCTCAAATACAGTCTGCCTGCCCTTCCAAAGAGTCGGTGGGGTTGTTGCAGCCAAGTCTATGGCGGCCATTCATACTATCTGAACACTCCCCTTACTATTACTGGTAGTACAGCAGTTCCTGGAAACCCTGACAGATCAGAGCCTCGATGTGCAAGGTACTGTACAAACCCACAACTGGAATTCTGCTCTCCAGCACTAGAAAGCGGCTACAGTAAACCTCTCTTCTACTTCTGATGGGGCTGACTTATACCACTGACTCAACTAGCATTTCAGACGGCTTTGGGCCAGAGTCTCAATGTTTGTTTCATGGGAGTGATTCCCAGCACAACCAGGTGCCCACAACCCCCCCTAAGGCCAGGAGTTAATCAGAAAATAATCAGGCCTCAGTATTTAAGCACAATCCCAGAGAGTGCCAATGACATGGCTGCGTCTTTTATGTAATAGGGACCCTTGAGTATGCACTTAAATGCTACAGTGACTGGTACTCTAGAAGCACCAAAGAGCCCAGCTTCCTTATTGCCAGCACCATTCATAGAGAAGATGCTTCAATAGGTAAGCTAGAATTTACTTAGTTCTAGATGGGGCTGGTAGCACAACCCTTATTATAAGACCTTCTTTTCTGTTGCTTGTAACTTTGCCAAAGCCTGCGGAGTGGAGAATGGGCCTGGGATGGGAAGCCAGGGGCAAAAGGACAAGGACAGGTTGGAAAAGGGGTCAAGCTTGGGGGAAACTCAGCAATGCCTGTGCCTTTTACAGCACACTCCCCTCCAGAGCCTGGCATGGAAGCCCACACTCCTGAGCCTCACCCTCCCTCTGCTGTCAGCAAATATCTGTGAAGCCCACTGGCACAGTGTCTCCCATCCCTTTCTTGCTCTGGTCCACATGGAGAATGATAACCTACTATTGCTATCAGGTTACACTGTTAGCTCAAGTCGCAGAGGTTGGTGCAGCGGAGCTAGAAGTTTCAATCCTGCTGAAGACCCATGCAGGTCCCAACGTGATGGCATATGCTGGAATTTTTTTCAGCTTGCTTTTTCTCAAGTCTCTCACAAACGCACACAAACCTGATCTTAAAAGAACATCCAGGTTGCAAAGTCAAGCACTCAAAAATTCGGTAATACCAGAATAACGGTTGTCTGTGCAACCTTAATTCAGCCCCCTTGTGCATATGCATGACAAGTTTTCAATTACGGAATATCATCCTAGTTTTCCCACAGGACCCCTGCCTCATTCAGTGCCCAAGATGGACCTGCTCTGTGGATGACCCAGGCTGCAGGATGACCATAGGATCCCTGCCTCATTTGCTGCAGAAGTTGGCAGGGAAGCAATGGATGAGGCAGGCCATTGCAGGAAGAAAAAGGAAAGTCTCATGGTTAAGACGGTTGAAAGTTGCACGGGAGAACTGGATTGTATCCTGGTCTCTGCCAGAGTTTCTATGCGTGGCTACACAAGTCCCTTAAAACAAACTTTTCCACGGCTTGTGCGTGCCTCATTTTCTGGAGGCCTGGCTTGAGATCTGTTGGCCTGATTTGTAGAAGTGCAGAGTCCTCGGAGGAGCAACTGAAGTCAATGGGAGTTGTGCTACCCAGTGCTATAGAATGCTAAGTACTCTGAAAACCCAGGTCCTAGCTGTCTCAAACTGGGTACCTAAAATTAGTGGATACTTTTCACCTTAAACTCTGGCTCAGCTCCCCACCCGTAAAATGGGGCTAGCCCAACACCGCCATCTCATGGGAGCGTTGTAAAGATTAATAAATGAATGTTGGTGAAGCACTCAGATACTAATGATGTGTGGCAGAGAAGAGCCCATGAGGAAATTAATAATTCTGTCTTCAGAGCAGGGTTTGAATAGCGTGCAAGGAGAAAACCAAATACTGACTAGCTGCTTACTGGCTGAGACCCATCAGTCCTGTGCGCTGAATGAGCCAGGGGTCCTCCGGGGAAAAAAACGGGTAGCGGATCACGTAATTAAAAAACTTGTCATGCATCTACACTCAAGGGTGCTGAATTAAGGCTGCAAAGGCACCTTTAATCTGGCCTTGCCTAACTTGCGAGCACTTGATTTTGCAACCTTGTTTTTTAACCTACGTTTGTAGATGTGTGTGTGTGTGTGTGTGTGTGTGTGTGTGTGTGTGTGTGTAATTCGACCTCCTAGAAAACGAGCTGAGCTGAGAGGGAGGAATTAAATGTACTAACAAGACAGGGAAGAGTGCACAATCTATGCCGAAGCAGCACAGCAAGCTGTCTACTGCATTACTGTGGAGCCTCTCAGTGTGAGGGCCTGCACGCTAAAGTACAGTGAACCTGCAGCTTCCACAGAGCCAGCCGCGCAGCTGGAGAGCGGGGGATGCGGGAGGCACAGAGCCTTTGAAATGCCTGGCTAATCTTTCTGGATTTGCCTGTTAATTATCCACACAAAGCTGCCCGGCTGCTTAATGGGACTGGGGACGGTTCTGTTCTCCTGGGGAGGGGAAAAAAATTCACTCCCTAGGAGAAAGGGGAGGGAAAAAATAAATGTAACCTCCCCACCCAAACAAAGCTACTTACCTGGCATTAGGAGCAAGCCCCTCAGTAGGGAGATGGGATGGGCAGTGACAACGCCACAACTCAGAAAGTCAGTTTAACCCTTTTCAGAGTAGCAGCCGTTTTAGTCTGTATTTGCAAAAAGAAAAGGAGGACTTGTGGCACCTTAGAGACTAACCAATTTATTTGAGCATAAGCTTTCATGAGCTACAGCTCACTTCATCGGATGCATAACCCTTCCTGCTCCCATCCCCAAAACAGTACAAGGAGACCGCAACTGGGCCCTATTGTTTTGGTTTGAGCCAGAGAAGATAAGATCATTGTGTAGCTTAGACCAGACACCAGGGAGGGAGTTACTGAAGCTAGTCACTGAGGCCACATCTCAACTAGGGAAAAAAGGGGGTTGATTTCTTTTTAATGTATGCGCCCGCACACCGCACCACAGCCCCCCTATAGCTATGAAGTAAAATCCCTCCCAAATCAAGGCAAGCGACAGTTTTATCTCAGTGTGGCCCGTAGAGGTAAAAACCGTGGGTGGGAGAGAAGGGGGAGGACAGCTACATTGAGCTAAGGCAGCACTGGCCTTGTCTGTACAGGGATTATATGACCTATATCTCCCCTCTGCCCGTGGTCTGCGCCAAGAATCGCAGAAGAGAGGGTTTGGAAAGCCAGGACTTGACAAGAGCATGGAGTCTCAACGTAAATGCTTTCTGATGCCTGCTCCCCTCATCCCGTATGTCACAACCATTTTTGCCTGTTCCTTCCATGATTTTAGAGCCAAGTCTAGCTCTGCGCATGAAGCTGGCTGTGGTTTTTTGTAACACTGCCCCTGCCCCATAGTATGAGTTCACACTTCCCTATTTTTACTTGCTTTTTGGGGCTCAGGGACCCTTCCCCCACACATTTATGGGGCTGAAGCCAAATGAAAAATGCCCAGATAAATGACAAAGAAGAGAGTCAGGGAAGTCTCCCACAGTCCCCTGCCTCCAACCGTCTCTCCACTCTTCCTGTCTCAGTCCGTCGCTAGGCTGCCAGTATGGACATTTCCTCTTTCATTTCCTAGTTCTATTTTAAACATTCACACCACAAAGCAGCCAGAGCATACAGGTGAATATGGCCCTGAAAATCCAGATAGGCTAGAGCAGGGCTTCTCACACTGGGGGTCAGGACCCCCCAGGGGGTTGTGAGGTTATTGCATGGGGGGGTCGTGAGCAGCCAGCCTCCACCCCAAACCCCGCTTCACCTCCAGCATTTATAATGGTGTTAAATATATGAAGTGTTTTTAATTTATAAGGGCGGGGGTGTCTCACTCAGAGGCTCGCTATGTGAAAGGGGTCACCAGTACAAAAGTTTGAGAACCCCTGGGCTAGAGTGTGTCTACACATGTTGATGCAGTGCTTTTAAAGGACTACTTTACATGATTAGTCCTGCTTCACACAGCAATGAGAGAATGGAAGCCATTTTACATCCCGTTCTCGTTTTCCTTTCAGGCTTTTGGAACACATCAAGCTTTTACAGGAGGCTCGAATGTTTTGCCGACTAACTTGCACAGTTTTTAACCATTCTGACTGAAACCTGGTACGAGAATTATGGTTGGTCTCTGCTTTCTACCAGCTGTCGCCTATAATTATCCTCAAACTCCAACCAACCAGCTTCTCATGGACATTGATGGAGCAATGAAAAGCACAGAAGTGAAAGCCAGAGTGCACAAAAATTTATTTACAAAAAATTCAAATTACAATATTATACAGGGACTTTTTACACACAGAATTAGAACAGTTTTCTACCAGAGGGTAAAGAAAAATATTTTTTTTTTTAATAAACCACCTATTCATTTTCAGCTATTGCTATACAAAGTTGCAGAACATGCACAATTTGTCTTTACAAGGTTGGTTTTTTTTTTCGTTTTTAATATAACGTTTTGCTAAGTGCAAATACCAAATTTCTCTCTCCACCTTTAAGGCAAGTAAAATGGGACACTGCAATTAATCATAAAAAGTACCAGTCATAACATCGATCTGGGCCCACAAGACATCTCCCATCTCCCTTTGAAGAACATTGAGGTTTTAAAGGGGGCAAAGGTTATGTCTAAACTGTTTTAAAAAAAAAAAAAAAGCCTGCAGCAGCGAGTTTCACAACTCAGCTGGGGCTCTCTGGGGCTCAAAACAGCAGCGTAGATGTTCAGACGCAGGCTGGAGCCTGGGCTCAGAAACTCAGTGAGGGAGGAGGGTCTCAGATCCTAGCCTCCAGCCCATGCCTGAACAGTTACACTGCTATTCTGAGCCCCGAGAGCCCATGTCAGTTGACCCAGGCTCTGAGACTCGCTGTGGTGGGTCTTATTTTGCAGGGGAGATGTACCCATAAAAACACCAGGTAAATCCAAAACATGGAATTTTCTGGTTTTAATTGTGCAGGAAATGGTTTGTTCTTTAAGCGGAGAAACATCCCCATTAACCCAACTGTTGCTAGAAGACAATGGAGGGCTCTAAAATCACCAGTTAGGATGACAGAGAAGGAGAGGTCCCACATTTCTCTGCAGGGCAATTCCTAGTCCAGAGCTTTCTCTGTGACAGGAGCCCCACCACAGACCCAGAAAGGACCGAAAGGTGAAATGCAGGGGCGATGCTGGGCGAAGAGCTGATCTGATCTCTCTGGACTGCCTGTAGCCGCCCACAGGACTTGATGTTGGTTTCATGCAATGGGCCCTGATTTCTCTCCTCGCAGACACAAAACGGGCCTTCACCATTGTGATGGGAGAAAGAATTCTCTCCTTCCCTTCAGCAGGGCTGCGCTAGGACTGCCCATGGAGAGACATCAGGCGCACACATGCTTCAGGAACATCTCAGCGAAGGCTCCTCATCACCACAACGTCCCCAAACACTACCGAGGGGGGATCCTGCCTCCTTTGACGTGAAGATAGGAAAGTCAGGAGGCTTGCCGTGCGCCATCAAATCCAGAGGGTACAAAGTTTGCTCATGTAGTGGGAACCAGTGCTCACCGTTAACACAGAAGACTAAAAACTGGTCAAGTACAGACACTAGACCTTCCTTGGCTACTTTGCCAAGTGCCTCTCTTCCCATTTCCAGCCTTTCCCTGCACAGGCCTTTATATATATTTTATATATATTTTAAAAACACACAAAAGCCAGGAGTTTGAGCCAGGCCATTATTTTTGTTAATGGTCTATATTCTAGGGTTTCAATATGGCTGTGTGCAAGTGGCCACACCACTTCTATTTTTGCACGGTGATAGGCATTTGCTATACTATTGGTCAAGCACTGAGGCTGAAATTCGCTTGAGTGATTGGTACAGTACAATAGAATCCAAACACTCATGCTGTCCAAGCAGTTTTGCTGAACTCAGACTGACAGAGGGGAACTAAAAAAAAAAAACGTAGTAACTACCGTATAAAATTGAATCTTTCCACCCAAAAATTAAACCTAACAAAAATTACAGAGAGTTGGTACCACCACCCACTTCAAAGATATGGCTCAGTTGTGAGTGGTGGGTCTGGTTGTTTCCAGCTCTTTTTTGTGGTGACAGACGTTCACTACAGGAGTCTATTGTAGATATGGAGAGAGACGCGCACATATGGCCAAAGATTCATAACCTCAAATTTTTAACTGGAGAGTGCTTCCAGCTATGAAACCATCCCCAAATAGTCTCTTCTACTGTAACTGCACATGCAGGAATGGGGGGGGGGAAGTGTAGGGAAAAGCAATTTATATTTAACTGGATTTGAAAGAACAGTAATTGTGCTTGATAAGCAGAGTATTCGAGAGTCCCTGTGCAACACACTTGAAGAATGAAGGACACAGACTCCCCAAAGGCACTGGGTATTAGAATTAGTACCTGCTTCATCTGAGGCTTTCAAAGAACAATTGCTTTATTTAGGAAGTATTTGAATGGCGGCGAGGAGGCAGCAGACTCACTCCAGTGGGCCAGGTTTGTTTTGGATGAAGGCCCCGACCATGGTTTGGAAAGCCAGCTCAGCGATCAAGATTTCCCATGCTCCTATTTCTCAAATACTCCTATTAGCTGTACCAGCACCACTGCCAGCATGCTAAGGTGACCACCGGCGTCCTGCCAGGGGAAGTACTTTCTTTAGGACGTCAGCTGAGCCAGTTCCTAAGCCAACAAGCTGTTTCAGCTATGGTGCCCTCCCCTCCCACAATGAGATTCCAGATAAACTTATCAGACTGAGGAGGTCCGTGAGATGAGCATTCTGCAAAGGCAGCAGCCCTTAGTCAGGAGATGCTCCATGCTGCTTAGAGATGTAGTTGTTAGAAATACATGTCTGAAGCATCATACAGGAGACACCAACTGGGCTCCCCTGTACCCATGTGCATGCTGCTTTGTTTCTATTACTTTTTTTAAAAACAACCCTCCCAAGGGACTTGGCCCCTTTTTTCTTTACAATTTGTAAAACCAGTAACAGGGGGTCAGGGCTTTTCTGCTCATGTCTCTCAGGATGAAACGAAGGGCCAGCTGACAAAGGTAAAATTCACCCTACCTTGGCACTCTTGGATCCCTGATTGAACTACTTCCTTAAGACCCAACTTCATGCCTCTAGTCTCCCAGCTGAGCGAGGAAAACAAGAAAAGACTCCTTCTGAAATACATTAGCCTTATTCCTTCATTGGCTAGACAGGTCACAGTATAGCATGCGGAGCACCGCCTCCGCAGCAAGAGCCGAGGTGGACTGGCAGCCCGGGACACTACTCCTCGATTCAATTAGACAAGACACAAAGCTAAGCTCCATCTCCAGTGCGGGCACTGACCAGCTAGAGGGACAGCAGAAGCTCCGCTCTGTGCACGAGGGATGGCACGTTCCAGGCACGTTCTTGAAGCAGGGTACGAAGCGGTAGGACTCGTTCTGCATACACAGCTGCCGCCGTGCGGAGGGGAAGGCATATGGCAGAGCGCTTTCAACCGAACTACTGAGAAACTGCAAAAGTGGCTAGGAAGTGCGCACATCCAATCTGCCCTCCATCCCCGTCCCAAACACAGTCTGTCAACATGGCTGCCCATGGCTACTGAGGGGATCATTCAGTATAAGGTGCAGATTTAAACCTGAATAAAAAACAGCTGAGCAGCATTCGGTAAGCCACTACGTCCCCTAGACTATTTTTTAAATTAAAAAGTCTTAGCAGCAATGTCAACAAATAGTTAACGGTGTGGTGAACAACTCTACATTGGCAACAGCACTCGACAACCTGAAACAAATAGTTAACAGGGCATCTCTCAGCCTATACATAACATCTGGGAGTGGAGAAATTGTATCAGCTCCAAAAAGGATGAAAACATCCACTGTGCAAGGTCCTCGGGGAGACTATCCCACTACTGATAGCAATGTCCTCCTCACAGCCCAGCCAGGGATTGCTCGCTGCCATATTCCTTCTGAGAGTACACCCTGCCCATGACAGCACAGCCAGCCACTCTTGTTTGCCCTCCTCCTGGTGCCTCCTGCAGCTGCCAGTCACAGACTTCCCAGCGCCCTGGTTCACTGCCTGCTCAATGCCCAAAGAGACGCTGCTTGCAGAGAGGGCAAATCGGACAGATTAGTGAGGCAAGGCAGACACCTGCAAAGAAATCTTGGGTGTTAACTTCCAGGGAGGGAAATCAAAAGAGGGGAGATTAATTCGATCTGGTTCCTAACAGCAACAACAACAAATACCAAACAGTTTGGGAGACAGCTGTGTGATGAAGTGGTTGGTTGGTTTTTTTTAACTAGACAACCACAGTTGTGGAAGGATATTCTGATAGTTTCATCTTCCACTCTGTTCCTTCCAGTCACTACAGCAAGGGTGCGGGGGGAAGGCTTGTGCCTGCAAAGCTGCAGCTCTAGCATAAGATGTACCCATTTGACACAGGCAGCTTCAAGCCTTCCACCCCATCCTTCTAGTCTACCTCATCCCTCACTTGGCTTATTCACATGCAGTCTGCAGCCAAACCACAATACTGCCCCAGAGTCAAACACGGCTCCCAGTTCAAGCCAGCCAGAGCCTGCTCAACTCAGGTCACAGGTAAAGCAGGAGTGAGCCTGATTGCCTGAAGGAGTTTGCCACACTGCTTCTTAAAGGAAAACTGGTCCTCCTAAGCATCCCTTTTGCTAAGCTCAGCAGTATTACAGTTTGAAGTTGATTAAACTGATTTTCTTCAGAAGTTTATTAAATGTGTCGAAAGGGGTATTTTGCTGCTTAGAGTACGTATGCCTACACTAGAACCGGAGGTGTAATTTCCGGCTCGGTTAGACATACCCGCATCACCTCTGATTGAGGTGCTGTAGCTGCGGTGGCAGAGCAGCTCGCCCATCCTGCTGCTCATGAGACTCTAGATATGTGCTCGGGCAGCTCGCCCAGCCCGTTGCTCATGCTGCTGCGGCTACACTGCTATTTTTAGCACACTAGCGTCATCAAGCCAGAGAAGGTACGTCTACACCAACCGGAAAGTACGCCTCCAGATCCAGAGCAGCGGTACCCTAACGATGATAGCACCTCTGATCAGTTTCCAGCCCATTTTAAAGTGATTTAAACATGCACGGAAAGCCGTGGGCCCAGGTTTTCAGAGCTGGATGTGTGCACAGTGTATGTATACAGTTACCAGGCTTGCATGCACAACAGCACTAAATGTACACAATCGGTTACTGCACCGGGGGGCATGGAGTTTAGCCCCTATGCAACTCTGAATCCGGGCCTTCATGTTTATCTTCTGAACAATTTGTATGTTTCTACCAACTGTTACAACCAAGATTTTCCTAAATGACTAGTGATTATGTGTGCCCAACTTGAGACACTGAAAAGGACCCTGTGTTCCAGGCAGTATTGGCTACTCATCCTTTGAAAAATCATGCCCCCTTTAAGAGGTCTCAGGTTAGACACTCCAAATCAAGCATCATTTCTGAAAGTCGTGGCCTTACAATACTAAGCCAGGTTGCAAAGTGGTTTGTAGACTCTTTCTTTGAGCTGCTGTGCTGTGGCATGAGTGGTACTTCGCAGCCAGATGGCTTCTGCATCCTAGCACTGGACTCTCACCATGACAGGCGCTTCCGGGCTAAGCAAAATGGTTGTAGATTTGCTTGTACAGACTCCTGTTGTCAGGGCAATCGCAGGTTGCAGTAAAAACCTGGGACTATTCTCCGAGGGATAATCAGTCCCGATGCTCAGATTCACCCCTTTTCCTTCACGCCTGGATAATACTGGGGAGGACACAGCTGAATCTTATTACCAGCATCTGAATAATTTCAAGCTGCCCCACATCACCTTCCCTTCCAGCTAGCCTTTGCATTAAATAGAGGGGCACTGCTTTTGCAGATAGGAAGGTAAGTTTTTGGCACAAGGGGTGGGCCGAATGGCTACATTCCCATGTAGCATCACTTCCCTCTGAATGGTTGACTGAACAGCCTTTGTGAAACAGAAAGACCCTCAGAGTTCCCCTGGCCTGAACTATGCACCCTCTTACTGCCCAAAGCGTGGGCAGCATGGTTAGAAGATTCGAGAGAACCAAATGTTGAACTACGAAGATTTAAACACCATAGAAGCCTTAAATACTGTGCATGGGGGGAGGGGAATCTAGATCTGTACCTCTTGCAGCAGGCTGAAATGATGGGGGACAGAGGGGAGGGTGGTGGTGGGGCCAGCGTGGCTTCTCCTTGCAGACTCCATTACTAGTGCTGTTTGAACTGGATCAGAACCGATGCCGAGGCTGCGGACCAAAGTGCATAGGCAAGTTGTGCTCCAGCTGAACATTGATCTGGGGGAAATCGTAGTTCACCCGCATGTTAGGCAGTGGGGGCACGTATGGGGCAGGGATGGGTCCGATGTTCAGGGGTATGTTGTTGTACAGTGGGCGGACAGGAGGCAGTGGGAAGGGTGGATGCACGAAGGGATAAGGGGGCATTCGGGGCTGATGGAGGTTCTGAGGGACTGGTCTTGGGATGACTTCAACTCTCTGGATTTTCTCCACAGGCTTTTCCACAGGAGGGCCGATCCTCTTGAAACTGCTTTCTGCAAAGAAATTAAAAACAGAACTTTAGAAACACCCTAGGCCGGAGCAGAAACTCCCTCCTCTGCTCACAGGGAGGTTCTTCAGTTCCAGCTGCGGGAGCGTGCGCTGTTCATGTACGGATCAACTAGGAGCTCTAGCAAGAAGCAGGCATGGGGCGGACAGGTGCAGCTCTACCACTGCATTTGGATCCTCGGCTTGCAGCACTTCTATCCTTCTAGCACTGAGGTTATGGGCAGAGGCTTCCAGCTCTGTCAATTCTGATGGTAGCAGGGAGTAACCCTGGCTCTAGAGAGAACGGTTACAGACCTACAGTAACTGTGATTCTCCAAGATTTAGTCGGCGTTGATCCCACGGTTGGCGCCCATGTGCCACGTGAGAATGGACGTCTGAGTAGCACTCTCTGTCAGGGCTCGGCATGCACCCTGGGCCTCTTCACCAGGGCATAAAGGGTGGAGTGGCCACAGCCCTAACTCAGTAGCACTGGCTTTGAACTGCAAGGGCTCGGAGGACTGAATAGCAGGGATGGAGGGTGCAATTTCCTGCAATATCTTAGGGAGATCTTACAGTATTAAGTTTATGTATCATTGTGGGCCAGGGATGGTATGCAATTCCATGGGGGAGGGTGAGCACAGCTCCTCCATGAGCTAGGACCAGTGGGGGGTGATTATGCAAATTCACTTAGGTTGTAACACCACCAGAGATATGCCACCACCTGGAGAGGTTCGCATATACTGGTTCAAATTGGATTCTCCAGAGACCAACAGAGAAAAGACTTCTTAATAAACCGCTTGAGTTTAAACTGACTCAGGGCCTGTTTTCTGATCCAGCAAAGGGGCAGGACCTTCTGTTTAAGGGGGCTTTCCAATCCTTCCTTCCCCACACTCCAACACATACTAATTATTAATAAGGGGTAGCCTTGAGCTGCTCAGGATTGTGGATTTGTCTCAAGAGGCTTTGTGTTGTCTATCCTTATCCGAGGACACCAAGCTCTGCCTAGAGTCTCTGCCTGCAAATTCAAACCAAGTCCGGTGCCGGACTTCAGTGTCAGAGGTGTTGGTGGCTGTTTGATGCTGTCGTTTGTTTTGGGTGCAGGAGGCAACTGTGTTGGTTCCTCTCTTGATGTCATCTTCTCTCCGCCAGTCTTGGGCATAGCCTGTCTGCTGCGGGATTCTGGCTTGTCTCTCAGATGTTGCTAGTGGACAAGTCTCTCCCAGGTCTGAAGAGACCTTCATGGATTGTTCCAGAAGCTGGAGTCTGAGCCATGCAGCTCACACACCCTCGGGGAAAGTGAAAGGCACAGGGAGCATCTGCTGGTATGGTGACTCTAGACAGAAGGTATGCTCACCATGACTATCTTTTAAAGGAATCCAGCAGTTTGCAAACTGTGGGTGGGGACCCCAATGTGGGTCACGACCCCGTTTTAATGGGATCACCAGGGCTGGCGTTAGACTTGCTGGGGCCTGGATCTGAAGCCAGAAGTTTGAGCCCCACCACCCAGGGCTGAAGCTCTCAAACTTTGGCTTTGCCCCCCCCCCCCAGGGGGACAGGGCTCAGGCTTTTACCCCCCACTCCCTCCGCCTGGGGTAGAGGGGCTCGGTCTTCGGTCCCCCTTCCCAGGGTCATGTAGTAAATTTTTTTTTTTGGGGGGGGGGGGAGGAAGGGGGTCAGAGGTGGGTTGCAGTGAAATGAAGTTTGAGAAACCCTGGATTAGCCCATCATAGGATGGGCAGGACTTGAAGCCTACAATTTCAAGTTTGCCATGCTAAGGAGCCCTGTGGAAGATGTGTGGGTGTACAGAGGGTCTAGCCATCAATATGTAGTCCAGACACGTCGATAGGATTACAGTGGATGAAGATGATAATAAAAGTTCTGAATAGTTCAGGTTTAAAGAAAATTTAGTCAAAGCTACCAACTAGCAGGTCAGGCACTTGCCAGGCTCTGTCTCACTGCCAAGGGCTGTAAGAGGGAAATGGGAGAGGGGTAGTATCCACCCTGCCCTGTATGCCCTCATACGGGAGCAAGAGGAGGCACAAGGAATGCACATGTGCAGCTCTGCTGACACTGCTCCTCAAATTTCTGGTCTTGCAAGCATGAGGCACACGCAACCCTAAAGTGGGATCGACAGACAGATACTCCGCGAAGAACACTGATTTCTAATTACATCCTTTGCTGGATGGCAACAACTCTCAGAGAACTGCTCTGGTTTTCAGAGGTGCTGAGCGGCACTGGCATGCCTAGCAGAGCTTTGCAGGGAAGAGCATGGCACATCAGCATTACACTAGTTTTGAATCTGTAGCTGTCAGATACCTAAGGAGATTCCTGCTCTTCCAGAATCCCCTCCCAGCTGCACTCATAGAATATCTAAATACACGGGACTGTGGACTCCTCTCCCCTTCCATACCACACCTGTATGGGTAGAATCCCCCTTGGCTCCAGTGCAGGGAATCCCTCACCCCACAGAACTGTCCAGGCCCCGCTCTTTTAGGTTTGGACAATGAGGAGTACAAGGGGAGGCCCTAGTTGGGAGAGACTAGTTTTGTGGCTTTCCCTCAATTCGGTTCCTGATTCATCTTCATTTAGGTCTTATGAACTTCCTCCACGGCTTCCTGTCTTTGTTTTCATTTAATTTCGAAGACCAGAATCCGTCACAATTCAGATAATTTAGTTAAAAGACAACAGATTTTTGGACCGAGAAGTCTGACTTTCCTCTCCCTCTTCCTCAGGGGGAGCTCTTGGAGCTGGGAGGAGCCTCCGTTTTCTCTCCCACACTGTCCAAGAATGGGGAGTGGCATAGTCTCCTGCCCTGAGTAGCCCACAAGCTGGAGCAACAGTGAGGCACAGAAATTTTCAACCAGTGTCATTTAGGCCTTTTCTGACCACCCCCAGGGTTAACGGCTTCAGCTCTAGAAGACACCCCAGCAAAGATCCCTATGCCCTGTCTCTACTAGCATTCCCACCACTGTGCAAGGCTTTTCATCCTTGTATTGCCAGAGTTGGCCTCTGGGGTCATATATTGTAGCCACCCCCCTTTTGGCTAAGGACCAGAAAACATTTCCTTTAGAAACAACTGAAAACTCCTTAAGCTAAAGTGGTCACTTGAGAGACAAAGCACACCCTTCTGAGGCAATCCCAATATCTACAAGACAAGAGGACCAGAAAACAAAACTAGTTCCTGCCTGGCAGATCAGAGCCATTACCTACTATGGACACAGCTAGGGCAGTCAGAAGTTTTTGTACAATATGAAACCAACAAACTTCTGTAGCAATACTCCAAATGAGACTTATTAGAGTGCTGTTATTACAAGGGAATTTGCAAAGAGCCTGGCCTTTGAAGATGCAACTAGGGACCAGAGACTCACCAGCAGCTTAGAAGCGCTTGCTCTCTCCTGGTGCCTCTAAAATCCACCCTGGATCCTCAGTTTTGTATGAGGGCAATTACATGACCTACCTCCATTTTTCTTCTTTTGCTCCTCTTCAGCCTCCTTCTGAATCTCCTGGATTATCTTCTCATCATCTTCCTAAATTACAAGGAAATAAACAAACGAACAGGTTAATAAACCAGTTACTGCTGCAAACAGATCTCTGCATTCTGACCAGGGCTAATGCAGTTTTGTGTGAGTGTTAAAAGTGAAACTGGCAGAGTGGTCCCCTTGCATCATCAACAATAGCAGTACTGCAGAACCGATTCTGTACAGAATCCAAGCCTACTCCATGGAGAATAATTTAGAGCCCTCGGATTGCTTTTCAGCTGGATCAGTGTTAAAATTCACCAGCTTGACAAACCAGAGTGCAGCAGCGAAACACTCTCTCGCGTCCGGAAGAGTTGTTGGAGTGCTATTAATCTTTTAAAATGGCAATAGTCTATTAAATATTTACACTACCTCAACAGCTCCAGAGTGGTGGGTCCAACAACTGGATTAACACAACTTAAATCCTGGCTCTAGTAGCTGAATGCTGCACTAATGAGTCATTTAGATCTTATCTTGGATTCTGAGGACATGAATTCTAGCGTGTTTTTTTTAAGCCATCTAGAAGTTACAGTAAGAATGTTCAGTTATATTATATAAAGGGATTTGCAGTATTGTTGTAACTGTGTTGGTTCCAGGATATTAGAGAGACAAGATGGTCTGAAGAAGAGCTCTGTGTAGCTCAGAAGTGTGTCTCTTTCACCAACAGAAGTTGATCCAATAGGAGAGATTACCTCACCCATCTTATTCCTCTAATATAAAAGGGTTTGTGAGATCAAACTTGGGACTGAAAGATCCCTCCACATCCAGCAAGCATGTACACCCTGGGTCCTCCAATAACTTCTTCACTTCTTTTTCCTCCTCTTCAGCCTCCTCCTGAATCACTTGCATTACCCTTCTGCACCTCCTGGATTTGCGATAGCCTTGTGAATCCTATACATTTAGACAGTTGTGGTGGCTAATAGCTGGCATTTAGATAGATGGCCCTTTTCGTAAAATGATCAAAACACTTTACAAAGGTCTGTATGAGTGGCCCTCGAGGGAGGTGAAGTGATGGGGGCCGTAAGTACCCAGATAGATGAGAAAAGTGCCGAAGTGAGGGGAACTGATTCTGATACCCAGATGATCCCAATCAAGTTGATATCATTAAACTTAATACAAATCATTCTAATTTTAGTGTGAAAGCCAGGAATCATTTTGTTTGTTTCTTTTGATATCAACTATCCAGTTCTGCCTGCTCCATATCACTCTGATAATGGCTTTTCCATTACAGAACGGCAAGCAAGAACTGTCAAGGCAAATCAGATCATGTCATCAAAGGGCCAATGAGATGGCTTCCTATTTGTGCCTAACAAAAGAACATTTGGGATGTTTGGTTGTAGAACCTACGTTTGTATTTATGGCCGTGAGTCTCTTAACCATTCTTTGCAATGTTACATTAAGGTTACTTTCTGCCAGCCATTGGAGGCTACCGAGATGAAACACTGACGCCCTGTCATATTTTGAGAAGAGCAGGAAATAAGCATTCTGACCAGCACCTCTTTCCTCAGTGATAGTTTCTAAAACCTAAGGCGTGGGAACTATTGCAGGACACAGAATATCTGCATTAGTCAGAAGCACTTGGGGGTCATTTGTGTAAGAAATAAAAGTTATGTTCTATTCAACTGTTGGAGAGTGCAGCTGGATATATGGAGAATTTAAACAGTACATGGCTCACAATATGCATGGCTCTAGTTAATTCTATCCATCTTATTTCCATTACTGCAAAACCCATACATTTCTTCTTGCAATTTTTTAATGTGGAAAATATCTTGTATTTTGGAAAGTGCTCTGGGACACTCCTGTGAAAGATGTTATGAGTGTGCACATATAAAAGTGATTGTAAGTTTTGCCAGATTCCTGATTCAGAGCTAGTCCTCCAGTACATGTCAGGCAGTATTGGTGGCTAAGCTTTTTCAGGGTGTGTTCATGGGGGGGAGGGAAGATATCCTAATTGTCTCTGGGAAACCTTATCCTAATCGGCTTGATGGCTTTCTTCAGGATTCCTTCCCTGTCTTTGATTATTCTTCTGAGTCAGTGGTTAAATTTAAGTCTTTCCGAAACACTTTTTCATGGATTGTTAAGGACAGTCTACATATTGCCATGAAAGTGCTGAAGTACATCTATTTTATGGAATAAGCGTACCATAAATCATGCACAAGCTTTTAATTACCCTCTGAGTCCAAACTACAGATTCCAGATTGCTATTTTCCCGGACTGGGAGAGTCACAGAACACAGCATATAGTTAGGAAGAGGCAAACGGAGTTCAGAGGCATATCCAGTGTTGAGTTTTTATCTTAATCTCTGGCCTAGAATTCTCAAGCTACCAGTATTTTCCATTTTCAGCTGGTTTAAAATACTATTGAAATAGCAGTTTCACCCCCCCTCCCCGTATTTCCACTTCTTGGACCAGCTGCATCTGAAAATCTGTATATAAAGGAACAGGTCACTACTTCTGCTAACCTTACCCTGCCCTCCTCCTCCACAGAAAGGGTATAGCCTGCAGCTTGTTTTATCCTAAGCAACACCCCCACCCCAACATCATGCAATTGCTAGGCCCTAGCCAGGAGCCATTCTTCTGCATACCCGCTCTCTCGTAAGAGTTTGGGGATAAAGCCATGGAGTGCTCCCCCTGGAATGGCTTGCTCCTGCCACGTACGTCGGGGGTTCTCAACCTTTTCCTCTCTGAAGCCCCCCTCAACATGCTATAAAAACTCCAGGGCCCAGCAGGTGGGGGGGGGGGAGGGGGCGCCTCGGACATAGACATAGTTTGACTTCCATTGCGGTGGTGGGGGTGGGCAGGGGCCAGTGGGGCTCAAGCCACCTCCGCATGGTTGGGTCCAGGGAGAGAACACTACCTCCACCCCCCGACTCACCTCAGCAGGCCACCCAGCCAGTCTGAGTTTGGAAGGGGGGAGGGGGGGCAGGGGGCAACCAAAAAATATAACTCAAAGGTGGGGGGGCTTAGCTCAAAAAGTTTGAAACCAGCTTAGGGTGCAGGGAGGGGATAGCTAGGGGCTGCGTGCAGGCAGGAGGGGTAGCTCAAGGTGTAAGGAAGGGGTAGCTGGGGCTGTATGCACACAGGGGGTGGCTGTGGGCTGAGGGAGGGGGTGGCGAGGGGCTGTGTGCGGGCAGCAGGGTCGGTGGGGCTGTGTGAGGGCAGGGGGTAGCTCAGGGTGCTGCGAGGGGGTGGCGAGGGGCTGTCTGCGGGCAGGGGGTAGCTCAGGGTGCAGCGAGGGGGTGGCGAGGGGCTGTCTGCGGGCAGGGGGTAGCTCAGGGTGCAGCGAGGGGGTGGCGAGGGGCTGTGTGCGGGCAGCAGGGTAGGTGGAGCCGTGTGCGGGCAGGGGGTAGCTCAGGGTGCAGGGAGAGGGGTGTTAGGGGCTGTGTGCTGGCAGGGCTCCCCTGCGGTCCCTGTTTCCAGAGTGGTTGCCAGCCATGAAGCCAGGTCTCTACCAGCTGCCTCTGCGGGAGCAAAGGGGGCTGGGAGCTGAAGGAGCAGCTTCAACCCGGGGCACCAGCAGGAGAGGAGGGAACGCTGCCGCTGCCTGCTCCATGGCACCAGCCAGAGCACCAGTTGCCCCGCACTGCCCGGCTCCGGCTTCCTATCTCCGACCTGGCTGGGGAGAGGAGATGGGGCTGCCCCAGGGACTGCCATATTCTTGTGCTGCAGTTTGGGGCGGGGGGGAGAAGGGGGAGAGGAGAAAAGGGCGCTAATGCCCTCCATGTCCCCAACTCTTCCCATGGACTCAGGGTTTCTGCCTCACAGGGGGTGCCGGGGATCGGGGCTTCAGCCCCACGCCTCCCAGCTTCAACCCTGCAGTGGGTGCCGGGGATCTCTGGGTTTCAGCCACGGGGCCCTGTGGCCCTCTTGAAAGGGCTCACAGACCCCTGGTTGAGAACCGCCGATGTACATGATGCGGTTTTACCACCACTCAGCAAGGAAAGATTCATCTTTAGGAGATTCCTACCTCCTGAGCAAAGAGAATGCTTTTTGTGTCACTCAGTGACAATCCCAAAGCCCTGCTGACTTGTATAATTTCTGTGTACATTGTGGATTCTGCAGACACACTTGTCACAGTAGCTCAATTCCATGGATGACATCTGAAGCGGATACATCAACAGATACATAATCTCGCACACAATCCCCAGGGTCCCACAGCAGCTCTCTCTACAACCCACTTCCTCAGGAGCCAGAGAGAAAAGGTAGGCCTTACAGCACACCCTGGAGACTAAAACTCTGACTGTTACAGACCAGGGGGAAGAAGTGAGTTCCAGAAGCTTGAGGCCCTAATGAAGAACACTCTGCCAGCCACACCCTCTCTTATATTGAGGGGGCTTCTGTTCAGATGCCTCAGCTGACCACAACTGTGGCAACATAGCACAGGGAAAGATGGAATCTCTTAGGTAGGTAGGCCCCAGCCCACCTAGGGTTTTATAGATCAAAAGTAACGTCTAAAGATCAATGCAGAAACCCAAAGGCAGTCAAGTGCAGGTCATAGAGCTCAGGTTTAATATGCTCCCAGAAAACGACACTGCTTAACAAGTTAGCCGCTGAATTCTGATGCAGTCAGGCAGCAATGAAGCAGTCAACTTTTCCATTGTGAAATCCAATTTTCAGGAATATTTATAATTAATTCCACATTTTGTGCACTGCAAAGCCACAGCCTAGAACCATTTTCCACCCACCTTCTAGAAGAGTGATATCTACTAATGTAAGTGTACAAAAAAAAAAGCCAATAAAACACACTTTCCCACTTAAAATCAAACCCTGCATTAAAACTTTGGCAAGCGCTTAATAGGGTTTAATTACTATCAGTAGTTAAGAAAAATGCATACCAGCTGGAACACTGAGGCACAAAAACTGATGCAATGTGTGAGCAATAAAAGAGACTTTAGGACATTCTTGTGGAGGAAAAGTTAACACCAAAAGCGCCAACTGTTATATGTACACAGTTACAGGTCAGAATTAAAATCTGACAAAACAATTCTTACTCCAGAGATCCTAGTGCTGTAAATGACCACCACTTATAATAGGAATGCTCTCACATGTTACTGCTATGCCCCTACAGCAGAAGATATTCCATGATCCCCTGATAATCAACAGAATAAAGTAGGCAAACTCATCTGTAAACTCATCTGTAGGCCAAGCTATTCCCCCCACCGCAACGCCTATCTCCCAAAAAAACCCAAGAACAGTTTTCACTAGTGCTTCACCTGCAGCTGCTCTTTGCTCTGAAAAGACTTCCGGTGCAGCTCCAGGTGTGATGTTCCAGCGTGGTTTACTGATTCCTTCTGCAGTGGAGATACTTCCTTTGGGCATTTACTGACCAAAGATCTATTGTTGTTACTGGGACAGCAGGCATTCAGTAGATTTCCCCCCTTTTCCCATTTGTAGATTATACACAGATCTATCAGTCCTCTTTAGTTCTTAAAAGGAGTGATATAAATACTAGTAAGGTACGCAGCAGAACACGGGGTTGGAAATTTAGCCATTCTGCTTGTACTTGAACTTCAGCACTTCACGGAAACAGCAAACATAAGCCACGCTGACTGGCACTCAGAACGAGTATTGATAGAAGCCGTGCATGAAGCAGTAACAATTCAGGTCCCAATACTGGTCTATTAAAAAAGGCGGCCACATGAAAGATGTATGGCACTAAACTTGCCATAGGAGGTTACAATCCTGGATGAGCTTCCCTTTGTGCTCACCAGCCTGCTGTGATAGATCCAAACCTTGGATCCCCCATAAAGCAGCAACACTGTCTCTAGGCCTCTAAGCACACTCTCGGGGTGCAGAACCTCTATCTAGCACTCCTTCTTGGGAAATTGGACTCCACAGTCCAATTGCCTAGGTCATCCCCAAACCTCTCCAGTAGCAACAGCATGCTCCCCAGGGCTAGACCCTCCGAATTACTATTTCATCCTTCAGAGACGCTGTGACAATTAAAGAAATGCGTGCACAGACTTTGCAAAGAAATTTCTCAGTCAAACACTCTTTACATAGACTAAGCACATGAGATACATACATCTATGGAAGAATAAAAAATATGCATTGCAATCTCTCCCTTCAGTGTCCTCACTGCTCAGAAAGACTTGCCTTCTTGTTCCTGTAATTGAGAGCATCTCCCTTTTATAAAAGTTCCAGTCCCTCCCTTGTCAGGTGACACCCCTCTCCAAGGAGCTTCAAATCCACTATCAGGTGATTTGTTGCTTTGTTACAGCCCACTTGAAGTCCACACTGGGAAAACTGGTGCCCCTTGGCTGCAGCCAACTGACTGTTTTAAGGTGCTTCCATTTGAATGGAAGACCATCCATTGAATGTAATGACTCCTGATTGGTCTCCTAGTGGACAGAGAGAGACCCTGATAACATCTACTGGATAACCCAGTCCAACATGGAGGTTAAAAAAAGGCAAAAAGGCAGGCACGGTGCATTTTAGAATCAAAATGATGCTCATAAAACAAAATGGAGTTTGCAGAATGATGGAGACATATCCAGACATACAGTAAATCTGTCACACAGGGCTTCTGTGAGGAGTAGGCAGTTTCTGAGCATCATTTTGCAGACATGATCAAACAATTTTCCACATTACAGACTTGTGTGGAACTCACTGCAAAGATAACTGAGAGCAACAGTTTGCGGCATGAAAACAGTACTGGACATCTACATGGATAACAAGAACATCCAGAGTTCTAACTGGAAGGATTAAAAGAATTAGAGTTCTAGAAAGGATATAAACTCCCCTGCTTCTGGGCATAAATCAACCTCTAACTGAAGGGAATTAATAAGAGAAATTCCTTCTGGGCAAGTCATTCCATAACTGCTTACTGCAGCATCTCCTGCATCTTCTTCTACAGCATCTGGTACTGGCCATTGTTTGAGACAGGATACTGAACTATATGACCCGCTAATCTGATCTGGCAATTTTTGTGAGCCTATAATTGCTAGTGTTAAGCAGGTGAAGCCAAAAGATGAACTCGATGTTTCCAGACACGATAAAAACTATTTACAATCAAGGACAAGGCACCCTCCCTTTCCCCAAGAAAGTAACCAGAGGGTTAAGATTATGCACCCTTACTGTGTTGGCAGAGTTTACCAGACTAGTAGGCAAGACCAGGGAAGAGGTTAGGAAGGACTAATCCTTGGGTGCCAACAAAACCATGTTACACAATGTGCCTCCAAGTAAAGCAGCAAGCACAATCTATAGTGTTTATCAGTGTTATGCATCCCAACAGATTTAATGAGGAAAAAAAAAAAGAATCATCAGCCAATAATTCCAGTCGGTCTGTTCACCGGCTGCACAAATTCAAGCTAATCACACCAAGTTGGTACTGGTCCCCTCTGGCTTGTTAACAGTAGGAAATCTATGGTTCTCTTAGCCTCCTCTACAGCACCAAGCAGGGTTCACACATTAAGATCACATAGGCACAGGATCCATTTCTGTGATGATGGTAGCGCAGGGGGGTGGGGGAGCAGACGACTTTGCTTATCTTGGTCCTTATATACAAGTCTCTTATATATGAAGTATAAGGAGGTGCCAAGCGAAAAGCAATTAGGCCCTGCAGGGATTCATTTACATCAATGACCGCAGACACCACATCACAAAGTTGCCCAAGACCTATTAAAATATTCTGCATTTTAAATGGCAACACAAGACTAAGGGCTTGTTTACACTGGCACTTTATCCTGCTGCAATTTTCTCGTTCAGGGGTGTGAAAAAAACATCCCCATGAGCGCTGCACGTTTCAGCGCTGTAAAGTTCCAGTGTAGACAGTGCACCAGCGCTGGGAGCCGCACTTCTCGTGGACGTGGTTTTTTTTGTTTTTTTTTTTTTAAGAGCGCTGGGAGAGCTCTTTCCCAGCGCTCTGCCACGACTACACAAGCCACATTAAAGTGCTTTAATGTTGCCAGTATAGACTAGCCCTTAGATCTGGCCCCGAATCCAGTACGTGGGTATGCAAACAGTGTCTCACCAAGTTCTACCAGTCAAATGAAAGTCGTGACACAGAGTAGAACCAAGAAGAGTGCTGGACTGTCAGTTAACCGGTTTTCTACTTTGAGGGGTTCCAAAAACAAGGGAAGGCTCTGGTTACATCTTAGAGAAAGACCGCTCTTCCT
Source organism: Eretmochelys imbricata (assembly GCF_965152235.1). NCBI lineage: Eukaryota > Metazoa > Chordata > Testudines > Cheloniidae > Eretmochelys > Eretmochelys imbricata. The sequence goes on along the minus strand of NC_135581.1, from coordinate 9,268,390 downwards.
TTCAGCTGCTTCCCCTTTGAGTTCAGAGGAATGCACAAAGCATTATGCCAAGCACGGAGGAAAAGGATGGCTCTGACTTAGCGCTCGTGGCAGATTCGTGGAGAGATTAAATAAAGAGCTGGGTTCAGTTGCTAGGGAAGGTACCTCTTCATTGCAACAAATGGAAAGCAAATTCTGACAATGCTTTTAAGGAGGCGCATCTACTGCCTCAGCAGCATTGTGCACGCACACAGTGAAGTCAAAAACACCAGGGAAGAGAAACCGCAGAGTCAAAGGAGAAAGGAAAGATTCACAAGTCACAGACAGAGGCTAAATCCCAACCGCAGCTCCCAAAATAGAATCAATTTTATGCTATCAATGAAGCTTTTAAAAATACTGTTTTATCTACAGGGTTTTTTGTACCATCTTTAATTACCGAACGTCACTGAAAAATGTCTGCCAGCCTCATGCGAAAGGAGAAAGGACAGACCCACTAATTGTTTCTGGGTTGAGTTTTTTTGCTTTAGAAAAATAACTCTGAATGGGTTTATCCACGAGGGCCTCCCTTTCTGGGCTGTTTAATGCTCTCTTTTTTCCATGTATGTGTGGCCACAGCCGTTATTAATAAACTTGAAATGATTTCATGAAAGAGACTGCCAAAGGATTAAAGGTTTTGTTTCAAATCATTCCCAGATCAGCTGTGGAGAGCCTGAGGAGCACCAGACGCAGACTATTTCTTGTGTGTTCCTTCATGCAACAGGAAAGGGGGATAAAGGCAGCTCTGTGTCATAAATGGGGTAGGGTAGACACAGTACTGCAGGAAGAGGGGGGATGCTGCTAGAGAACACATTGGCATAAGAACGTAACAGCCATTGTGTATCAGATCCATGGTCCATCTAGCCCAGTATGCAGTCTTCGGACAGTGACCACTGCCAGATGCTTCAGAAGGAGTGAACAGAACAAGGCACTTTATCAAGTGATCCACCCCCTATCATCCAGGCCCAGCTTCTAGCAGTCAGGTGTTTAGGGATACCCAGAACATGGGGTTGTGTCTCTGACTATCTTGACTAATAGTCATGGACGGACCTATCCTCCATGAACTTATCTAATTCTTTTTTGAACCCAGTTATACTTTTAGCCTTCCTAACATCTCCTTGCAACAAGTTCCACAGGTGGACAGTGCATTGAGAGACACCCTCCAAGAATTTTAATAGATTGGAGAGGCATGATTTCCTTTTACAGAAGCCGTGTTGACCCTTCCCCAACATACCATGTTCATCTATGTGTCTGATAATTCTGTTCTTTACTACAGTTTCAACCAATTTGCCAGGCACTGAAGTCAGATTTACCAGTCTGCAATTGCCAGGATCACCTCTACAGCCCTTTTGAAAAAACTGGCATCACATTAGCTATCCACCAGTCATCTGGTACAGAGGCTGATTTAAGCAACAGGTTACATACCACAGTTAGTAGTTCTGGAATTTCATATTTGAGTTTCTTCAGACCTCTTGGGTGAATACCATCTGGTCCTGGTGACTTACTACTGTTTGGTTTATCAATTTGTTCCAAAACCTCCAACAGTTCCTCAGATTTGTCACAAAGAGATGCAGAGTTATTAAAATAACAACCATTCAGTTTTAAGGGGCCTGAGTGGATTATATGTAATAACCACAGTATTATGACTAAGGCATTTTAGAGTTTGTGGTCCCACATTAGACTAAACTGGTTTCTAGAGTGAGTCCTCACGCCCACCCCCACGAGCAGAGTTAAAGTTGTTTGAGTGCCTTAATTGTACATTTCTTACCTTAACATGTCTGGAGTTCTTTTATGTATAAGCTTAACTCTGAATTTCCTCTGTTTACAATGCTTGATTTTGGGATAATTGTAACATCTGTGGAATGATTTTTGCCTTAAGTTACTCAAGCATACTCTCAAATTTAACTTCAGCTTAACTTAGTTTGTTTGGGAATTTCCTAAGTGTTTTACAATGTCATAAACCCTAAACAAGAAACTCAACATGAAGGCTACCATGCAATATTTCCAATAATTTGAAGACAGGTAATATTAAACAAATATTTTTAAATTTTTAAACTTCTAAGGGCAGATTCACTGGTTCACCAAAACAGTCAAACTGCCTGAGTCATTAGGGTTTACAGCTGTGTCGCATCACCAGTTCAGCACAGACCAGCTGAGCATACTGGTAAAATCTGGCCCTTAATCTGCAACTGATTTATGGGCTTAGAGGGTGGCCTTAGTGAGACCAGCAATGTGTGACGGGGGACAGGGAACGAGAGTCCCAAAGTCTCTATGCTTTAAAGGACTCCCCCAGCAGCACTGCCTAAGTGTGCAATGGAATTGGGGCTGTAGTGTCATGGAAAGCCTTTCAAGCTAGCATGTGGCCACAGAATATCTGAAGTGACAGCTGGGCCAAGCAGTTTACCAATGAGAGCTGTCAGCATGTGAGTCCAGTCTCCCTCATATCCTTAACTCATGACAACCAACAGAATTATTGAATGCAAATTAGCTGCAGAGGTGATAATTGGTTAAATTATCCCATATGTCACAATGGCCCCACTTAGTAGTTGCCTGAGCTTGTCTGTAGCTTATATAACCATAACCATTAGATACAATCACTAGTAACTTAGCTTAGTTACAACTTAATCTTTTAAAATATTGCCTATGGACCAGATTTAAATTAGTTGTATTATATAGAAAGATTTAAGTGCCTGCATTATTCCGGTAAGATCATTTGGGACAAAGAATGAAAATGCTAAATGTTTTAAAGGACTCAGTTTTTAATTAATTTTTAACAAACTGATTAACAGATTCATTTGTATAGTCTCAGAAGACTCATTCTAGACTCAGAGTGAGTGTTCAAAGTTTGGGGAAGGATACATGGTATTTTTCATGCAAAACAGAGGTTACATGCCTGGCTCTAAGGGCAAAACAGAAATTCGTCTTAACTATAGGGTCTCTACCAACGCTTCCATAATGGATTCTTCACCAAGGCTATCCATCATCCCAAAATGTAACAGCAAGTTAAAATGCATATTCATGAAATAAAAATGAGCAAGGTGGACTCCTGCACCATAGCTACCATTTCTTGCTCTGTTAATAAGACAACCAGAATGTGGTAACTCTGTTTCCCCAACCTAAGTAGTGGGGGAAAGGGAGATGCTGAACTAGTCCAGGGTGTACATTTATAGACAAAAAAGGAGCAGTGAAGGTGGAGAAAGCAGCTTGCTTCTAGATCTGCCCTGCCTCTAATAAAAGCCACACTTGAATGAACACATCCATTTCATGATTGCAGCACTCCCTAATACTGACAGCTAGGCAGGAGCTGCTCGCATGTACAGGGCTGCAGATTCAGGAAGCAGCTGAGTGGCTCAAGCATTTCTTCTCTGTAGCCTTAGCACGAAGTTTGCTAACAAGGGCACATGATCCAGTCCTACAGATCCAATCATGGACACCCCAACTCCATACCAAGCAGCATGGAGCCTTCTGTTGATTAAGGAATAAAGAGGGTTAGAAAGGAAAGAAAAAAAATAAAAAGGATTACACAGAAAAGGGGTGAAAGGGACACACAAATGACAGTGGTGCCCAGACATGGAGCAAGGGGGCACAGTGCTGAGCAGGGTACCAATTCACCGAAATGATGTCTCCACCAAGACAGAGGATAGAAGCCGGATAGGGTTCCTGATGTTCTTCTGCCTCTCTCGATTTTCCCTTATGAGATACACAACTCACTTTGCATCTTGCATTTCTTGACCTTGGGTTACTTTCTCTGTATTGTTCTTTCCCCTCCACCAAACTCCCCATGCTAGAACAGAGCTGGGGCACAGCTGAATTAGCTGCCCTAAACCCTTTCACCTATTCTCTTTGAAACTTTTTTTTTTTAAAAAAAGAGTTAATACACCAAAGATCCATTTACAATTTCAGCTTAAAAGCCTACACTGTCCCACGTGTTTCATGGCACCCCTGTACATACGGAACAGAGAACTCAGCCAGCTTCAACTCCTCGGCTAGCCAACGCTTTGTCATCCAAGGAAGTTGGCAGTGCCACCTCCCAGCTGAGAGTGGGAAATTTTGCTTTGCCACATTGGTTAATTAACCAGAGGAAGAGGGCTGGATGACAGTATAGTCTTTGTTTTCTTTTAAGTACAGTATGAGCTTTTTGAATGCCCTCGTGTTCTCCCCAACTCTGCAGAGATGTCATTGCTGAATACAATCAGCAGCCTTGTTGGAACGAGGAAGTGCTACTGTTCCTGACTTGCGGAATCAGGTCCCGCTGGGGAACGGAACAGTGGAATTAGACTGTTTGGACACCGAAGGAATGGGCATCAGAAGTACTTTGGCTGTGGCATGGGGAAAAGGTGTAGTTAGCTCACGGTCTGGCTTTGTTCTGGGCAACAACTATTCAGTGCTGGGAGAAATCAGGGAAAAGGCAACTCTTGGGGGGGATGGGGGTTTAAACCAGCGATTGAACCTAGCTGGGTTCAGAATTCTTTAGAAACTCTTGAGAGCCTGCAGGGCAAGGGGAGGGACTGTGGGGATGCCAGTCTAGTGTTCACCTAAAGGATGGCAGCAACTCAGGGCAGTTCACAGAGTAAGGAAGTCAAAGAGGTGCATGCATTCCCTGCGTAAAGATGAACCAGTGAAGCTCTGGTAACCCACTGTGCACCTAGTGTGGCTACTCCTTCAAGGGTGAAGAGTCTGAACCAGTCAAGCTCAAGCAAGTACTGGGGAAAACCAGCTTGCAGCTTTGCTGTTTGAAGGCTGCTTCCTGGTAGCAGGAAGCTCTCAACTCCCTTCTTCTGCCCCCATCCCATTTTCTGGCTTTGTACAACTGAAAATCTTCAGGAACATGACTTCCCTGATTATTATACCTATTACAGCCTTCTCCACAGGTTAAAGCTACGCTTCAGTCCTTCTCAGTCTAAGCACTGCCAAAAGCAGCAAGAGTGGACATAACTGATACATTATACCAGTAACTTTGTACCTTTGACTTTCAGGCACTTTACAAACAAACAAACATTCATTCATCCATCCCCACCCAGAGTCACAATACCCACATCTGATTGGTAATCAAGCACAGAGAACAAATGATTTCCCCAAAAGTCAAACAAACAATGAGTCGGACACAGAACTGGGAATAAATCCCTGGAATCCAAACTCCCATCCTCTGTTCTAACTACTACATATACTTCTCACTCCTTCTTGCTGCATGCCTGTCCCGCTACCCAGGTGCCATGATCATTGTTCTTAGCATTCCCGACTGGAGAACCATCTTTACAAGAAGTCTTTCAGTTTTTTTCTTTGTTAAAGGGAGTGCTGGGGTCCTTTACCAAAGCAATTTGGCTGGCCCTGATGAAAGGAAACTGTTGTGCTGTCTTAAACCTGCACCTATGCTGATCTGTAAACAGAGCTCATACAGTGGAGAGCTCCTAACACAAGGCATTAACACTCAACAGTGATTGCAATATTCCATGATTTGTTAATCACTTACCGTGGGGTCAGTCCAGAGAGAGCATTTTGCACAATCCTGGCAAGGGGCCCCTGGTGATCGAGGGTGTTGGCAGAAGTGGTCATACCCATTAATGGAGGCTCGGCAGAGGTAGCACATTTGGGCACCACAACGACAGGACATGCGGTTGCAACCCTCAGATTTAATTAGGCCAGTCCCACACTTATGGCATTTTCTAATTCGGGCTGCAGTCATTTTTTCTTCTCTGCAACATAAGAGGGGTAAAAGGGAAGAAGTCGGAATTGCTATGTTTGCTTTGCCTATTCTCAGCGTGAGTAACGAGAACCCACCTCTCTCAATAGCACTTTTCCTAATTTCCCCCTCACTTCTTAGACAGTCCTGTTTCTCCCTACTTCGTCTCTAAAGCCTTGTGTTGTTCCAAGGAGGTCTGGGCTGAACTCCATTTGGAGTCGACCCTTGATGAGTAGAAAACAAATTGAGTGAAAGGAATTTAATCACTGGTCACATTCTACAGGCTTAAATCTGGTTTCCAAGTGAGCCAAAATGCAGCAGGGCTAAGCTCTGGCTTGGAAAGAATTTCAAACCAAAGTCAAAGGGCACATGGATTCTTGACTTGGGCTGCACAGAAATATAGTCAAGGAGATAAAGGTGCAGGGAAAGCAAACTGTGTAATGTCATTCACGAACTACAGCTCTTGTGTCTGGCTGTTGCTTTGGTTACCAAGTTGCCATGAACATATTTTTCAATTTTTAGTCGGCTAGGCATGAGATTTTTGGACATTACTTTTTTTATTCACCAGAAATTAAAGAAAAATCAAGTCTTTCCTATGGAAAATGGGCATTTTATCCCTCAAGTCTGCCCCCATTCCCACACAGACTCTCTAGATGTTACTGTTCAAAGATATGCACGTAGGCTTTATTATAGCACGGAATACAAGCTGGAATCCAGAACATTATCTGGAAGTGTTTAGTTCTAACAATGGCACTGCACAACCCATCCCTCTGGGAGACGGCTTGTGGACAATGGACATAATTCTAGGATTATAATTCTTGGGGTATAATCCACTGGAAAGGCTCCATTAACTATATTATCTTGGTGTGGGACTTGGAAGGAAAAGTCTTGGCAATTAGTTCCTGTCACCACGAGGGCTGAGAAATCTATTTCTGATTATGAGATCCATCTTACTGAGCTTTAGGCCAGGCTAAACCCTTGAATTTGCCACCTAGGAGAAAGAGAGGCTAGCAAAGTCCAAACCAGTAGGTTGGAGACTGTAGAAACTGTCATGGTAGCTGAGTGGAGGTGCTGCACTGAAATTGAAAGAGATGGATTCCTTTGCCTCTGCTGGCTAGGCTGTGTATGGAACAAGCTGTGTATGGAACACATTTCCATGGGGTGAGTGGGTGAGTGGGCATGTGTGTCTCAATCTAGTTATCCTAGTGGACTTGTGATGTGGACACAAGTTCAGCACACAATTAGCCTGATCAAAGCAGTCTGGAACTCATCAGCAGAGGCTATGTTGTACTGAGGTGCGCTCACAGAGCAGTGTGGAGACAGGCTTTACAGCAACAGCCCATAATATACCTTGCTCTCGCCAGCATCATTAATTTCTCACAATTCAATGAACATCAACTTCAGACCTAGCATAAATTTTATAGTTTAGTGGCTAATGAACTAGTATCCACAACCTCTCTGAATTTCATCCAGATACTTGGATCTGTATTAGGAAGAAACAGAAAAAGCAGTCCATGGAACTGAATCTGCTCTGATTGCTGCTCCTCCCTCGTCCTCTTAACAGGATGCTGTTTGTACATTTTTGGAAACTCCGAACAAGGCAGGAAGCTAGGCCTGAACTCCAGCTGTGCTTCCTTTTCCTTATATTCAACAGGAAGCTTTATTGTCTTCACATGTGAAAACTCCTCTGGACAACTACCGAAGGCAAAACTCTGTTAAAGGATTTAAAGCTATGTTTTCCCTTCTTATTTGGGACATGACAGTCACAATACTCCTACTTCCCCTTTTCTACTGGGAAAGGAGTGGCAGAAAGATACTGAATGATGTCCATGAAAGTTAATATTTTGCTGAAAATTTATGTACCAAGGGATGAATGGAGATGCTTCACTTGGACTCTCAATGCTAAAACCTCCACAGTTCGATTCTAGTATTGAAACTCAATTTCTGCCTGCCCCAAGCACAGTAAATACCAGATCAGAGATGACAAAATACAATATTACTAGAGACTGGGATACACCCAAGAGAAGACACACCAAATTAACAGCAGCAGACTATTTTATTTCCAATATGCCAGACCAGCAGTTTGGTATCGCAACCCCCACTTCCTTTCTACAATGAGCATCACAGGACTGGAAGGGCCCTCAAGAGGTCATCTAGTCCAGTCCTCTGCACTCAAGGCAGGAGTAAGTATTATCTAGACCATCCCTGACAGGTGTTTGTCTAACCTGCTCCTGAAAAATCTCCAATGACAGAGATGCCAGAATATTTTGGCTGTTGCTACTGTATGGAGAAAGATCAGACACAAAAGAGATTTTATGAAACTCCTTACATTTCAGCATCTGCGTTTCACATGAAGATCTGAAAAAATCTTCACAGAATAATCCCTAGCTTGTAATAGCATGTAAAATAGGTGTGTGTGTAAATGTATGTCCACATCTCCATTTATGCAGAAGAGGAAGCCAGAGGGGAGAGAGCTTTGTGTGACACTTGGGCAAACAGCTCTGCATTATCAGTTTAAATTAGCACTGAACATTAATGAGTGACCTGGTGACAAACTAAGGATTATTCAGTGTCTCTGTGCACCCCTCCTCTGTGTGTATGACACAACATAACCAGCCAGATGCAGTATTAAGTATTTCCTCTGAATGAACAGGTACTAACTGCTGCAAGATGCCAGATTAAATGAATCAACAGTGTTCTGGTATAGAAACTCCCATCATCTTGATTTACCTCGTGGACTACATTGCTGAAAATCATTCATGGATATTCTATCACGGAAGCCGGGTACCTGTTCATTTTTCATGTCCCCAGAACCCTCTCAGTGGAATGTAATTATACCCACACAAAGTCAAGGGCCTTATTAATACACAAACAAGGGCTTTCTTTATGTATTCCTACACACAATACTTATTACTGAATTTAGCGACACAGATGGTTTCTTGCCTAACCCACATTAGAAACTGGAATAAGTTTCCAGTTTTTCCAGAGTCAGGAAGTTACTTACATAGACGTTCTATATTTTATGTCATCCTTCTCAGCCAGCTGTTCACAGGTTAGATTCATGTGCTCCTTCCATAGCCCTTGGCACTTCCTACAGGTTTCCTGAGGAGAACAACATGTGTTAATGGGAAGAGACAACCCCAGACACCTCATCGAATAGCAAAGCTACAACTTGTGAGGTGTTCCCCAAACCGCGTAGATCTGTGCTGAAATATCAGGCCTACAACATACAGTATGCTTATGCTCAAATATATTTGTTAGTCTCTAAGGTGCCACAAGTCCTCCTTTTCTTTTTGAACATAGAGTAGAGATTCACCAGCAGCAGCCGAGTTTGGCAAATCATCAGCACTCAGCTAGAGACCCCCAATGATGGGGACGTGCAACAGGAATTTGGAAGATTTCTGCTGTTACAGTAATCGCTTAACAATGGGCTTTAGGTATGAAGCCGTCACCACTAGCTATGTAAGACGTGGCCAGGAACTCCTAGCTGAACAAGTTTTGGGGTGAGTGGCCACCTGCCATTTTTAACAGGTGAAGCCAAGGAGAAGTTTTGAGGGACTAAGATGTACATGTGGTGCTAACTGCAGCTGTCTTAGTCAATGTGAGGGGAACTCCAAAATGGTGCTAACCCTCCCCAACTTTAGAGGATGCTCATAATTAGAAATGGAGGGTTTTCATAGCATGGTAATAATGAAAAGCCTATCACCACTTCTCAGGTGCACTGGAATCTCCCTGTCACCCTGCCCACAAAGCAAATCGAGGTCCTGCTTAGCAAGTCCTCACAAAATTAAGAGAGCCGAAAACTTTAAATACACCAGTGGCCTGATGCTTAAAGACAGCATGTGGGCGGACAATTGGAGAACTGAGAAGGTATCTGAGCCAATTATTACGAATCCTTAACCAGAGCAGAAGTGAAAAATTTAACCAGAAGTTTGGAATAAACCCATCCTCTTCCCTGTAGATTCTCTCTCATGCAGGATCACAAAAGATGTCAAAACAGGGTAGGGTAGGCATCTGATGAAGTGAGCTGTAGCTCACGAAAGCTCATGCTCAAATAAATTGGTTAGTCTCTAAGGTGCCACAAGTACTCCTTTTCTTTTTGCGAAAACAGGGTAGGTGAAGGAATTTTGACACTAACTAATCTATTTCTATTTGAGGGATGAAAAGTGAGCCATTAGCATCCTTTGATCAGCAAACAGTTACATATAAAAATTTTTTTTTCTCTCTCTCTCTATGCTCATTTCCTGGCTGACTAACCTGATAAATTACCACAGTTTCCATATATGGGGTAGAAGCAGTAGCTGGGAACTTTAAGAGAAGATATTCAAGTCCAGTGAAACTCAAAATACAACCCATTTCCTCTTGACACCCCATGTCTTTCCAATTAGGATTCAATTATTACTGATTGTTTAACAACTCCAGGGGTCTCGCTGTATTATAGATAATACTTTTCTGAAGAATCAGGTACGACTCAGTCTCATGCCAAATCATTCTACTTGTTTCTCAACATTGGTGTTTTGCTAATATTGCTCCCATCCTTGCCTCAAACACTGTACATACCTAACCCCCCCCCCCATCTCCCTTCAGGGGCACTGGAATGGGGAGGAGCCAGGGGACCATGGTCACCACACTTTTTACCAGCCATAAGGATGAGCAATGAGGGGTTGGGGGGTAGAGAGGAGCAAACAGGGGACAGGGCCTCAGAGAGAAGGGATGGTGTGGGAGGACAGGGCCATGGTTCAGGTGCTGGTGGGCCCCCCCTCGTTAGGAACCTTCTGCTGTTCCTGTCTCCCTTAGACCACAGCATCTTCAATATACTTCCAAATAGAATTCTCATCTTCTGCTCCCAGGAGGACTTGTTCCTCCACAACTGAGGAGTGAGAGATGATGCTGCACACCCAGTAAAGGGAGTTAAAATGTGTCCAGTTTCTCCCCTTAGCCTCCACCATGCCTAAAGAAATGGCAATTATTGCCTTATATACTTCTGGAGTCCTTCACAATCAATATTTGCACAAGTGAGCTGTTAGCCAATACAAAAGGTAGGTTAAGTGCAGCTGAAATGGAATTCTAATGAGTTCTCCCCCAAAGATACTTTGCATAGCTTTTGCAAGCATTCCATATTGTTTCTACCACTATGAATCTGGCCTGATGGGCTACCTAATAGCCTCATGGTGTTTTGCCAAGATCAGAGGCTTGGGGATTTTGCTTTGAGCTCCATTATATGAATTGAATTAACTAGCTCAGCTACTGAGCATTTTACATGTATTAAGGCTACAATTTTGTCACGGAATCCATGACTTCCAAAGACCTCCATGACTTCAGTCCCTCTTGCCCCCCACGGCAGCCAGAAGCTGAGGGGGCTCCCCCAGCTCCGAGACACTGTGGGTGGCCGGGGTATCCTGCAGCTCCTGGTTTCCCCCGGTTGGCAAGTACCCCGCAGTTCAGAGCCACGGGTGGAGGGGGATCCCTGGAGCTCTGAGCTCCCATGAGTGGTGGTGGGGCCCCAGAGGTCCCAGTCAGCCTCTGCAGCTGCCCTGCAGCTCCTCACTGTGTCACGGATATTTTTTTAGTAAAAGTCAGGTACAGGTCACAGGCCTCCATGAATTTTTCTTTATTGCCCATGACCTGTCCATGACTTTTACTAAAAATATCTGTGACAAAATCTTAGCTTTAATACTAAGTAACCATAGGTCTCTGATCATTGCTCAGTTTGAACAGTGATAAAGTCTAGCCCATTATTAAGAAGCCTTTTTTGCTTTACAAAGCAGCCCTGTTTCATAAAGAGAAAGTGCATTTCTTTACTATGTCTGTTTTCTTATATGCAGCACTCAGGCTGAACGTTACAGCCCGTCTGAATTATTTATTTGTATTACAACAGCACCTACATGTCCAAACCAAGATTGCCTAATCTGTGCGGCCCAATGTACAAACACACGAAAAGACACCCCCTACTAGGGTGACCAGAGAGCAAACGTGAAAAATCAGAGCCTATATAAGAAAGGCCCAAAAATCAGGACTGTCCCTATAAAATCGGGACATCTGGTCACCCTACCCTCTGCCCCAAACCGCTTACACTTTAAAAGGATAAGGGCAAAGAGTGTGAGGATAAAACAGAGGCGATGTGACTTGCCCAGTGTCACACCAGGAACAGAACCCAGTTTCCTGACTCCTAGGCCAGAGGAAAATGCTGCCTACTTACTGTTCTGTTCATCCTGGAGCCTAACCTGGGAAAGTTAATTTAGCATTATGTTTCCAATATAGTAAGTTTATTTTTGTTTTGTATTTATTTTACCTGGTTTTCTGCATTCCTTTAACTCATCCATTCACCTGCTATTTTAGCAGTTTAGGCTCTCTGTGTTAACAGCACCGAGCTTTCAGTGTAACAATCAGCTTGCCTAAATTAGCCAATAAACACACTGTCCTCTCAAAGGCCATTGCGCTACTGAACAGTTCCAAAATGACTATGGATAAGTGGGACATTAGGTACTGATTACTTGGTTGCATCTGCCCAAGCTTGCCATGTAGGGTGGGACAATTCACTAAAACATTGAGCAAGGAGAAGAGAAAGGAGGATGTGCTGGAGAACCATTCAATCACGTAATGTAATTCTTTCACTGTACATCTATTGAAGGTAGTGGCTCCCGTTTCCTGCAGGCTGACAGGAAGCTGCGGTGATTAGCGCAAACATGTTGGGGCTCAGGATGATCCTTTGTTTCCAGGAGCAGAGAAATGGTTACACAGCTCTCCATATTTGGGGCCAGAGGTAAGGAGAGCACGTTAGCATTCAGCAGAGAGATCAAAAACAGACAATTCCTTGCCAGTTACTCCAAGATGCTGCAGATGCAAAAGTCTAATTGTAGCCCTCTAAATGGCTCAACACTTGTGCCAGAATGAACACTTAGGGCAGGGCTACACTCAAACTTCAAAGCGCTGTCGCTGGAGTGCCTTGAAGTGCCAGCGAGCGAGAACTCTCCATGCACTCCTGGTACTCCACCTCCAGGAGGGGAGCTCCCAGCGCTGGGGCACTGTTTACACTGGGCTTTACAGCACTGTAACTTGCTGCGCTGGGGGGGTGGGGGGGGGTTCACAACCCTGAGCGAGAAAGTTGCAGCACTGTAAAGTGGCACTGTGGACAAGGCCTTGGGCTGTAAAGTTTGTTTAGAATGCATTTAAACAAAACAGCAGTGATAAAATTAGCCTGCTTACCCCTTCCCGCAACCCACACAAAAAGCTCTTCAAGATCCAATTTCTAGATGATCAGGCAAACCTAAAAATTCAACACTTCTACCAATCAGCCTCCATCCCTGCTTGGCTAGCCAGTGTTGTTCACACTGTCATTATCTGATCAACACTGACTGTCAGATTGAGGCCAGACAAATGGTGCATGGAGTGAAATGTAAGAAGACAAAGACCGAGATGGCTGACTCACTGCCCACAGCATTCCTGCATGCTTGCTCCCTCTCACTGCATAAGAATTTACACAAGGCCACTTACTGATCAAGCAAAATGCAGAAGAAATCAACTGCAGGCCCCATCACTAGTCTGTCATCACCACCCTCCCACTCTCAGTGGCAGCTGTAAGTGGGGCCCTGTAACTTGCCGTAGCTCTCTGTATGCTGGTTAATTCAAGTGCTGTGTTGTGGCTATTCAATGACGTCTTAATGCTGCTGCTCTGGGAGTCCGCCACGTTTCCCAAAAAATGTGAAGGACAGCTTGGGATACCCTAGCAGCTACTCCTGTGTGGCCCCTACATCGAAGAGGGTTAGATTATCGGCAGTAAACAGAGTACAGAATTGGGGTAAAGGTAAACTGGATTTTGAATGTATTGAGTGCCCCGGGGACAGAATCTCTGCTGCCTCATGTATCCTGAATGGTGATTGGATTTTGAGAGTTTTATTTACAGGCAGTGATGACCAGAGCGCTCTCAGAGTAGCATTTTAAGGCTGGTCTACACAAAGCTGAACTCACTCATTGAATGAAGGGTATGATTTTTAAAGCAGTGAATTGAGAAGTGCAAGCGAGACACAGATCACTAGTTTTAAACGGATATTAAAAATGTCCGGACAAAATTGCACTGGATTAACTAAACTCATTATAAAATAATTAAATGGGGTGTAACCTCTGTATGTAGACAAACCCACAACACTCAGCATTTGGGACCGTTTCTAGGGTCTCTCAAGTAGAGCTAGAACAGTCAAGTTAAAGAACCTGAACTAAAATCCAGTTTAGCTAGAGAAACGGATATCCGAGCAGCAGAGATGTACAAGGATATGTACTTATCTGTGCGTTGCATGGAAACTTGGCAATAGCATTCTGGGCATCCAGACTTGCCAATACGGAAACAGCCTCTTCCTAGGGTGGATTGCTACATCCACTATTTAGTCCAGAAGAGGATTAACACTGTTGATTCAGATACAGGAGATGCGTAACACTGGCAGCAGGTGCCAACACCAAATGCACTGTATACACGCAGTATGGCAGAATGCACATAACACCCTGTGTACACAAAGGGGCCAATGTTCAAATATAATTACTAGCTGGAAGGATTAAAATGAAGCCTGTTTTCTTCCTTCCCCTGATAATTTGCTTTGTATTTGCCTCCTGAAAGTTTCATCTGTTTCACAGTTAATGCTGCCCCCTAGAGACCCAGCACTGTAATCACAGCTGCTTGTCTTTTTAACAAGAACACTTGACTGGCAGTACTTGTTGCCATGTGACAAAACAGAACCTAGGTGCTAAAAGGATCAAACATGTTGTCAACAGCTGTGAAGCCTAGGAAGAGGGAAGCCTCCACTCTTTTTAGCATAGCTAGGTTTCTTTAGGAGTGTATGGTGCTGACAGGAATCCTGAACCAGCTTGGGCTGGCTTTCAAGATTATGCTAAGCAAGATTATTACCTACGCAAGTTTATGTTGTGCAAATGATTGAAAGTTAAAACATGGGTGAAGAGAGGTTTGTTTAATTTCATACTGTAAATTAGAGCTAGTCAAACTTTGTTTGCATGTTTGATGAAAAACTGATTTTTAAACAAAAAGTTCTAGTGAAGAGCTGTTTTTTCAAAGTTGCTTGTTCATCAGAACTGAAAGTGTTGACATTTTATCAATGCAACAGACTGAATGATGCCTGGGGGTGACCTGGCATCACTCACACTTTCAGTTTTCTTTTGTTAATCTAACTTTTCCAAAAATCAAGGTTGTTTTGAAAAGTTAAAGTGGCAGGAGGAAACAAAAGCAACCTTACAACTCTATCTTTTCAAATGCTGGATATGTTACAGCAGAAAAGAAAGATAGAAAAATGCAAGCGTGCCACCCTGGACATTGTTAGTTTTACTGCACTCAGTGGCAAAGAGGAGAAGAGAAAAGGGGGGAAACTGTTCTTTTAACGCCTTGCAAAATTAATAGCTTCAAACTTTTTTGTGAAATGGCTTTTCTGTTTTTCGACAAGCCCTATATTTAATGTTGGTAAAAAGGCTTGTATGGCCTTCTTCCTCCCATATAAGAAAGTTAACTTAACCAATCATCAAGAAATCAGAAAGGTGAAATTTAACCTTCCTTCTAGCAAAAGTGACTGATAAAGTGTACTCCACATGTCTAGGATATGGGCCGTGGACCACTATTAGAAAACTATTGGATCCCCCTCAGCTAGCCACTCATAATTTGAGCTGCTGTAGAAAGCAGTCTAGTGAATTCTCATCCCACGTGACCAGGTTAGGTTTTAGAGGTGAGCTACCAAGTTACTGGTAACCTGCTGGAGTACTCTGCAATAATCAATTGCATTCTTTTGATCAGAAATTCCAGAAGTGTGTTTCAGAGAAAACAATGTTTTTCGGAGGTCTGATTCAGAAAGACTAGGCTAATGGTCATTTGATTGCAGCAGTCAGACCTATGCAGCAAGAATGTCAGCAGTTCCATGCAAAAAAACCACTGCCAGCCAACAGTACTGAGGTACTGTTAGCCAAGTCTGGAAATTGCATTAGCTTTATCAGAGTGGGCCATCAATCTACTGCATACTTACTGTACTGAGAAGTGGAGGGTCTGTATTTAGAATCTAAGACACAAAAACTTGTAGAAAAGAACACTGGTTTAACTGGGTGCTTGCCAGCCTAAAAGATTTCACCATTTGAAATGTTTTGTGATTTATTTAAAGGTGTATTTCAATGCAATTTCTGAACTGAGTTTGATAGACGAAGAGAGGAGAAATGGGAATCTAAGGCTGCAGACATGGAGATGTGAGCACTAAATGCGATTAGAACTATTTGCATCAGACGCAGCAATCTTCAATTACATCAGAATCTTGTCCTTTCCCCCTAACTAGATGAAGAGCTGAACAACAAACTTTTCAGTTCGGACCAGCTTTTCTCTCCAAAGTAACACAATCTAATCCTACAGTCAGCCCTACTCCGTTGAGCTAATAAGCACTGGGGAAAAAAAAAAAAAGCTACTTCCAATTTGCTCAGGAAGTTGTTCTGCTTATACATAGTGAGAAAGGCCTCTCTCTTTGTGAGCTTTTCAAAGGCCTCCGGGGACCAACCTGCTTCAACCTGCACTCTCGGGCAGTCAGAAACTGTGCCATTCAGTTAGCTTTATATAGGCAGGTTAAATATAGCCTGTGACCTCATGCTGACGATAAGATTTAAATTAGCATACGTGGAGCCATTTAGCTTTTGGCTGGGGCAGGAAGTCGTATCAAGTTCAGTCATTTGCTACCAGAGTCACACATGCAGTTGACCACAGTTTTTAGATTTGCTAAGTTGGTACAAGATAATGGGTACAATCTTCCCAGCCAAAGTAAATAATTAAACACAAGCAGGCTAGTTCAAAGCCCTCACGGCCCAGCCCTCCCACAGCTACACTAAACGCTGAGGACTGATTACCTTATTCCATTTAACAGAGTGGGCCTCTCAGTGGTATCCACTTAAATCCTAAATGCAATATTTTTATGAAGGCAGATGCCACTTCCAATAGCTTGAGCTCTAGATCATCTCCTGCTCCAGACATACCAAGTAACAGTAGACATGACATTGCGGGAAAAATACAGTGAAATCAACAGAGCTCGCCATTATAGACCACACTGAAGTAGCTTCAGAGACTTTGAGACCACACTGAAATTGCTTCCAAAAGGTACGAAGTACAATTTCTGTTTCACTTTTATTTGAAGGGCAACTCTACCATGCAACAAGTTGGCATCCGTCCCTTAAGTGGTCACATCCAGATTGCACTGTGGTATAGAAAAGTGTAAAACAAAAATGATGCAGCCTCACGGCAAAGGTTCCACTAGAAGGCTGTAACATACACTGAAAGTTACATTAAAGGGACAACAGCTATTTACATCAATGCTGTGTGCACCACCATCTTTTCCCCTACAAGCAATACCTCTAGTTACTCTAATTGAAAGAGATCGGTGGAGTTCATTTCGGTTCTTTCCCTCCAAACCTCAAGTTGGTTTAATCTGCACTTTTTGACCACATTTTGCATAATTATTTTTCTCTTTCCCTTCTCTAGTCAGTTCTCCTGCTCCCACAAGTCTTTCACACAGCAACAGGGAAGAGAACCATATACACAGGAAAAGGACTTTAAAGTAACAATAGTCTCAGGAACACTCAGGTTCACATAATACACCTAGGAAATACTTTAACTCATTTCTCGAAACAAGACTGGAGTTTCAGGTTGGCATACCCTTCCAAATGTTCTCTGTAAAGTGACAACTTTGACGGTAACTGGTTTGGTGATTTGTGGTTAACAAAAGGGTCAGAGCTGAAAATCAGAAGCCCTGGGTAAAGTAAAAGTTTAGACACAGGCCAGGGCTGCATTACAAACTTTTGCCAGCAAAGCAGTGATGAAGTGTGATCCCTGACAGCTTTGCAAGCAAAAGCCCGTAGTCTTGATGCAGTTGTACCAGCAAAACTATGCTTTATCCAATGTAGCATATTTCATTTGGGGCAGGCACTGCATGGCTGTAATAAGCTATATTGATAAAAGAGCTGCTTTGCCATTATATATGGTAAACTTTACTGCTAGCCACAGGGCAGAGTGCAACTAACCAGACTTTTCTTTGAGAACTACTTAATTACAGATAGATAACACAAGATGTATGTTTGGTTAATTATTGATGGATTTTGCAAATGAAATATTTATGGCAGACTTATAAAACTCTTAGCAGCTCTGTGAAGGGCCAACCTCAGCCTCAAAAATTTCACCTTAACATGAAGGTGAGTCATCTGTAACTCATTTACTAACATGGAAGAACAATAAGAAATGTATCTGTAAATCTAAAACCAATGTCCTGCAGTAGGTGCCTGGTGAGATGTTCCCAGGTGGAAACAGTGCTGCACTAGAAAGATTCAAGAAAATCAAAACCATCAAGAAATGGAGTATTATGAAGGGGAGGTTAGTCCCTGGGTTTTAATATAAGCACACGCACACAGAATTTTTCCTCACAGAACAAAGTGCTATCCATTGTGTTAATACATGAAGAGGTTTGGAAGAGACCATGCAACATTCTATCCTTTCATCAGGGGAGAGAAGACAGCCTCTCCAGACATGTAGGCAGTGCAAAGTTCATTTGGGGAGTAAAGGTGTAAAGGTGGGGAGTAAAGGCACTCATTCCACTTTTAAGCTCTAACAACACTTTGTTATTTTAACGTTGCAGCTTTGAGAGACATAGGTCTTTGGAATTGGAGGGAGCAGGCTTAGAGCACAGACAGCTATTTTGGTGGAAAAAGCAGAGAGATGGTTAAAAAAGTCACTCCCAGAACGAGAGGGAAGGTGGAAATTTCAGGATTCCAGTCAGACTCTTTGGCAAAATATGAAGCAGGAGATGGGAGAGCGCATTTAGTAACTTACATGATGTATTAGTTCTGTCAGGTGTACACACTATCATTCTGATTGAACGAACAGTACCAAGTGAACAAATAATGGTATTTTCCAGCCAGCAACAGAGAGGGCGTAAATCCCTATAGACTTAAAAGCTTTGAAGCAGTAGAGAAATCACCCCTACCTCCCAGGAAAAATACACAAATGTAGGAATCTCCAGCCCCACTTTAACACAAATTCCTCAGCTCTCGAAGCAGGGTGGTGCATACTTTTAGGGTCTGTTTT
This sequence comes from Eretmochelys imbricata, assembly GCF_965152235.1. Lineage (NCBI taxonomy): Eukaryota > Metazoa > Chordata > Testudines > Cheloniidae > Eretmochelys > Eretmochelys imbricata. Next base: position 9,249,599 of record NC_135581.1, on the reverse strand, counting down.
CATCACAGTTAACCCAGGCTCTCTCTCAGGTGTTGCCCCAACCGTCCTCCCATTCACAAACAAAAACCTCTCACCCGAGTTTGGTGGTGCCTTCAACCTGGGCTAGCTGGCCTGCTGGAGGTATAATTCAAGCCTGAGTGAGGTTTACATTCAGGCAGGTAACCTGCCCCATTAGCAGTGAGGACACAGGCTAGGCAGGCGTTTGAGTGTCAGTCGTTCTCCTCTGCCTTCCCACAATTCCTCCAGTATGCACAGGAAGACAAACTCTCCCAGAAATCACCATGAAAGAATCAGAGTGGCTCAGCTTACTGCAGATGTCCTAGTGACACACATACACACAGGAATACACCACCAGCGAGGACTTTGCAGAGTTGACATACTCCCGAGCTAGGCTAACCGATCAAAGTCACTCTGCGGCGAAGGTGTAGAAGCTAAACACTAGTGAGACATGTTAGCATGACAATATCCTGCCTAATAAGGGCTTGTCTACACACCATCTTGCCCCAGAGTGGTTAAATCAGTTTTAATTAATACCTTCAACGGTTTCAGAGCATGTCTGTGCGTGGAAACTCATTCTGGAATAAAATGGTCCAACTGTGATTTGCCACAAGCCAGTTAAGAGTAAAAAGAGAAAGGAAAAAGACCACATGTATTTCACACTTCATCCCATCCTATGATTAGTGCAGTCTCAGCATCAATATGGTGGGGAAGGGCTCATCTCAACATAAGTTAGACAGGAAGAGAAATCTGCAATGCCTTTTACAGTATTGTGAAATCCACAGAAAAAGTGTTTCCTTTTTGTTGCAACACACTCCACTGCTAAAAAAAAACAAAAACAAAAACCCCAAACGCTTCCCCCGTCCCCTTTGCTGAGCAGTAGCCCCAAAGAGCTTTCATTATGCTCACTGCTAGATCGTTTATATTGTTACTGGTGTAAGGACTGCTTCCTGTGTTAATGTTCTTCCGCCTTTCATCAGAAACCCCCAAATAAACCAGAACACCTAGACTCCAGAAAATTCGTTTGAGAAGGTAGCAGTAATTTCTAAGTGGCAGTAGTAATTTCAGCTAATGCCTAACCACAGCAAGGAAACAAACCAGAACATTTTAAAATTATACCACTTATTTTAAGGTAGTTCAGGGTTAAGAGCTTTGGTTCATGCAGCAGAAGGGATCTGAAGACCTCTTGTCTTCTCAGGGAATGGGGAAAATAGCCAGCATCTTCCAAAAATTGGCCAGAGAGAGAGAGAGACATGGAGATTTTTACTGTTGCAAGGACTGGTGCTTGTTTTGACATCATTGCAGATTGAGAACTGCTTTACTCATTTGGCACCAGTATCAGGGAGTTTATTACAATCAGAAATCATGTTAGGATTTACTCATTCTTCCTGTGTCAAACATTTACCAGACCCAAATTCCTCTTGCAACAGCAGGGATGGACACGGATGCACGCAGCCCCAACTTCAATTCACATTTTCAGCATTCTCCTAGCACTGGGCTAAGCATCCAAGCACAACAGTCAATTTATACTTTACCACTTAAAAGTGGTCTTTGGCTTGCAAAGAGCTCCAACTTCCAGCCTGCAGGGACATTCTAGCCTGGTAAAGCCTATTTTAGATAAGAGCATCTTACCTCCAAGTATAATAAGAAGATACCTATTCAGAGTATAAGTCCCTTGGGGGCAGGGACTGTTTTCACAGTAACCAGCACAATGGAGCCCCAGACACCATCACACCTAATTTTAATAATCTTTTCTCAAAGAGAAATAGAATGGGTTACACACAAAGATGTGAAATGATTGCTGGGGGAATAAAGTTGTCCTGCAGCTATTCTAGTCCAAAGCCTCTTCATCAGAGGCCGCCAGTCATGCCAAGTTGTGTATTATTTATTATGGGTTAGGAAAGCACACACTAGAAACTTATGTAACAGCAAAACTTTTGTTTAAATCCTCACTATAGCACGCCAGTGCGATGCTTCAGCCAGCCCTTTCCAGTGTTTTTCTGTGAAAAACCCTTTGCGTTTGTCAACTGTTTGATAGGTTACAATTCAAGCTGAGGCACAGGACCTCAAAAAATTGTGATGTTTCTCGTGAAGACTTTTTTTTTTTTAAATGCACTTCAAGCAGCATGTGCTTTAATAGTTTTCAGCTTGCAGGTAAGGGAGGAGTCAAGTCAGGGCTGCGCTCAAAATACCAACTGGCTGGTTTTAGTATCTCAGTTGACATCCCTTGTGTGGTCTAGTCTCCAGGATTAGTCAGGCAGCAAGCCCACAGGTGGTAGGTATTTACATTCAGGAAGACATAAGGCCTAGGATATCATAACTGGGGAAAGTAAGGCAGCAAAAATGCATGAACAGGACTGACAGTCAAGTGGATAAATGCAACAAGCCTATTGGGATGCTATTTTGACAACCCAGTCCTCCTCAACACCATAGGAATAGTTTGCTTCCTAGCTTACAGACTGTGTGCACCTTTGCCAATTCCAGTAAGTTTTCGAGATGTCTTTATAACAAAGGTACCACTCAACTACAAAGATTTAAAGGGAATAGCAAAACAGAGAATGTAGCATGACAGACTCATTAAATCACTGATAAAGGATGTGTTACTGCTATTGTGAATTATTTTCAAGATGCTTTCCCAGCACTTGGGCGAGACCACTACTACTGATCGCTTATCAGCATTCATGAAGATAGGAGGTTTCCACCATCAGATACGGACAGCTTTTGGGACATTCAACAGTCAAAAGTGAGGAAATAAAGGTGTTAAAATGTCTTTTTATTATTAAGCAAGGCTGAGAAATTAAAATAAAAAATAATCAAAAATCAAATAGTAACTGGCTGAAGGAATTAAGTCCATGGTGCCTAAAATGTATTGAATTTACACACTATTTTCATGTTGAATGTTTTGTTTCATTTGTTCAGGTGACAGAAGTATGAAAAGTTCAGCTAGTTTGACTCTACTATAAGAATGAACGGTGTTGCAATTACCCATTGAGGGAAAAGAGTGGATGGGAGCCCATAATGAACCGTTACATTTTGCCTCCTTACTTTCCCCCAATGAGGGAGAAATAGTGACCTGTTTTTTGTTTAGGTCAGTAGTTGTATGAGGCAGGGACAGCTCATGAACCACATGGGGAGCACAATAGCAAGTGACATACCAAATGGACTAATTTTACCTTTCATTAAGGTTTAGAAAGGCTGAATCATACCTGTAACTCAATAGCTGCCAACGGGTTTCACAGTGAGAAGTGAGCTGTAGCTCACGAAAGCTTATGCTCATATAAATTTGTTAGTCTGCCAGAAGTCCTCCTTTTCTTTTTGCGGATACAGACTAACACGGCTGCTACTCTGAAACCTTAAACATCTAGTGATTTAAACAGCTTGCCAACCTACAACTGCACTGAACTAATGAAATACGATCTGAAGCAAGTAACAGGGGCTACAGGGTTTTTTGGGTTAGGAAGAGACAAATCACATCAAAGGTTCTCCTAAATTGAGAGTTACCCTCTGCTTTAATTAACACTATCTGCTGCTAGTTACCTAGGTGAGCATCACCTGTTCAGTAGTCCTTGAGTGAAACCGGTGCCAGCTCAGAAACATAAGCATCCCCTTACCTAGTATATGAAAGGACTCATAGGGATTGATGAAGGAAACTATTTTGGATGAGATAGCAACCTTTTGTGGATGTGTCTGACACTGTTATCATGTCAAATTAATTTTTAAAGAGGGGGCGGTGTCTTCATGTGTTTTATAAATTCAGCAGCGTTGGTTCAGATGAAAGCCATCCTTTCCCAGACCTGTTCCAGTTTAAGTTTTCTTTTCACCCTTGGAAAATATGGATGGTCAAAGCTGCTACTGGCTATTTTAAGCAATAGGCTTAAAAAACAACCTCAAAACCCAACAATAATCAGCACCTTTAGGTAGATGTTGCAATTCTGCTTTTTTAAACTGGAATTTACTATGTTGCAAAGTACCTCCCCACCCCTTCCAGCCTTCTGTGTGAACAAGCTTCTTCCTCCCAACTGAGCAAGTCTCAGTTTCACTTCCAACCTGTGCTTTGAGTGTAAAGGGAAATCAGCACTGCTCGCCATAAAAGGAAAAGAAGCCATCTGCCGCATTTCTACAGAGGGGAGACAAGTGGTGTCAAGAACAAGGAACTTCAGTGACTTCCTTAAAATGCAGGAAGCATCACAGACCAGTCACCACCCTCACCGGGACACTGTCCAATTTTATTAAGGGAGGCAGATGTGCTACAGTGAAGCTGTCGGTCTGCAGAATAATACAGATGTCTTGTGGGGTTTTATCGTTTTTTTATTAAAGAGACAGCAGCAAACTGGTGGTCAAAAGCAGACTGCGTTTTTACACAGTTACCTTCTTTCTGGGCAGCTACACTCGCTGTATGTAGCGTCCCAAACATTTCCATAGCACAGATTTGAACCAGAGCCCTCCAGCTTCAACAGCAGCAGCTGCTCTGCTAGGTGAGATACAAACAGAAGCTCCTTCGACTGCTGCTAAGTGGGCAGGTTTTTTTAAAAATCTGAAAAAAATATGTAAATACTCCCCACTTAGTCACCTCCTACATACTCTATGTATGGACACATTTATGTTTACTTAATCTTCAGATTCCTTCTTTGTATACTCGGGGTGGTGACACTTTTTAAAGAGTTGTTAGAAGGGGCTTTTTTAAAAGCATATAGCTTAAACCAGATGTGTCCATGTTACTGCAGAATATGGAAACTAAATGAATTAAAACAGTTTACTGGTCACCATTAGTGCAGTTCAATCTTTGCATTTTACTCATTTTCAACAGTGAAAACTGCCTAGCCAATTTCAGTTTGTTTAGAGTGGTATTCATTTTCTGGATCATGCAGTAGGGCAAGGACAGAATGCTTGGAGGGCAAATACTGCTTGGGAATGTTAAAATATTCCAAAAGTAAAAGTTACATTGATCTTTAGTTTTGTAAAACCAAGATTTTACAAAACCTAACATATTTAAAATGGACCACTCAAACAGTGCAAATAAGTCTACCTAGTATAGAATCTTCTCTTTTGTACAGTGCAAGATTATCCTCCACCAAGGACAAAGTATGACAGGAATCAAAAAACAGTTATACAAACATGCACATTGCACTAACTATGAAGTTACTAGCAACTTATTTTTCTGTCAGATGATGGAATACCATCCCTGGAAGCTTATAAAGCTGTGTGACTGTCTGATTCGATTTATTAGAACTTGTGCTAACCAAAAAAAAAAGTTTCCTCAGGTCAGCAGAGTCATTTTGCCACTCAAGCTTGGCTGTGACTGAGAATAGATACACACCAATATTTGTCCTTGTGGAGGCGGAAAGCATCCACAGCAAACATCTCTTTTCCTTGCATAGAAGACTGGCAGCCTCCTTTGTGAGACTGTGGCAGAGAATCACCTAAGAATGGATACTTTAATTAAAGAATACGTGGTTCCTTGATCCAGATCCAAAACTCAGCTGTGGGTGTCAGAATGGGTACACCTGCCATTGTTAGCGTTCCTTTCTCTTCAAGGAAAGTTGCACTTAAAAAAAGTTAACTGTCCAACTCAAAACTTGAGAGGTTCCTGACAGAGTTTTCCCTATTTCCCAGTCCCATTACACAAAGGCTGCATCTTTGTCAATACAACAGCGGGACAAAAGCAATAATGAACCTGAAACTTTGATTCCTCTGAAATGGTATTTTTAATTTAAAAGCAACATCACATCAATTTCATAGTTCAGAACATACAAGTCTCTTATGTTGTCCCCACATGCATATTTGCACAATACATCAGAACTGTCCCTAACATGTAACACCAGGAGTCACCTGATTAAATGAATAGGCGACAGGTTTAAAAACAAACAAAAACTACTTCTTCACAAAACACACAGTCAATCTGTGGAACTCGTTGCCATGGATTGTTGTGAAGGCCAAGAGCATAATTGGATTAAAAAAAGAATTAGATAAGTTCATGGAGGATAGTTCCATCAATAGCTATTAGCCCAGATGTCAGGGATGCTACCCTATGCTCTGGGTGCCTCGAAACCTCCAACTGAATGATAGCGAATGGATCATTCAAAATTGCCCTGTTCTGTTTATTCCCTCCAAAGCATCTGGCACTAGCCACTGTCAGAAGACAGGATACTGGGATAGACAGACCACTGGTCTCACCCAGTATGGTCGTTTTCATGGATAACAGCAACTTGTCTAATTAAACTAAATTTCCTAAAGAGGAAGAAGCCAGGAGCACGAAATGGACAGTGCCCTTTTTGCAATATACTGTCAACAGGAACAGAATCAAGTACTTCTCCCTTCCACTCCAGCCCTTACAAATTTACTTTGAAGCATGCATGGCTGAGCTTGTGACTCATGAAGAGCTGCTGGAAGCGTGTCTTTCACCACCAGCATTTCCCCAAGATAAGTTGAATGCTGCTTGTGCCACCTGACGAGGATAATCTAATCTTTACTAACACACACTGCATTATACAGTTTGGGGCAGTGGTTTAGATTCTCTATGGTGGCAGTACTGAGCAGCTGTAGAGGCTATTATAGAAGAGCCATTTATGATAAACAATATTTGACTTCCCAAGAGTGCAGAGAGGATGTGCTATATAAAAGCCCCACAAAAATTAATTTCCGGTTATTGTCAACCTGTCTGGACGCACCAATTTCAAAGTGCAACCTTCGGCATGAACAGGGCAAACAAACACTCACCCTTATTGTAGATTCTCATCACAGAGCTGTCAAAAAGGAAAAAATAAGCCTCACTAGCGCACAGTACAATATCAGAGTTATTAAATATAGAACAGCTTTCTGCCACATGACTTCAGGTTTCAAAACCCCCTGGCTGTATTGTTCAGTGTGTTATTTTTAAGGTTGACCTTCAATAGCCATGAGCTGTACGTATATTTCTGACCACCTGCACTTCCATTAGCGTATGCTCAGCTATTGAGCCAAGTGCTATGCATCCTCCAAAAGATCAGCTGTATTCGCCTCTGTAATCCCCAGTTTCCAGTGGGGAAAAGAATAGGCACGGTACTTTGGGGATTTAGGACACTCCCTGCATTCCATCCCTCAAAAAGAGGGGCAGACAGAAACCAACACCTCATTCTATTATTTTCAGACTCAGATGAAGGCATGTCATTATTCTGACAAGTGGGTACTAAATAAATCACCCGTAATGTTCTGTGAATATAAACAACTAGGAGGAATTTTAGGATTGCTTCTAATTATCCTCGTCCTTTTCTGATATTTCTATTAGCACTTGTAAAAAAAGACATGACAGGGATGTCTTTACTATACAAAAGTCATGAATCTCAATTATGAGCCTAATCAGTAAATTTAATCTCCCCTAGCGAGCAAATGTAGGAGAATAAAGGCCCTAGGATTGCTTTACTGCATTCTAGGTAGTCTGTTTTGTAAAGCGTCAAGTTTTAATAAGGTTTCAGACAGACAGAGAAGTGCACAATTGAAAATACTGACTACACTTAAAGTAAAGTTAGTCAGTCTCTGTAGATGATTCATATACCAAATTAGAATATGAGTTCTTCAGTTCAAATGCAATGTAAGTAGTTCCTAAAAATGGGATTCCACCAATCCATAAGGCTTGAATGTTATGTTTATAGTAAGACAAGCTCTTCATATTTCTAGCCCCCCCATCCCCGACATTTACCTCTCTCCAAATGATGTCAAATTGGATGTAGGGAACAGGGGTCACAAGGATGTCCTTACAGTGAAGGCAGCAATCAGGAAGTTGGGGGTTATTCCCCACCTAGTCACTACACCTTCTTTCCCGACACTTGTAAATCTGAGCTAATACTTCACTACCCTACTGGTAAACTGTGCAGCTGTATCTATTCATTGTTGTTAGCTACTTTTGATACTGCAGCAATGAGCAGCACAGTTAATAGGATCTATGAACTGGAATTTTGGTGGGCTGCTGGCGGTTAGCATTGACTAACAAGCTGTGCGGGAATTCAGCACTGCAATGGCTGGGGGATGCACAGAGCATTGCCTGGGAAGCTTGCAAAGGTGCTCCTGTACAGGATGCCAGACTCCTAGCCAGCATCAGGACACACTTTCCCCTCCATCGCCACCTCTCTCCTGGGAGAAACGTGTTTTGGGTTAAACTATCTACTGTGTTCACACCATTTTGGCCATGTTTTACTCAAGTCCCTGCTTGCCACATAGCAAAGTTTTGATACGACTTCTACCATATCAGTTACTTGGTGGTACTCCAGTATTTTACACAGTGATTTTGTTCTAAAGAAGAGTAATCTACTGTGAGCCGTATTAATTATTTATGTTTGTGTAGAAACTTAGAAGCCCCAGTCAGAAGCAGGCTCCACTGTGCTAGGCACGATACAAATACACATACTTACATTTTGCATGCAGATGAATGGCTCCTCACAAGCTTATCTAAAGTCTTGAGTACTACAGTATAGTTAAAGCGGTGCCTTCCCCCTGCAGGCATGGATGCAGTTATACCACTATTGCTTATTCTGCTTCCTGTTTAGAAATAAGCTATACCAGTATAGCCAATTTTATACTGATAAGGCAACTTTATACTGGTATAACTATATTGTCCCCCCTCCTTAGTCATACCGGTACAAGAACGGTTGAGACCAGTCCCAAAACAGCCGTCTCCGGAGACAGCCTGGATGAGATTTATAATGGAGGAGGAAGCATAGGGACCACTGGACAAAGGGGAAAGCATTCAAGAGTGGGACTCTGGGGCCCTCTTATGGCTGTTTGCTATCTAAGCCTTACAAAGTGTAAAAACCGAAGACGCTCTCATCTATACAATGGCACCTTCAGCTAAAAAGGAAGGAGCACTGCTAAGATAACAAAGAGGGGGAAGGGCTCTTTGAAACTTTATTTGGCTGAGTTCTGGCTTTAACAGAGTGAACTTAAGCTACAGCTACTTCATCGTTCATAGCTGTGCGTGGAGAGGTCCACATTATGAAGGCAAGGAAGAACGATGTAGTGGGGCTACTCCCCTCCAGAACTTGTGTTATGCTACTATAATGTCACTCTTGCACATTTCCTAGCACTAAGGGACTTCCTGAAGTTTAACGTACACCTAATAGACAGTCAAAAGGCATTTACACCGCCCAATGGTCAGTCCTCTGCAGGGCCATCCTGGAGATCTAATCTAATTTTGTCTAAGCCCTTGTGTCTTCCGCACGCCAGGAAAGGTTTGGCATACAGAGCTATATACTTTGGGTTTAAATGGGTCAAACCCTGCAACCAGTTCGCTAGCAGTGCTGACTGGCCCCAAAGAAGGCATTCATCGTTATGGTAGTAAGGCAAGAGGCAGGCACCGTGTGTAGGTAGGGAAAGATGGCTCCTATAGGAATTTAGAAGATTCCACAGGGAAACAAAAATACTTATGAAGGCAAAAATGCTAGCTGTGTATATTTCCCAGTCCAAAATCAGTGATTTCCATTTCTCTGTTGCAAAGACTCATGCACTGACTTAGCTATTATGTGCAGTTGAATTACGCTGAGAACAGCTATCCCAGCCTCATTTGTTCCCTTTGGCGTCTTAGGTCTACTGTGGATCAGAATTGGATGCTTCAGGAAGCCAGTGAGAAAGGCTGGAGAAGAGAAGTTGTCAAGAGTTTGGCAGTACGTCTCATTTCCTTTTCTGGCAAAAGAGAATTTAGCCACTGCATCCTGAAGGCACCTTACACGAAGTTTGATTCCGGAGAAGAGCATGGTTTAAGCACAGCACGGGAAGCTAGGATCTGCCAATTTCTAATGCCAGATTCCACTGCTGTGGCTCTGGGAATTCATGCACCATACTGACTCCATTTCCCCATTTTGTAAAAAAGGGGACAATACCTACCTACCCACAAGGGTAGGGTAAGTATTAGTGCACGTTAAGTGCTCTGAAATGAGACTGCTATAATCACTAACAATTATTAAAATGAGGACTAATGGAACTGGCTACAGCCAGGCATAAGTCTCCTTTCCTTCCCCCAACTCCAACCCCAACCAGGTCTTGCTAATTCACTTCACCCATGAATGGAACATCCACTGTTTTCTACACTGGGGCTTCTCTCCAGTGAGACTTCCAGTTTTGCAGTGTTTAATTCAGGGGCCAAGATCTCCTGTGGCTCAAATCTGCTTCAATGAGAGTAAGGAGTTTAGTCCGTCTGCTCCAGCCTCTTAAAACTGGGTTTGGAGAGTTGGACTCTTACTCACCAAGGCAGTAACCATGCTAATCTGAGTGAAAGACGCTCACCCCGCCACATCCCTCCCGCCAAACCTGCGCCTATTCAACTCACTTGGTCACATCTTCACTCCCTCTTCCCCCAGTCTCAATCAACTCTGTCTGCAACCAGTTCTATCCCCCTTAAACAAAAAAGGCTGCATCCCAGTTAAAGCTGGGGAACCCCTCAAATCAATACTGCCCTTCCAATAGCTAAATGCTGGACATTACCTCTTTGCAAGGCTCCTGTACTGCATGCTGAAGGGCCTCTGGTATCCAGCTCATCATCTTACACCAGGCTCTGTTCTCTGCTCCCCCATCACTACTCTTAAAATAGCACCAGCTCAGAGGCGATTTTGCTCCCTCCTTCTCCCCTTGAGAAAGGTATCTGCGGGAGCTGCCCTGTTCCCCCAGGGCTCAGAACACCAAGAGTGTTCTGTCCCTGCAGTCACTTTCCCACTTGTTAAAAGAACAGCTGTACACGAGCCAGTCTGTTACTCTCCCCTACTTCCCTCTGGACTGGACAGCAGCAGTTCACTGATCCTACTCAGCCTGCAGAATTCCGATTTGCTCTGAGTGCACAGAATTTCCAGGCCCTGTTTAAGCAGCATCTCTACCCCACTTTACAATCTAAGGTGTGGTCTACAGCTAAAACATAGGTTGACCCAGCTGTGTCACTGGGAATGTGAAAAAGTCACACTCCAGAGAGCTGTGGTTAAGCTGACCTAAGCCCCAGTGTAAATACCACTAGGTCGATGGCAGAATTCTTCTGTTAATCTAGCTACTGGCTCTCCAGGGGGTGGATTTACCACGGTGATGGAAAAACTGCTTCCATTGCTGTAACAAGCACCTACGCTACCGCACCACAGTTGTGCTGCTGGAGTGCTTGTAACATAGACACACCCGTGGCTTAATACAAGGCTTGAAGGGACTAGGTTATAAATGTTTGCCAGGATCATTACGGTGGTATTACATATTTCTGAGGATTATTAAAATTTATGTTTGCTTTGGTTTTAGATTCGAGGGATTGGAATGCCTGACTGTTTCTGAAATACGACAGCTTTTTCTTGGTATTTTATTGATGCAGCTGCTTTGGTGCATTGCACTAATCCACATGAAAAATAGCTACAAGGAAGCAAAGCTTCTTACCGTATGAAGCAAGGGGTGGGCCACTGTGAGGAAGTCCCAGCTCATTTTGGTACCAGACTCTATTGTCCATTTGCCTTAATATCTTAAGTGGAAAGAACAACTAGAGCTCTGCGCGGATACAACATTTATATCTGCGGATATCCACGGATATAAAGCGGATCTCCGTGGAGCTGCAGGGCTTTATCAGAAACCACAGTGACCAAAGCAGCAGCATGTCAGGCAGCCACAAGCAGGAGCAATCGCTCAGCCCAGGCAGCTCCTCCGGCGTGGCTGTACCACTCCCAGCCCTGCCCACTGGGTCAGGCACCAGGTTCACCGGCAGCTGTCCCGGGCGCTTCCTGTCTGCAAATGCGCAAGCTGCTTGCACACACTAATGAGACCAGGGACAGCTGTGGGCGAGCCTGGTGCCCGCACCAGTGGGCAGGGCTGGGGGCAGTACAGCCACGCGGGAGAAGCTGCCTTGGCTAGGTGCTGGCTCCTGCGAGTTGTGGTTCGGCTGCTGTGGTTCCTGGTAGAGCCCTGCAGATATCTGCTTTATATTCATGGATATAAATTTTGTAACTGCGCAGGGCTCTAAGAATAACCACGAATGGAAGCACACAGCCAATACAACAGTTAAAGGCTTCGACTAACATAGCTCTCTAGGTCCACTTTACATGATACAGGTAAGAGTTTATTAGCAGGAATTAACTCACCGTAGTTCAAGTTTGTGTTGTGCCTTTTCACAGAAAGCTCCCAAAACATTTAAAAAATAGGGATCATGTCACACACTACTGAAACGCAGCCACTTCTGGCACAAAACAGCAGCTGTGTAGCGTAAACGGAACATACACCACGCCTAAGTGAAGAATAACTTATAAAATTAAATCCACAGTGGGAAATTCAGGTAAGGCAATTACCCAAATTGCAATCTAGCTAGTGCCTACAGCACTTACCATATGGATCTTTAGAGACCACAACTGATGCCAGGATATCAGAGAGACAAGGAGGGTGAGGTAATACCTGTTATTGGACCAACTTCTGTTGGTGAGACACACAATCTTTCGAGCCAGGATATCAAGTTTGTGTTTCCTTGCCAACACACCACGTCCAGCAGCAGTGCCTGTTAACGTGCTGTGTACTGCCAGGGAAGAGCACTACCTACCGAATCAACACTATCACTTCCTACAGTTCCTAGATTCCTTTGCAGTCTCCCATCCAAGTCTATTCAGACCCAACCTTACTTAACTTGTGAGATTTAGCAGGATCACAGCTTGAAGTGATATGGCCATAGACCATAATGAAGTTACAAGGCAGCAGATTTCAAATGGGTAGGAGGAAACACATTTAATAGATTTTCAAGGCCAAGAGGAACCAGTAGGGTCCTCTATCCTGATCTTCTGAGTAACACAGGCCATAGAATGGAACTCGGTAATTCCTGCATCAAGCCCATGACTTCCAGTTGAGCTACAGCATCTCCTTTAGAAACACACCCAGTTTTAACAACGAGGAGTCCTTGTCGCACCTTAGAGACCAACAAATTTATTTGGTTCTAGCCCACCAAATCTTATGCCCAAATACATTTGTCAGTCTCTAAGGTGCCACAAGGACTCCTCGTTGTTTTTACTGATACAGACTAACATGGCTACCACTCTGAAACATCCAGTTTTGATTTAAATGCTTCAAGTGATGGAGAATCCACCAAATCCTTCGATAAATTGTTCCAATGGTTAAACCAACCTCACTGCAAAAGATCTGCTTCTTATTTCTAGTCCGAGTTTGTCTAGCTTCAGCTTCCAGCCATTGCATCCTGTTGTGTCTTTGTCTGCTACATCGTAGAGTCCCGTAACATCAGAAGTCGTCTCTAAATGGGGGTATTATAGATTGTTGAAATCACTTCTCTACCTTTTATTGGAAACACTAGCTTTAGCCTCTCATTGTAAAGGCAAGTTTTCCAGACCTCAAATCTTGTAGCTCTTTTCTGAATCTTTTTTGACATCATTCTTTAACTGAGCACAGGGTATCGCTAATGCCAAGGTACATTGGTAATATGTCATCCCTAATCCTACTCTAATATTCCCTGGTTTATAAAACCCAAGGATTGGGTTATCTTTTTCAGCCTCTGCATTGCACTGGGAGCTCATGTTCCATTGGTTATCCACAATGACACTACGTCCCTTTCACAGAACTGTCCAATCCAGAATACACTCCCCCGTTTTATAACCGTGACCTAGGCGGTACGACCTTGCATTTGATACAGTGCTCCTTCAATCCATAGAATTCTACTGCACGAGATTGTTGAAGCAAACAGCAAGGTTTAAAATAGCATTAGACACTTGTGTAAGAGTAGCGTCCACAATTAAACTATTAAAGAGAAGTAATAGGGGGCCATTAGCGCTCATGTAGAGAGGCACAAGCAGGAAAAAGTACTGGGAAACCAAGTATATTCTATGGATTTTATACGTTCCTCTGAAGCATCTGGAATGAACCCACATTGGAAACAGGTTAGATGGCCCTAGATCTTTTCTGGTATAGCCACAGCTATGTTCTTGAGGTAAGCACACAACCACCAGGGACAAGTTTAACATAGCTGATGTTAATCGCTGTGTGTTGAATAGACACCTGCTAGTCCTATAGGATGGGGTGTACATCAAGGAAGGGCAATGCGACCCCCCACTAGACTGCCTTTCAAAGCGTGTGCTGCACACACAAAGGGACTGAAGCACCGACCCCAAGTAGAGCAGTTTTACCACAGCTTTTGTCTGGGTATTGGGAAATTGGGAATCATTAGGAAAGGGAGAGATAAGATAGAGAATACCATATTGCCTCCATATAAATCCATGGTATGCCCACATCTTGGATACTGCGTGCAGATGTGGTTGCCTCATCTCAAAAAAAAAATATATTGGAATTGGAAAAGGTATAGAAATGTCAACAAAAATGATTAGAAGCAACATGGAACAGCTTCCATCTGAAGAGAGATTGATAAGATTGGGACCTTTCAGCTTGGAAAAGAGACGACTAAGGGGGGATATGATAGTGGTCTATAAAATCATGACTGGTGGAAATAAGGAAGTGTTATTTACTCATTACACAAGAACTATGGGTCACCAAATTAAAAGGAATAGGCAGCAGGTTTAAAACAAGAGGAAGTATTTCTTCACACATCGCACAGTCAACCTGTGGAACTCTTTACTATGTTGTGAAGAACAAGACTATAACAGGGTTCTAAAAAGAATGAGATACATGCATGGAGGAAGGTCCATCAATGGTTACTAGCCAGGATGGGCTGGGATAGTGTCCCTAGCCTCTGTTTGCCTGAAGCTGGGAATAGGCAACAGGAGATGGATCACTGGATGATTACCAGTCCTGTTCATTCCCTCTGGGGCACCTGGCATTGGCCACTGTTGGAAGACAGGATACTGGGCTAGATGGACCTTTGGTCTGACCCAGTACGGCCATTCTTATGGCATGAGAAAGGGGATAGTAATAGTTACAGCAATACAGTAAAGAGTCCAAGCTACAGACAGTGGGTCTGACCTGCATGCTGTTGAGTACCCGGAGCTCCCATTCAGTCCTCAGTTCTCAAGTGGCGTTCAACAACTATAAGGATTGGGCTTAGTGTATTATGCCTCCAATATCACCTTTATTTACCCCCATTTTCATGCAATGAATTCATCCCATGCTTGTGCCGAGATAAGTGATGAACTTAAAATAATACTTCCTTACTTAAAGTAACTATGGCAGAAGGAGACACTGCATCCTGGACACCACTGAGCTGTCCTTGAACAACCCACTATCAGTCTCCCATGCATACCAGGGTTCAGTTTGGCAGAATGAGATGCTACATAAAACTAGGTTCTTCTGTCACCTTTACATTCACCCACCGGACAGTGCAGGTAGAGGGAGGGAGAGAGTCAGCAATGTTATTTAATGCTCATTGTGAATGGCACAATGCCAATATCTAGGTAGATTTAACAGTCTTAATTCCAGAAGACAGAAAGGAAGTTACTCAGTTTAGTAATAGCAGCCTTGTAACCACTGAAGTGAATATGGTTTGGGTCCTGGCTAACTGATAGATCACTTTTCTCCCAGTGTGATACCGTGCCAGTTGCCAATCACCTCCCTGGTCTAAAGAGGGGGTTAATAACAGGCCACACTCAGGACATATCTGCATGAGATTACACCAGTATAAACTAAGGTGTGAATTTAAGCCAACAGTCATACCAGCGTAACCTTGTTTGCACAGAATGTCTAGTTTTTACACAGCTTTTTATCAGTAGATCTTTAAGTGCTTTACAAAAGGGAGGCATCATTATACCCATTTTACAAATGGGGAAACTGAGACACAGGGGGTGAAGCGACTTGCCGTGGTCCCCCCAGTAGGCCAGCGGCAAAGCCAATAAGACTGTTTTTTTTTTTTTTTTGGTTTAGCCTGTGTCATCTGGGAAGGTTTAAGCAGAAAAACAACCCAAAAAGCCATGTTTGTAGCAGAAGAAGTGTGTCCACACGCGACTTTTCCACATAGACAATGCCTCTGTGACCCAGGTCCTTGGCTATTGTCTCATTTGGGGGGTGGCACCTGCACCACTCTAAAAGCACACGAGTATTGCAGTTTAAGCAGTATGAAGCTAAGCCAATGTTGGGACTGTACCTCAAGACCTAGCACAGAGGCGCATGTCCTCCTGACTGATCCACAGTGACACAGAAAAGGGGAAGTCAAACAGAAGTCTCTGCTGAAAAAAATGTAAGAGCCATTAAAAGTCAACCCTTTCCGGTCAACTTCATAAGAGATGAATCGTTGAATAAATGTGGGTTTCAGAGTAACAGGCGTGTTAGTCTGTATTCGCAAAAAGAAAAGGAGGACTTGTGGCACCTTAGAGACTAACCAATTTATTTGAGCATGAGCTACAGCTCACTTCATCGGATGCCATCTTTATCTTGTGGGCAATGGTAAATATATGCTCAAACTTTCAAAGAAACGTGTGGGAGGTAAGCTAGGTTTGGATGGCTGACTTATCTCCAAAATACTGCTCTTTAATTTTAGAGAATGAGCTTCTTTGTTTTTAAGCTATATGATCTCTAAACAGCGCTGAGTTTGCTTCATTTCCTGCCTCCCACACCATTCCTGGATTTCATGATAGCTCCATAGCAAA
This sequence comes from Eretmochelys imbricata, assembly GCF_965152235.1. Lineage (NCBI taxonomy): Eukaryota > Metazoa > Chordata > Testudines > Cheloniidae > Eretmochelys > Eretmochelys imbricata. The sequence goes on along the minus strand of NC_135581.1, from coordinate 9,233,100 downwards.
GTCACTGTAGAAATGCCACTGATTTTATTTTGCCATGAAGACAACTTGTTTAATAGAAAAATGTGATGCTTTTCTCATCTACCATACCCCACAAAGACTGACTGACAGTCAAAGAGACACCACAAGCACTCAGTGAATCTAAGGGAAGAACCCTGCCTTGGTCAAATGGAGGTGAACTATTTCCTAAGCCCTCCATTACAGCCTACACTTTCCCCATTAAAGTCAAACACCAACATGAAAAATAAATACATAGTGAAAAAAGCAGCCACTGAAAAGCTAATGGCCAGATATGCTGGTGGCTGGAAGATGTAAAATCAGCTATGTCTGTTCAGTATTTTGGCACTGATTTATGACAAGTGTACTTGTGTTTCCATTAGCTGAGGCTTTCCCAGATGACCCCTCGGTTTGAAAAGGCAGACTCAACATTAAACTCCCAGCAGATTTTAGTACTGCTGAGCTCATTCTGAAAACTTGTAGCAACGTTTTACATCAGCCTAGGCCAACACATTCCATTAAATGTTCCTCTTGACTCCTGGAAACATCTGCTTTGTTTACACTAATAGCAACATAGAAGCCACTTAACAATTACCTCTGCTCCACTATCTGTGTCTAAGACAGAAACCACCTTGAGCCACACATCCTGTCCACACATGTGCCAGCCTCTGTCCCTCACTATCCTCAGCACTAGGACCTAAGGGTTCAATGCCTGGCAGCGCAGAGGAGGTGTCACTTGAAGCATGGGATGGCATAAAAGGTGTCCAGTCAATGCCACTTAAAAAAAAAAAAAAAAAAAGTAGAAATAAGCAAGAGATTCGTCTAAACAACCAAAAATAGAAGGCAAGGGTTAAATATGTTACAAAAAGGAAATAGAAGAGGGTAAAGTTTAAAGAGGTAGGTTAATGTTTTATGTAGTTAGGCAAAGGTTATCTAGAAAATGGGGAAGGCTAAACAAGGAACACAAGGTTAGGGTTAATATAAATGAGAGAAAGAGCTAGATATGGGGGCTCGTACCAAACAGAGGAATTCAGCATGGGTCATTAGTTTTATTATAATGAAATTAAAAACAGTCTTGTTTCCATCACTCTGGTCTCACTGCTTTGCTGGTACATAGCTTCCCTTCCTCCTTTCATACATTTTGTCTTTCTAGAGAATGCTCGTCAGGTCAGGAGCTATCTTCTTCCATGAGCTTATGCAGTGGCTAGCACAACAGTGCCCTGATCCTGACTTGAGGCCTTTGGTGATACACTAGCTACCTAAAAACCCATGTAAGTAGAGAGTCTGTTTCTTGTATGGCGCATGCTTCAGACCACTGCTAAATATTTAAACTAATTAGCCTCTTACAGTTTGTATGGCAACTTCCACCTTCTCTGTATCGATATATCTATATATCTACATCTTCTTACCATATGTTCCATTCAATGCATCCGATGAAGTGGGCTGTAGCCCAAGAAAGCTTATGCTCTAATAAATCTGTTAGTCTCTAAGGTGCCACAAGTACTCCTGTTCTTTTTGCAGATGCAAACTAACATGGCTGCTACTCTGAAACCTGCTAAATATGAAGATCTGTCTTGATTTGGACCTTTGTCTTTTTACAGTTTAACTTACTCAGTGTTGAATCCCAAAGACACCTACTCCAACTTGATGGTCCGTAGGAAGCAATGGACAAGCGACATTCAGACAGTGAAGGATTTAACTGTGCTCCATCTTACTTTCACCTTTCCAGTGCTTTCTGCCTGCTGAACAGTTCACAGATTAGCTAATTTCCTCAAAATAAAAGGCTAAAAATTGTCCCTTAAAATGTGTTTTCACCTAATCCTCTTTCCACCGAAAAGCTTCAAGATGAAAAATTAGTAGAGAGAGAAAGCTGGCACTTGGTGTTGTAATTTAGAAAGACCCTTTCCAGTTTCTGAATCCATATAATAATACAGCTACGGCTGGCAATTTTATTCTCAGGAACATTTAAATAAAATTAATTTCAAGGAAAGAAGCCTTGAACAGTCAAAGCTCCATTAATCCTGATGCCTTTCATTAAAAATGCACATGTAACCTTTTTGACGTACAGGAAGCATTTTCCTGAGCACAGACACTTGACTTCAGTTGCACATCAGTACTTTTTTAGAATATGAAGTTGTAAACTGTTTAGACCCTTTAACTCCACATTTACAAATACTCAACTAAAAAAATAAAAAGCAATTACTGCCCAGCTTCCATTTGAAGAATGCATGCCTGGTCAAATGGACAATCTTACCATCCCTCAAGAACTTTGGCTACATGATAGAAATGTTCTGTTTTAGGATTACTTTTATGAATAATGGGGCAGCCCTGCCACCCTGTAGTTAATGTGGGAGCTGGGCTCAACTTTAAGAGCCTCATTGATCTAAACACAAATGCAGACTAAGACCTGGTCTACACTACAAACTTACATTGGTATAACTGCATTGCTCAGAGACATGGAAAATCTACATCTGAGCGATGCAGTTATACTGACCTAACTCCTCATGTAGACAGTGCTATGTCGATGGGACAAGCCCACCACACCTACCGCCTCTTGGAGGGGGGAAGAAGCTTCTGCTGTCGGTGCACGTAGCATCTTTAACAAAACACTACAGCGGCACCGCTGCAGTGCTGTAAATGTAGACAAGCCCTAAGACTGACTTGAAAATCAGTTGAGCCAGAGAGTTAAACTTGACTGACTTTACCCTGGATAAACAACTCAGGGAAGAGGGCAACAGATTAGACTAATGAGTCCTTCCTTTGAAGGCTTGCTCATCATAACAAAAGATCCAAGAAGAGAGAGGTAAAGGTAGGGGCCCAAGACAACTGAGGACTGAGTTAGGTTTACAGAGGATTGTAATGTTTCAAGGAAAGGAGTACTTGTGACACCTTAGAGACTAACCAATTTATTTGAGCATGCTCGGGTAAATTGGTTAGTCTCTAAGGTGTCACAAGTACTCCTTTTCTTTTTGCGAATACAGACTAACACGGCTGTTACTCTGAAATATTTCACAGGACATTGTCACGGCTGGCTGGCCTAAAATTCACCTGCATGTGAAAATATTTGGAGACTATCCTTCCAACTCCTGATTGAATCTTGCTGCTCAAGTTTTAGACCTATCTGCCTTGTTAAGAATACAAGTGAAACGTTTGTCTTGATAGAGAGCTAATGTTCTTCAACCAGTCAGGTAAGGAGATTAGATACCCACAATTATTTTGATACATTCCTGTGGGCCTCCAGCAACAATGCCATCTAGCTGTGGCACACATGCAGCCATGTGTTTGCTACAGAAAGTCTAATATGAAGGAGGCTAATTTCCCACCAGTGCAACTCCACCGATGGCAGAATTAGCACAGAGCATGTACCAGCCTTCACACAACTGTTGTCTAGACTTGCTCTGAACAGGATTAGATCACATAGTGGCCAGACAGGCCTGTGCGCGGTCTTACTAGACCTTCTACCAGTTGACAGGTTTCAGAGTAGCAGCCATGTTAGTCTGTATTCGCAAAAAGAAAAGGAGGACTTGTGGCACCTAAGAGACTAACCAATTTATTTGAGCATAAGCTTTCATGAGCTACAGCTCACTTCATCGGATGCATCCGATGAAGTGAGCTGTAACTCACGAAAGCTTATGCTCAAATAAATTGGTTAGTTTCTAAGGTGCCACAAGTCCTCCTTTTCTTTCTACCAGTTGAAGATTTCCTTTGGGGTGGGGGGGAGCTAGTCTAGACAGCCACATGGGGTCAGGACGAAGCCACGTATTCACATGGCTTCTTCTGACTCTCACATTCCAGTGTGCTTTAACCAGCCAGCTCCTGCCCCCATCCTCCTGCTCTATTAATATGTTAAATTAAAATCCTAGTGTGGACAAAGCATGTTGTAACACATTACCAATAGCCTTCTTCCTAGCATAGACATGGTCACAACATAGGGATTTAATAATTTTATTAAGATGATGTTGAAGTAAAAAGAAAACGGTACAGAGTTTAAGCATAGAAGTTTCTGGTTATCAGGGAATAAGGTACAGATCATCAAGGGGTGCGAAATTCGGTTTAGGAACAGGTGGTGTAAGGAATACATAATCTGCAATCTCCCCGACTGGGGGTAAAAGTTTAACGGGTCAAAGTACAGACATTGAGATATGGGGGTATGTTGTTCATATAATGGCTATGTTCAGGTGTGGAGTATAATGAGTGGATACAATTATGAGGATGGATTTAGTTCTGTTCCTACTTGCACCCAGAGTGCTTTCTCTACCATGAAGGGGGAGCGGGGGGAAGTGTGTGTGTGTGTGTTTTTTTTTTTTCCAAGTGAGAGAACTTGAGGTTTACCCTGATCAGCTAGATCGAGGCAGATCTACCCTGTGCCTTTCTTCTGCTAGGATTTTTAAACTTAGCTATCCTGTAAAGGACACACCCTTCTTCCAAGTGAAGACACAAGACTTACAATGAAGTGGAAGGAGCTTCAGAATAACTCTACTGGGATACTTAAGGGAAGAGATCCAGAAAGTCATGCTAGCAGTTCACCTTCTAAGCTTTTTGGGAAAGGCACTTTTTTTATTTAGTCCTTTATTACTACGTATTTGCCATTTTCTATATTTTCATATTTTTTTCTACTAACCCAGGTATTTTAACCATTCCAGATGGCCTCTCTTCAGAAGACAGACAAATGCCCTTGCTGCTGTGGAAGTGATTGCTTTCTGTTAACTGTCACTTATCGTAACAGTCAATACATTTTACAATGAGTGACATTTCCCTGTTCACACTTGCATCGCATTCAAGAAACAAGCACGCATAACAGTGTAACTGTTCACAGTAAGGGCCCAGAGGGATGCCAGACTCCTGAGGGAATGCTTTGCCAATTGAGCGAAAAGGAGCAGCTACATTAAAAGAGTAGGGGAGACAGACTGCCTTATACTCACAATAGCCCAGCATTCACAGGTTAATAATTTTATTAAGATAATGTTGAGATAAAAAGAAAATGGTACAGAGTTCAAGCATAGAAGTTTCTGGTTATCAGGGAATAAGGTACAGATTATCAAGGGGTGCGAAATTCGGTTTAGGAGCTGGTGGCGTAAGGAATACATAATCTGCACTCTCCCCGATAGGGGGTAAAAGTTTAATGGGTCAAAGTACAGACATTGAGCTATGGGGGTAAGTTATCCATATAATGGCTATGTTCAGGTGTGGAGTATAATGAGCGGATACGATGATGGGGGATGGATCTACCCTCATTTAGTGGGATTTAATGTTCAGTGAGTTTATGGTTCCAGTTTCTATGGTCCAATGGGAAAAGTCTCTCTGTCCCTTTCCCACAGTGGGTGCACGATGTCGTTCCGGCTCACACCTCCTGGTACTGTCGGTGGCCAGTGATGCGTTCGATGTAGATGTCCCTGGACCATCAGACGGCATCCGAGACCATGAGGGGCCGCATGAGCCATGCGTAGCGTCGACCGATCCCACAGGTCCACAGCACATACTCGTTGCAGGGGTCCCAAGCGCCCAGGGCTCCGACTATGAGGGCATCCATCTGCACCTTGTAGCCCTTGGCTCTCAGGGTGTCGGCCAGAGGGGCGTATTTTTCCAGCTTACAAGCTCGGGCTTCTCGGAAGGTTGGGGTCCTGTTCTCAAAGCAGAGCGTGACGTGGACAAGGATGATCTTTTTCTGGGCCTCGTCAGTGACTACCACGTCGGGTCGCAACTGGCTGTCAGTACCGGGGATGGCGCAGTTCACGGTGACCTCTCCCAGGCGCGGTGCGATGGCTTTCACCAGGTGGTTCTGGATGGCGTTGTGGTGCAGCTGCCAGGGTCTGGAGTGGGGCTTGCAGCTGCACAGGACGTGGGGCAGGGTCTCGTTGGAGTAGCCGCACTTCCTGCAACGCTTGTCTCGGTTCCCGTGGCGGATGGCTCCGTTGAGCGGGACGCAGTTGAGCCAGGCACGGTGGATGAACCGCCAGTCAGTGAAACGGGTGAAGCCGCCGCCGGCGAGGAAGTGGTTGCTGGCGTCCCACTTGCTGGTCAGTTCGAAGGCTTTACCCTGGTCTGGTTTTCGCTTCAGGGCTTCCATGTATAGCGAGTGTATGGCTGCCTTCAGGGTCCTCTCCAGCATGCCCCTGGCGCTCGGGGTGACGATAGTGTTGTCCTCAGACCTGATCTGTGGCACCAGGACTCCCAGCTCCTGGCGCTCCTCGCACCACTCCCAGCGGCAGCCGATGCGTTTCCCCAGGCGACGCATGGCATTGCGAGCGCAGGACCACAGTGAAGCGATGTCGCACCCGTCCTGTCCGAATTCGCCATCCAGGGAACCACTCAGGAAGCTGGCGGTGTCTTCATTGGAGGGGGCTCTGCTGATCCGCTTCTTTGTTGCGTCATGGAGGGCGTTTGCTGCGATGTTCCTTACCATGGCGTCGGGACACGTCAGCAGGCGGAAGGTGTGGGTGATCACCGCGACGTCACACAGGTCACCCATGCTGGGGACATTGGCACCGCCATGCCTGTGGGCAATATAGACCAGTTCGTTGCTGGCTCTCTGGGGAAGGAACAGCCACTTCTTCACCAGCTGCCAGATGATCTTGTCTGCCTTGTTGAGGGGTACCTTCGCCACGGCGGATCCCCTTAAGACGAACGAGATGCGGTGGATCAGGAAAGTGTTTAGGGCGTTTATCTTTTGCCACAGTGCTAGCAGTGAGGCGTCGATCTTGGCGGCATCCTGCAAGATCTCCTGGATGGTGTCCTCGGGTGTCTGCTGGACATGGAAACCCGTCAGCGTGCCGAGGTGCCGGTAGGCCTGCCCCTCTGCCAGGGAGATGACGGGCTCGCCCTGGATCTGGAACCCTGTCGTCTGCACCGAGTCCCTTTTGCTGCCGTCGATGTGGAGAGATGCGCACTTCTTTGCACTGAAGCGGAGCCCCATCCAATCGGCAGCTCGACTGGTGGCATCTGGCATACACTGGAGGTTCTCTGGGTCGTCCGCGGTCAGGACCAGGTCATCCGCATAAGCCAGGACGCTCACCCTCTCACTGTGGAGGTTGAAGCCATCTGCGCCACTGGAGATCGCGTGCAGCAATGGCTCCATGGCGATGTTAAAGATGATGGGGCTGAGGGGACAGCCCTGCTTAACTCCACTCCGGATTGGGATCTCGGCGGTCTCCCCGTCGACCGAGCGAATGGTGGTGCTGTATCCCTTGTACGCCTCTCGGATCACATGGAGGAAGTTCTCTGGCATCCCAAACTCCTGGAGCATGGCAAAGATGTGGTGGTGGGGCATGGACCCAAAGGCGTTAGCCAGGTCGAGCCATGCTACCGTGCACTCCTCTGCACCCATCTGGCTGTTTCGATGATGGTTTGGAGGACAAAGCTGTGTTTATAGCAGCCCTAACTGTATTCTAAATTTACTGTGAAATGAGCTGCACAGAAAAATTACTCCTCTCTTTCACTAATGTCAAGCAGAGAATTGCACATGGGCAGCTGCTTTCTGCTATAGCGTGCTCTTACGCGAGCAATGACAGTTTGAGTGCATTAAGTGTGGCAAGCTCTGAACACAGAACTAACCCAGCCATCTATACTCCCCCTCCTTTCACTGACATTCAGAGAAGGGGCTTCATTCTGCAATATGAAGGTTCAAAGAGCACAAGTTTTAGGATGCTCTTAGTATTATTATAAAGAACAGCACACTATTCAATTTCTCAGTCTCTCACTAGAGACAAAGCCCAGGGGATTAATATGCTGTTAGCCGTTCTGGCTGTGCAGCGTTGCCATCTGACCTGCACACCCATAAACACACTCCACTGCAACAAAAAATCTCACACAAGTGGTTCTGCTGGGCAGTTCTGGTAGCAATACTTTACCATGAGACTGCTTCCTGACCCAGTTTTTACCTTGCTCTTCATGCCTCTGTTACAAGTAGTAATCAGTCATGTCAGCATTCTGGATGGATTGCTACATCCCCATTAATAATGCAACAACAGTAACAGGATGAATGCATACGAATGCAGAGCCTTGAAGGGTAAAAGCAGTAATAGAGAAAGTTTACTGGGATGCAGAAATTTTAAGCTGTGAACGTCAAAGCAATGCATCCGATGAAGTGAGCTGTAGCTCACGAAAGCTTATGCTCAAATAAATTTGTTAGTCTCTAAGGTGCCGCAAGTCCTCCTGTTCTTTTTTCCGGTGGGTGACTCACTTTCAGGGCTACCATACACCCCCAACCCACCCCTCCGTGGTTTTTACTAAACTGAAAAGCACAATTCCACTTTCAATGTGGAGACTACTGTTACTGCCTGTCGGGGGTCAGTACTGACTATTTTGCATTTAAAAGTTATAGCATATGAAAGGGAGGGCAATTGTAGCTATTCAGTCGGCACACTACTAGTACATTAGCTTTCACATCACAAAGATTTCTACAGAGACAGGCTATATCTGGCGTCTGTTTCACGCCCGCATTCATAATCTCTTAATGGTGCACCCTAAAGCAGTGCTGCACGGGTAAACCACATGGTATAAATGATGTGCACTCTGCACCCACAATAGAAGCAGAGGAGTTCAGAGATTTGGGTGTGCACTCCTGCATCTCAAACCTCTGAAAGGTGAGAGATCTTCTCTTCTAATCCCTGCAGGGTCTCGAATATAAGGCCTCCTCCTCACAGCTAGGATTGCAAGAGCATTGTCTCTCCCTGCACAAGAGAGTTGACTGTGGTACAACCTAGGTCAGATTCACCTGGAAAACCCATCTTTTTTCCTGAGAAGTACAGCCTATGAATCAAAAACGAAGCTACAGGCTAGTTATTGATTCTTCAGCTGTTTGTCTCCACATTTGCTTCCAGGTGAGACAATGATCACCCGTACACATTTTATTGTTACATTTCTAATATAGGATTGTTAGTTTGAGTGATGTAGCAGCTCTGGCTGCCCACTTCAACCCAAAAACGTGGAGAGTTTAACAGAACTCCAAATGACTGTTGGACTGTTAGTAAGTTTTTCCTCCTGCATTCCAGCAATCAATGGCAATTTGGCTGGGATTTATTTATTTATTGGGGGATGGGGGGGTGAGATGGAAGATTAGCTCTGTTTTATAGAGGGTCACAGGTGCCCATTCTCACTACTTACTTGCTTACTTATTTTTATAGGCCCTTCAGCTCACACATTATCCCTTGCCAGTCACACTGCTTCGCTTTTGATGCTGTATGAAATACAAAAATCCAACATCTCATAAGGAGATCAGGTAAGTCACTAACCCCCCTTCTTTGCCATACACACACAAAAAAATGCAAATGCTCAAAACTGTTTATAAAAGTACCTACAAAACAGTCAAAATGCAGGTGAATGTGCCTGGCTTTTTTTAAACCTTTCTTTAATAACCTTCTCCCTTTTCTAGAGAAGAATGATAATTTTCAAAACTCTTCTGGCATTAAAAGTTCAAATGACTATCCATATGGGATTCTCAATCAATAAGATCATTAAGATTAGCTCCTGAGCATTCAGAAAGGACAGTAAAGGAATGGGTAGGGGGAAAAATGATGGGGGTCATTAGCATAGATTCTTGGTTAGCTTTTTTTTTTTTTTAAAGCTGCAGAGATCTTAGTAAGTGTCACTTCCTCTATGGAGAGGAAGTGAGATGAACGGTAGGTTCTCTCATATGAACATTTTCCCCTCCACTACAATGATATAAAAAGGACAAGTGCTTTAAAAAAAAAAAAAAAAAGTTAAGCAAGCCAGCCCCAAGCATGCTGTGACCAAATTAGGAAACAAACTCCACCGTCAGCCTCAGAGACAGACATTAGACACAGTGGCTTTGAATTAGCCCAGGAAGCCTGATGACTGTCTCTGTATGCAGAAACCTGTTTACACTAGTACAAAATGGGGAAGCTAAACACAACTTTGTGCTGCATATCCAAGGACATGCCATCCTGATGCACTTTTCTGAAGGCAGTAAATGAGCTACCATGATAGTAAGACTCCACCCAAATCTCTCCTTCCCCCCTCCCCCCCCAATATTCAGAATTACCTTTTCAAGAGCCGTTTTCAGAGTAACAGCCCTGTTAGTCTGTATTCGCAAAAAGAAAAGGAGTATTTGTGGCACCTTAGAGACTAACCAATTTATTTGAGCATAAGCTTTCGTGAGCTACAGCTCACTTCATCGGATGTAGCTCACGAAAGCTTATGCTCAAATAAATTGGTTAGTCTCTAAGGTGCCACAAGTACTCCTTTTCTTTTCAAGAGCATGACTAGTTAGTGCAAAACGAGGTGTGCCCTGAAAGCCATTCTGTCCTCCCATAAGTTTTATGGTTCTTTAGTGGGCAAAACTGAGGTAACACAGCAGTGGTGGTTGTGATAGGGATCTTAGTGTGGGAGAGGGAAAGAGGAGATTTAGTTCTTGAATAAGGTCAGAATAATGTTTTAAAATTGGCCTGGGAACACTTATAGTCTTTTCCACCTCAGGACCAAGCCTAAGAACACTCCCATCAGCAGAGCACCAGAGAAGTGTGCTGGGGCAGGTCTGGGATTTAATCACTCACTCACTCTTACTCACTGGCCTATTTCTAATCTTTACTCACTGGTTCAAGAGAGTGACTCATGGCCTTTCCTTTTCAGAAGTCATCGGATTTTAATGTCTGAAGTGGGGAGTGGTTCTCAGGTCTCTGAGCAAACATTAAATGCCTGTTCGCCTCACTGTCTGCTCCCAGGACAAATGCAAACTGTAAATAGGGAATCTGCAACATTGAGGGGAAAATTTAATAAATTCAATGACTAAATAACTTTGGTTTGTACAGAGGTTCAGGGTTGCCTCCATGACCCTTCTAAAACATCACAGTGATCACATTAAATTACCCCCTCCCTTTGTTCCTTATCAGAACAGAAGAACAGAACAGAAGAAACCAAGCATGGCAATCCCCCTTTATCTTTGTGAGGATGTCTCAGAGAAGGTGGGCTGAATTTAAGACAAATCTTAGGCTGCAGAAGATCCCCAGACTTGCCTCTGGGCAATCCTTCCCCCACCCAGTGAGTCAAAACAATCACACACCCCACCTCTGTCAGTGGCAGTAGTTATAGTCCAGTTAAAAGATGCATGGAATGCACTTTCCATAGGTTGCCAGACAGAAGCAACCACCCAGCTTTTCTGGTCCGGCGTCACCTGACCAGAACACCCTTGCAACATAAAATAGTGATCCTGGGAATCCACCAGCTGATCAATAACTAGTGTTCAGGGCAATTTTGCACTGAGACACCAACAAGACACGTAGAATCAGAGTAATTCTCAAGATAGCCAGACTATCTTCACCACCACCACATGATTCTGGGCTCAATCTAGCCACAATTTAAGTGGAAGGAATGGATTGCCTCAACTCTATTACTCGCATACCAAGTTTCCATCCCACATGAAGTCAGATCCAACTTATTGCCTCTGCTCAGTAGAGGCCCAAAGGACTGAGCTATAAAGGGAAGACAGCACTACCTCTTATGGACCTGAAAAGAGGTATCCTTTGGTGAGTGGTAGAAGAGTGCTACAATCATCTTTTCACTGAATGGATATTGCTATATATGGTAGAAACCAAGTACAGGAATAAATTGTGTTGCACTAAATTGCATTGACTTACATGGGCTATTTTTATACAGCCTGGTTGAAAGTTCCTGTTTTAGGAGGCTTTGGGTTAGATACACAACAGAGACTCACTATTTCACTGATCTCTGTCATCAGGTCAGTTTTTAAAACTACGTTTTACTTTCCCGCACATCTCGAGCGTACACCTTTCCTTTAAAAGCATTTCATACAAGTACGTGTGAAGGGCCTTGATCTTGCAAGGTGCTGAGCAAACTCGACTCTCAGCAATTTCCCTGGAGTTGGACATTAAGGACCTTGGAGGATAGGTCACGTGGTCTGGTGCACACACTGTATTCATAGGTCAGATCTATTTCTTTAAATAGACTTTGCTATTCCATGAGTGCTTTCTTCCCACCCTGTTATCTACCTTGCTTTGGCACTTCATCACAAAGTCTAAAGGGACATTATCTGCAGAGAATACACTCACATTCTCCCTCCCCTCCCCACCCCCGTCCGGCCTTGATCCCTCCCTCCCACAGTCCCTTTGAGGAGCAGATACTGAAATTCCAAAGCTCTTGCTGAAATACTGCTGCTGCCAGTGCCGATAGCATCTCCCCTTGCCCTGCCTTCTGACTGCACTGCGGAGAGCACCAAGGCTACAGACAAGTTTCATTGCCCTTTTATGGTAGAAAAATGAATCGCCTGCCCAGCAGCAGAGTGCCTTAGAGCTGAGCGTAGACGACAGACGGAAACTTGCCATTTGTTGTGGTTTTGGCAGCAATATAATGGAGCGTGTTCCCATCTACACCACTCAGCTAGAAGGGTGCACAAAAGGCATTCACCTGAAGGTAAAAAAAGCAAATCCCTGGAGTACAGAGACATACATCCACTGAACCCCAGGGAACTGCAACAGAGGGTGGGCAGGGTCATTAGCAAATAGAATAGATAGCCTTAAAATGGTTCTACTGGACAAGGCACAAGTGAGCAGCGGGTTTCCCCATGAGAATGCGCAGATGCACGTGCAAGCGGACTCAAATTCTAGACCACAGAACACATTCATACTAAACCCCATCAGTATGGAAAGGAGCAAGATCTGCTGCATCGCATTTCCATTCCTTCCCCCACCCCAGCAAATACTATTCAAACAGGGTGAGGGAATTAAAAAAATTAAACTGGGACTGGAGGTCACCACCACCACCAGGCAGGAAGTGGCAATATCCATCTCCAGCCTTGCCCCCACTCCCCGAAAAGCAGAGAGGCAAAATAAAAGTGGCAACTAAATCCAAATAAATACTCTCAGTGAAATACACAGAGCCCAGGCATATGAACTGATGAATAGGGAGTGACACTTAAGAGCATGGGACCTTCAAAATGTTTGCACTGCTGTCAGGAAGCTGAATGAGACATAGCAGACTCAGCAGCTGGGAAAAACATGTTGCAAAACAAGGAGAATTAAGCAATTCTCTATATGCACATCCAACTCAGAGGCATTTTGGACAAGCTTAATTTCTTTAACAGGAAGAATTTCTTTCCGCATTGTTTGTGAAGATAGTGACAGAGTCCCTGATGCAGTTTAAGTCTTAGGGCCGTATAGGCATTTAAAGCTTAGCTGCCCAACCTACGAAAAGCAAATGAAGAATATTGTTGGGTGGCATGTATTTGTTTCCAAAATTACATGCTCAGAGGGGGGAAAAAAGTCTACTATGGAATGTGATTTCACCTTGTGTTTACTCTCTGCTGGTGGGTCCTTTGTTTACACAAATATTTTCCTTCAGTATAGAAACCTTCTGTTGTAGGGTGCGACCAAGACATATGTGGCTTGGGTGGCATAACCGCTCTGTAGCAGATAGAGCTGTTTCCTACAGTAGTCCAGCATACCTCTGTACAGACCCCAATTTGAGGAGCAAAGCCCACTGACTGCCTTTGTAACTTTAAAGCTTGCTGATCATGTAACACCCTCTGTACAATGCGGTTCACACCTATTAACACAGACCAGGGATGCACGGTTCGCACCCCGCTAGAAAGGGCCATGCTCAAATAGAGTTTGCTAGCAAAAGCTCTGTACAAGCTTAGTCAGAGTTTGAGTTCAACAGGAAATGAAGGTTCAAAGCAACTGGGTGAGCTTGTTCATAGTCACCACCTTCAACTCAGTCCTGGGAAGTCAGCTCCAACAGCAGCTTTAAAAACTTAGCCCTTCATAATAAAAGAACATCCAATAGTTGCCTTGCTGTAGCCAACGGAACAATACTGAAGATCTAAAGGCAAAGTTGTAGAAGGGTTTCCCACTAATGCAGGTATTTCAGAATCACCCTTTTTTCCAGCAGGACAGCAGAAAGTACTCAGCGGGCACATTCATTTCCTAATCACAGCCTCATTTCAAGGAGACACTACCCTGTGAAGAACAAGAGCCTGGAAGCTATCTAGTCAGAGGGCCATTCAGCTCAGACGCAGTGAGAGTTTCTGCACTCTAGGAGGCACCACCCTCTACACGAGGAAGGCAACCCAGTCTGTTAGGGGAGAGAGAGGCTCCTCAGTGACACAGGGGAGTTCAGAAAGTGAATCTAGGAAATGCAAGAGGCTACCATGCAGTGGAAGGTTCCACTGTGGCTTTGAAAATATTCTGCCTGGTGTTCTGAGCTCCCCAACACCCAGAGGGACAGTGCTGCTTCATGCATGTGTTACTACCATGGCAACATCTCTCACCTTCTCATCTTTTAGCTGGCTGGAAGCCCTGCACTGCTTTGTGCTGAGACTGCAAAGAGGGGTGACAATCTCGCCCGCCCACAACACAAAGGGTCTGTGATACCTGCAAGCACACCATGTAACACAACAGACTGCACTGCCTGCACACTCAGGGGTGCATGCAAGCTGATCATAGGGGCCACACTGGGGGAGAAGAGGTTCTCTTTTCGGAGAGGAAGAGTATTTCTCTTGTGGATGAATGCCTGCCCTTTCAGTTTTTGAAGTCATGAGAGAAATGCTGCTTGGTAATTTCATCAAGGGGCTTGGCAGCTTCAGTTTGGAGAACTGCAAAGACCTCAGCATGCCAAAACGCATGGGAAAGTAACATGCGTCATTAGAGGGCTGGAAGGTTCAAATGCCGCGGCTGCACAGAAGTCTGCTTTGATGTGAGGCAGCACAAAGGTGGTGTAATGCATCACCAGCACGGGCTAGTCCCACTCACATTCGGCAAGTCAGAGCGCTGCTGCAAACCAGACACCACTGTGTACAGCCTCTTCCTACACACATCGTGTATGTGGCTCACTACAGGACGGATCAAATGCCTTGAAGTCGAGGTGGTTTAGCTTCGGTCAGCAGAGAACTGTATGATGGGTGTTAACAGAGAACCTTTAGTTTTTACATTTTGTGAAAAAATAACTATTTACTAAATTTTACCGAAAGTGCCAGTGTCACTTATTCAATGCACACAAGCTCCCCCTCTTGTGGTTGATTTTTGAATGCGCTTTAAATATACATAGCTAAATATTCTCCAATAAACTGCTTCTGGCATATAGCGGTTACTCAGTGGCATATAGAGGGTCGTGTTTTAATGCATCTCAAATTTAATTTCAGCCTCCGGATATGCGTAATTAAAGTTATGTAAAGATGCCAAAAAACTTTAAAAATCACCCCTAAAGACCATGTCACTGAGTTTAGCAAGGACAAATTTCATATTGATAAGCAATATGCTATTCTGTACTGTACGCAGGAAAGCTGTAGATTACATTCAAAGGCAGACAATTGTACAACACGTGGAAAGCGCTACACAAACTGAATGAAAAGAAATGAAAACGAGGCTGAAACAGCAGAGTCACTGACAACAGTAAAGAGACAACGCACTGTGACTGGATCATTCTATTAATTTTATTTTATTATAATGATTGATGGCATTGGTAGGCTTCAAACATTTTAAAAAGATATCAAGAAAACATTGTGTTTAACTGATACCTATATATTGTGACCATGGAAATTAAAGGGAAAACGCTGATTTTTATGTTTTTTTAAAATCACAGAATTTTGTCATCACAGAAAACTAGGTTCCCTGCTCATTACATGCTCTTCACATGCCTATTCAGTAGTTACTGTAGGCAACCGGCAATGCCTCCCTCTTACTGGCAATTCTGCCCACTGCTGATGTTAAGACTGGTTACGTCTCAGCCACTAAGAGGACTGATCATGTGTGAGAGATGCACAAGCAGTAGCCCAGCAGAGTGTCTGGCATGATGCCTGCATGCCTCAGGCTGGATGAAGCACATGGGCTAATGCTTTCAACTCTTCAAGGAGTGCAGATTTACTTTTGGCCCAGACTTGAACCAACCACCACTCTACAAAATCTTAGGGGAAGTTTTGGGAGAAGCCAAACAACATCAGTGTGAACCCTGGAATTGAGACCAGAGAGGCTGAGAGAGAGAGAGAGAGAGAGAGAGAGAGAGAGAGAATGAAAATGGTATGAGACCACTGGTACTCCACTCCCCACCCCCTCACAAGGATCTTGTGTCCCCTCTGCTGAAACCACAAGGCTCTCTTTTCATCCCTACCACTTCACTTTATACTTCTCCTCACTTTATGTTCTGCAATGCAGACAAAGTCCTTCCAGCCAAGGAAGGGTTCCTTCCAGAGCCAACTGTCGTAACTTGCTGGAGGCACCACTGTTGAGTCTCTGCAGCCCTTCCGATATCGAACATCCACTGCACTCCTGCATCACCCCACATTCCTATGCTAACCCTTTATGCGCCTCACTAAAAAAAAAAAAAAAGCTTCCTGCAAATGGGAATGTTAACGGGTAAAATCCCCAACATGGAAAGACTCAAGATAAATGGAACTTGGGGAAACCATTGGAAGCACAGCTACAAAACAAGGACAAGTCCTCCCATTTCAAGAATTCTTCCTATTATTCTTCCTATAAGGCCCAAAATTGTTTCTTTTGGAAGTAATCTTCTAAAAATCCTGATCGCCCCCACAGACCTCTGGCTAATGCACCAATACAACCTGTTGATATTGTGGAAATCCAGTCCCTGTTTCAAGTACTGGCAAGTTAGCCTGAAATACCGTGATATCAGAAGAACCAGCCAATCAAAAGGATAGTGCATTTGGAGCACTGATCAACCTGAACACTCTGCCAGACCTTCATGCCATAACTTTACATTCTGAAAAGAATACCTGTACTTTTAAAAAACTGTAATATTCTTCAAACTCTGAATTCTGCTTACTTGCTGTAACCAGTGGGGTGGACCTGTATGGTTCACTTTAAAAAAAAAAAAAAAAAAGAGGAGAGTTCTATTATTTTATCATGCAGTTTTAAAAACTAGTTGATTGTGCAAGTCATTGGTGCCATCTAGTGGTTCTCAGCCTTCCTTAGACCACATGTAAGGATGCTGTAGTTTTCACTTGGGCTAGCAGTACAATTTCTCAAATGTTAACCGGTTGACATTAGTTCAGTGGGTCTGTAGCTCCAGAATCCAAAAAGCAACTGCTGATCCTTCATCAGGCTAGTCTTGCTCTCAGCTTCACAATGCTGACAATAATGTAATAACTATTCTTAGCAATACAAGTTTCTCCAAAAAAAACAAAATTAGACTTCCAGTACAAGATGAAAAGGAGTACTTGTGGCACCTTAGAGACTAACCATCATAGTAGGCAAATGGCCACATGAAATTTAGAATAAGAACTCTCAGTGGCTACAGTAGCTACAAGCATGAGTGCAACTCATTTAAGATAGGAGCTTCTGTGATACAGACCATCCCGTAAGAGTCCCTGATACCGTGGCTTAGGGTAAGCAAGACTCATTAGGTATCAGAGCTTGGATACAGACACTACGTAGGTCTTAATTCACTGGCATCAGTGAGTTAGGAGGCACACTGAGAAAAAATTAAGTCCTACCATCAAGATTTCTACAGGCATTTAGCACTCAGAAAATCTCTGGAAGAAACTAAATCCTATTTCTCTACAGAGCAGATGCAGCACAAGCTGTGGCAGTTCAGGGTTTCCCCATTCTGCTCTGCCAGCGTACCTCTCCTCTGACCTGGCGAGACTACCTCCATGGCTCATTCTCCATCACCCATTCAGTGGCTAAGCCCTTTGCCGAGATGGCAACAAGGGTGCTGATTAACGGGTTTTGTGAAGAGTATGTAAATTTCCAGTCCTTTGAGTGGACAGATTTCATATATGGTGAAATATATGCAGATGGTGACTTTCTGGCACTAACGAAGTCTGGATCCAGAGTGGTGACATCCAGCAACAATAAGAAGTGTCATTCTATGAGGGAATTTGATTTTGGTTTCCCCAGTTCTCTTAAAGTTTCATTACAGTGAGAACGGTCATAAAAACCAAATGACATTTTAAAAAGACCCTATTACCAGTCCATTTTAAACTCATGCTTAAGTATCTTGAGAGACATTACTGTGCAACCATCTCCTAAGCGGAGCATACAGAGCAGGATTTAACCAAGTCTGTATTAACAATACCCTGAAATGCAGCCCTGCCTTTAGTCACGTGTCTTACCAGAAGACCAACAGCCACCTTGGCAAGAATTCTCTCCCTCCACCACACCCATGTCACATGCACATTTCATACCGCTAGCAAAACAGAGCAGCCCTCAAGCGGTATACCTCAAAACTCTGAAAGAGACGACCAGGTAAATATCAGCCCTTTACCTTCCTGCAACGAGGGTTGGGACAGCTGAACCGCTTCACATCGTTGTCCAGGAGCGCCGGGAAGTTACAGAAAGGACACCTACAGCACAAGAGAAGACAACATTAACATCCTATATTGAGTAACTCTGTTGTAACAACTCCACACGCCCCTTAACAAGGTAGTCAGCTATGGCCTGTTTGTCAAAAAAAAATTCAGTGACCTCAGCACTGCCTCTTTTCTTCCTACAGTTCTCTGATTGCAGCCCCTCTTTGTGTCCCAAAGATCACGTGCTCAATGCTGCTTCTAGACCATTTCACACAGAGGATTAGTGCAGAGCTGACAAACCATAAGAGATGCAACGCTCTGTTGATTCTGATCTGTTTCTACCGACCAAAGAAAGCTAGCGTCTATTAATAAAAATATTTAGGGGTAAAAGTGAGATATCTTAGTTACAGACAGCCTTTAAAAAAAACCCAGCTGCCTTGTGTTACCAAGCCAGCTAATGTTTTGGGCTATAGAATCAGAATCTACTGCAACACTAGGTGTCAAACTACCACTTGTTCATCCATTTCACAGTATTAACCCACTTTGACACGCTGGGAACCTACCTGACTAGCTCATCCGCACAGGCAGCAGCCACCTCTTCCTCAGCTTTCCGCTCATAGTATTTACACAGGATGTTCTCTGGGAGTACCTTCTCCAGCTCACTGGTTGGGAATGAACATGTGCAGCTCCCTTCCATGCAGCTGAGCTCTGACTACATTGGTGAAGGAAGAGAAGAAGAGACAAGGAAAGTTCATAAAACATAAAGGCATCACTCAATTCTACTGAATCAAGATTGACTCAACAGAACCGAGTGGTCTAAGACAACAAAAATGTTTGTATTGAAACTGACATTTCCAGATGTGACCACAGCAGATGACTGCATAAGTGCAGAGGTGGAAGGGGAACAGATAATAATATATCAGACAAGTGCCATATACCGTGTAAACACTCAGCTATCAAACATGGTCAAACACTTTGCGCAGTGGCAATTTTCCCACAGAAGGTAGATCATTAATGGCAGAATTCACCCTTTTCCAATATTTTGAAATATTTCTCCCTTATGAACAGAACAGTGACATGGTTTTATAAGATAAAGCCTGCTAAGTGTATACTTCTGTTGTCGCATCCAAATCACAACCCCCGTGTGGACTTATTTTAAAAGTCACAGACATTCAACTATGCACTAGTGTTGCTGTACCACTACACTGCAGTTCCTCCACTTCAAGCTGCATCACGAGACATGGTACATACTAATATCTATGAACGTAGAGATATTTAAAAGCTAAACAAAAAAATGGAATTGGAACACTACAAAGGAGAATCCCCTGAGTCTTCACTCCCTGCATGCCTCAGAGCAGCGGTTTTCAAACTTTTTGAGCTGATCCCCACTTTGAATTACAATTTTTGGTTGCACCCCCCAACACAGACCAAAAAAAGAGGTGAGTCGGGGGTGGAGGCAGCACTTCCTACCCAAGCACTGAAGCCTGAGCCCCGCTGCAGGGGCTGAAGTCTGAGCCACCTGGCATTGCAGCTCGCCCCCTCTCCCTCCCACAAAGGTTCCTCCATGCCCCCTTAGGAGAGCGAACCCCACAGTTTGAAAACCTCTGCCTCAGAGTTCAAATCTTGAGTCCCAGCCACCAACCTACCCCACTGTGCAAAACTGGGTTACGGCTCTGGTTTGGAAGCAAAGACATAGGAAGAAAGTGAAAACACTGTTTTTCTTTTACTCACCCCATTGAGCCTGGCTACTGATACGGGCAACTGCACACTTTTGGGAAAAATGTTGCTTGAGAACCTTAATTCCGCTTGCTTAACTATGTAACCTTAACCATGCATTAACAATTTTTGTGCATTTAGCACTGCTAAGGAGAGTTTCAATTCAATTCAATGACAAAGATCCCTGTACGCAGTTGTTCGCTATCTGCAGGAGGACAAGACAAATTTGGTTTTTTGCTACTAAAGTCTAAGTGTGTTCCACACGATAGAACACTTCACAAGACGTGCAGTTATACCAAGTTCACAAATTCCTCCAGCATACCTATATACTTCACACTATTGATTACATGAACCTACACATGCCTCCATCCACTTTTCATTCTCTCGTTGGGACACGCTTACCTTCCCAGAGCCAAAGACTGCCTCCTGAGCATATTTGATTAGGCACTCCTTGCAGAACAAGTGACCATCTGCACACTGCGTCAGTTCCTCAAATGCGAATTCCCCATAGCAACAACGACACTCGATCATCTGACCATCCTGCAACCATTAAAAAGATTAATTCCCCCACCATCCAACCCAAATAGCAACAGCAATAGGCTATTGCAAATATATAAATGAGACACCCATAAAATTAGCATGTGCGGTTGAGACACAACCTTACCACCTTGTCTGAGACTCCCAATAAGCTGGAAGTGGCATGAGCATTTCTAACAAGAATAGCTACAGTTTGTAACAGTCAAATAGTTGCTTTGTTTAGAGTTTAAATTCCCCAAGAAAGTTAAAAAACGGAAGTTCTAACTACTCTCTAACAGACTGCGATGTAGGACAAGCCATCACTGTAGCCAATTACCAAACCCATGCACACTTTGGTGTATTTGCTAGTATGCCTAAGTGCTAAGAATGAGGGGATTTGAATGACAGAAGAATAAAAGTATCACTAGAGGGGAGGAAGGGAACAGAATGTACCGTTCACATTTGGAGACTAGGATTCAAGTTCAGTGGCCTGCAACTACCCCAAAGGATATTTATCCATATCACAGGTCAGGAATATGGTGCATTGGCAGCAGTGTTGTAGAAGAAGGGAAGCTTGCATAGTTCCTGTCTGTGATACGATGGCACTGATAACTAGGCATGGTCCCTTCCTTGTAAAGGCCAATATGCACTCCAAAGCTTAAAGGTAATGGATATTGAAAGGAAAAAGGTAATTCATAGCAGCTGAATACAAGTCCAACCATCATCTCTCTTAATTGAAATGGAAAGGCTTAAGTTTTCAGATTTCTAATAAGCCCCCCATAGCGAATGGAAGAGAAGCCTCTCCAAGAATAGCACATCTGTTTTAAATTGTCATAATGTGTGTAGCAATGGCAACCCTGATTACTAATCTACTGCAGTGCTGGCATGGCTAATCAGGTTATTAGCAGCAACCAAATGAGTTACTACAATTCATTACATGCATCAATACTGCCTTCCTGGACTCAGCTGTTGGTACCCTTTTCTAAAAGCCAGGCCAAACACACACACACACACACTAGGGGTTTTGCCAGCTCAGCAAAAACAATCCTACAGCAAATGAATGGAGTATGTGAGACGCCAGACAAGTCAGCTTAGAAATAAGGGAGTAAATGCAAATACTAATTACAAAAATCAGGTGACAGAGCTACTGACCTTCTGATACTGCTCCTCGTTCATCTGCAGGGCAAGAAGGAAGTCTGCATGCTGACAAAGACATGTGCATTTGTAATTATTGAACTAATAATGCTCCATTCCAGACACTAAACACTTTTATGTAATCTTAAGATTTAAAGCATCAGAAGTATGTTACACTTGACAGGCTGCCCACAAACTGCTCAACCTACCATTCCAATTCCAGTTACCTATCAAGCTATTTAAGACTCTGCTCTTAAACCCACCACTGCCATGAACCAGATTCCAGACAGTCAGCAAATTCAGGCTCTTGCAGACCCAATGGGCAGAGCAGATACCAGAGTGAAGGGCTTTTACAGAGATGATTGAGAGCATCTGCCTTGTTTTTAAAGGAACACCATCAATTTATATAAAGTTTTTAAAGCAATTCTTTCCCCAACAAGTCAGTGTGAAGATATAAACTCAGTCCTTTCCTAGAATATGAGCAGCAGAGGCAGTTTGTAGTAACGGGTGGCAGGTTTCTGCTTTGGCAGACTTGGGTTTGAGTTCTGCTTTTAGTTTCAATGTAGGTAGACAGAGGAGTTCTACAGATAGCTTGCCTAGCCTCCAGAAGGTGAAGTGTGTAGACAGATTGCCTTGTAGGCACAACAGGGACCATGCTTGCTAATTATAGAGCTGTATTCACGAACTCCAAAGGAAGTCTTACCATTGGTATTGTGATGAAAGAAGGCATGTTACTGCCAAACGGAGGAGGTTTAAAGCTTACTAGGGCAGAGAATGAGCAGTCCTAGAACTCAAGGAGCAAAATCCAACCACACTTCTCCCCTGGATTAAGGAGGGTCCAGAATGACATTTTAACTTCAGCTCAGCATCCCAAATCAAGTGAAAATGTGAGCTGTAAGGAGATTACTCTAGGCAGAAATGGTAGTTAGCTGCCTACGCATGTAATAAGCTCTGAATAGGTTGCTAGCTTGGCTAGTCCCAAGGTGCCAAACCACAGCTCATTTCTAAAAAGTCATGAATGGGAACTGGGAGGAGGGAGAATTGATATTCAGTGTTTTGTTCAGGTGTGTGTATTTATGCAGGAGACAGACAGACGATGAGGGCAATTCACGACAGTCTCACCTCTGCCATCTCTTTAATTTTCTGTTCATAGAACTCCTGCTCCAGTTGCACGGGTGGGAGAAGCGAGAGCCTGTCGTAGGACCTGTAGTGCCGTCTCTTGTTCTCCAAGAAGAACATCCGCTTCTCAATTTTCACGTCACCTAAAGCAGGATAAGAAGCAGGATGAGAATGGACTGGGCAGTGAGATCAAAGCTCAGGGTGTTTCCTTATCTATACCTGTGACACGACAGACCACTACTCATTATACAACTTCAGAGTTCAGAAGCAGTACTGTATCAGAAAGACATATTATTTATTCATGAATACCATCATATCTTCACATCTATACTAGACAATGGCAGAAAACATAGAGGTTTCAGGGTCAGAGCACCTAACAATGGTACCTTCTGTGGTGGGTAAGCTCTGCTTGCAAGATGCACACAGACTACCATAAACACCAGCTGCTGCTTACCTTGCTCAAATTTGAAATCAATATAGGAAAACTGGTTCATTTCTTTCCTCCTTTTTCGCTTCCCACTGTTTTCCGGAGACAGCTCCTGCCATTTTTTGAGGGCATCAGAAAAGGCCTAAAAAAAAAAAGAAAAGAGGAAACAAGGAAAGAGGGATGTTAACGCAATCGCTCCAGATAAGTCTCTAATACTCTTTGCAAGAAAACAAGAACTGTGTGCGTCCATTAAAGCGCTAAAAATTCACAGGGCCTTCAAGTCTGACTTGAAGACAGGGCAGCAAAAGCCTCAGAAATAAGTCTGCTTCTCCTTCCTTCACTCATCCTACCACCGTAGAGACATGGGGCGATCACACTGTGTGGGAAACAGAGTGCTGTATTGTTCAGGCGCAGAGGAACGATATACAACCGCCCATACAGTGCTATCTATAATGCTGCAATGCCAGTGCCCAGAACGTAGTGGGTGCAGTCTGTAACACATTCTGAAGAATGTTTTTGCGGGTAATCTGTGAAGGTTTTAGGGCCATATCATGCTCTCTCTGAACTCAACTAGGAGCAAAACTTTTCTACTTAAGCATTAAGCTAGTCTAAGGGGTGAGGTGTTTAGTCTTATTTCAATGTTGTGGTATTAGACGGGGGGGTCTAACAGTTTCAGACAAAACTGGTCACTAGCCAGCAACAACTTAGACTAGGCTAAGATAAATGTATTGCCCATTGAACTCACTTTCTTTGAGTTGTTCTGCAGTTCTGCTACATGGATGTTCTTCTAAAAGGAAACTACCATGCAAGCTAAATCTAAGGGGGCCAGAATGGCTCAGCAGCCTCAACCAATTCTTTATAACCCAAGTGATTAGAAAAAGAATGAGTGAGGAGAGAGGGATCTCACACATCAGCTGTAAGTTACACAAGGGTCTGATCGCATCTGATTGTTACTCATCTAATTTAGGAGGTGACACTCCGTTATGTTTAAGTTGTGTTTGTATACAAATGACATGTTTGTCTTAAGATTTGGTTAGCATAGGCTCTACTGGCAAGTACACCTCCTTTTGGCCATGAAGCCTGGAATATTCCTCGGGACAGGCTATGTTGTATCACCACTAACTAGACAGCACCCAGAACTCTGTATTCTGGGAGAAGCATAACAGCATCAGCAGCAGGATGGGATACTTCAGAAATTTCACAAAATCAGCCATTTCCTACCAGCCACTGATCTGAAGATCAATTGCACTCCAAATAAAGGAGCATTTTTAATACTAGCCGATGGTGCAAACAAAGGCACCATGCTTCCCCCTTCCAGCGCCAGGGATAGGCAGCCTTGGAAAGAAAAACAGAATCTGACTGAAGAACCTTTCGTGTGATTGCATAGTGTCCCTTGAGTTCATGTAGCGCCCACTTGATGTCCTGACTGCTTAGCATTTTGAAGTCGGCCATAAGGAGGTCAGCTGCTTGGATAAAGCATCGTTGATCAAGTGGGGCGAGTTTGGAAAAGTCAAAGTAGTCCACTTTAGGCACCTGGAGAGAACATTAAAACAGGAGTTAATGCAAGCCTGACCTTTTAAAAATAAAAAGGTTTTCCTCTTTCAGCAGTGATGAGCGAACACTGGCAAGATCACACAAAACTAAACTGACTGTTCTGAGTGTGTGCACAGTGTGTGTAGAATTAGGTTATTCTAATGATCAGTGGGTTCATCTGAGTAGGATTAAGATTTGCTCTGTTCTCAGAAGCATGAGACTTAATCTCTATGCCGACTAGCCCATGTATAACCATTTGAGATCTACTTAAGTAAAAGGAAAGCAGCCAATGGGGAGACAAGGAACCTTTCCAGTTACTTTTGATGGAAATAAAGTGGGGAAATACACTGAAGCAGCTAGCCAGTCTAGTGGCTGAATGGCAGTGCTCCAATGCCACATAAGAAGAAGATTAGAATTTCAGTCTACTTCATACTCAAAGGAGCTAGGTATGCAGAAGCACTCCATATTAATATCAATCACCTACTGACGAGGATTGAAGGAGTTAAGGTACTTTCCATTTCTCCTTGATGGAAGGAGATTGCATGTGGTGCAGTCTTGTACAGTACATTTGAAGGGATAAACTGGCAAGAACTAGGAATGCACAATACCCAATGGAAGAAAGCCCTTTGGAAGTCATTTTACAAGCATGCTTTGGATAGAATTACTTATATTACAGATATACCAAATGACCCCCAATCAGGGATCAGGGCTTCATTGCACAAACGTACCGAAAGGAAAAGCTTTTACTGAAAGCAGCCCAAATCAAATATGTTTGCTGGGATGCATATTAGATATGAAGACACTTCTCACTTGCCTTTGTCTCATCTTGGCTGGCGAGCAGGCTGCTATTGGGATTTAAAACCACTCTGCCTTCCTTCTTTGGATAATCTGGATTTTCCAGAAGAAAATTACAAAGTCTGCAAAGATAAGTGTAGTTACTTGTGGGTTTGTGAGCCCACATCCCTGAATACATTCTTAAATTTTAGAATGAAGTGGGTTTTTTACCCACGAAAGCTTATGCCCAAATAAATCTTAGTCAGTCTTTATGGTGCCACCGGACTCCTCGTTGTTTTTGTGCATACAGACTAACACGGCTACCCCGATTTTCAAATTTAGCTTCTTCAAATTAAGAAGTTCTATGGATATGCTACGGCTGGGCACCACAGGCTAAAAGACGGCATTTCAGGTTAGAATAAACTACCGCCAGGATGATTTGAAAGACAAATCCACTCGCTTTTATTTGTTGTTCAAACATTTGAACATTCTTTTACTTGACCCTGAAGTTCAGTTCACACAGATGAGTTAACATCATAATTATTTCCATATCAGAAAGGACATGGCAAATATGACTTATGTCACTACATTTAAGGGCAGCTATGGCCAGAAAAGTGGCCATGTTAAATTAGGCACCTTCTTTCAAATCACTTTTGATTTCAAATAAAAAACATTTACTACTTTTTAATTTGCGCTTCATTGCAGAACTAACAGCACAGAGATTGAATAGGGAAGAGTAACAGTCATCATGCATGCAGCACAAGCGCAAACCCAGTGGTTGCTGTTTCAGCTAGTACAAAAACACCTTTTGAAAGTTTTGTTTTAAGATTAAAGAAATCCAAGAGCACAAGGTGTTGCACCAGCCCTGCACCAGTCTTTCCAAGCCGGAGATCTGTTTCAAATCTTGGTTTCTTCTCTGTTTCTGTGTGAGGATAGATGGAGGTTGGAGGATTTAACTATGTTTAAACTTGGTTTGAATGTAGGGTACATGCTCTGAATATGGGTTTCACTACTATAAGGTTTAAGTCACACAGGCACTGTCTAGACCATGTTAGGAACTAGTTTAGCTACAACTGTTTAAGGCATATTTAAAATTTGTTTGTTTTAAAAATAAACCACATACTTCACTCCAAGACCAATGCAGCAGAGGTTCTACTACTAGCGATCACGAATTTGGCAGATGAAAAAGTTTCAGTTTAGCTTAACTAAAAGCTTTTGCTCAGAAAAGGCCATGGCAAACAGTCATCAGGGCATGTACGTTGCCAGAGCTGTGAGGAGAAGATTTCAGAACCTATACCTACAGAGGAAATGGGTTGTAGTGATCAGAGTAAAGAACTGTGAATCAGAACTCAATGACATATTACCAGCTCTGTTACTGAGGTTATGGCTATATTGTGGCAAAAGATGCATAGCATGGCTGTGGCCGGCCCACACCAGCTGACTTGGGCTTGCAAGACTGAGGCTGCAGGGCTATAAAACTGCAGTGTAGATGTTCAGGCTCAGACTGGAGCCTGGCTCTGAGATTAGGGTAACCAGACAGCAAGCGTGAAAAAAACGGGACGGGGTGGGGTATAACAGGAGCCTATATAAGACAAAACCCCAAATACTGGGACCGTCCCTATAAAATCAGGACATCAGGTCACCCTATCTGAGATGCTCCCACCCCTCACGGGGTCTCGGAGCTCAGGCTCCAGGCCAAGCTCAATCATCGGCGCTGCAATTTATACTCCCGCAGCCAGAGCCAGCTGACCTGGGCTCTGAGACTCGGTGCTGCAAGTTTATCGCAGTGTAGACACACATGCCAAAACTAGCATGGCCAGTCAGGGTCACACAAACAGTTCCTTAGTCACTCCATCCACACAATGGGATAAAACCTATCTCAGAGGTGCTCGGAGGAATAGTTAATGTTTGTAAAGCACAGAAATCTTTGAATGAAAGGTGCTAGATAACAGCCATAGCATTCTTCCTAGAGCCAGCCAATGCTAACAACTCACGTTTGCGATCAGAAGAGGGGCTTTTTTAAAAAAAGTCAGTTCAAATGCAACACTTTCCCACCCTCACAACACTGTTATTTTAGTCCAACTCTCACACTCAAAGCGAAGAGTTATATTAGGCACCAACATATTGACCCAGAAAATAAGCTCAGTCAATCAAAAGTGTCCGCAAATGAAAATTTACGATATATGGTACCCTGCTAAGTGGGATGTTTACATTTTATCTTGTATGTCAGAGGACATTTTTTAATATGTCCGTCTTAGAAAACAGCTTCATGCCACGGCATTGTATATATTTGACAGCACTTGCCATTTTTTTAAAAACTGCTGATGTCCAGTGAAATGGAAATTTCACGGAGCTCAAGCCAGAACAGCTGAAATGTAACAATTTTAATTGTGGAACAATCAGTTTACATTTTAATTATTCTGTCATTTGGGTGCCTAGAACTTTCAGGGAAGTTAATCTTCAATATACCTAACAATTACCTAAATGGGCCCCTCTATGCAGTGAGCATGCTGTAGTGTACCTGCACCAGAGGACATCAAGCCCATGAAGAGCCTTGTCACAGCCCAAATCTGGCCCCTCTTATTTATTACATTTCAGCTTGACATGCCATTGTGATGGAAGTGCTCTTGCAAGTAAGGCTGATCAGTGCTCTGACCTACTTATTCCAACACAAAAGATGTGATGACAACCCAAAAGATAGCTTATTAAAAGGAATAAAAATACAGGCAAGAAGCCTTTCTTGACCCGTCAGTCACCCATGCACTACAGAGCAGATATTTTTGAGTGCTTACTGGATAAACACCCACTCACCTCATTTGTCCTAGATCAATAGGGTCCTATAAGCTAAAATTGGAGTTTAACTCTATTGAACCCTTGCAGGATAATATGGGTAATTTGACTCAATGATAGGAGACTGATGGGGAAAGGATGCTTCAAAGCATGGATAGGAAAGTGAGAAATTAGTGGCTTCTATTAGGGAAGCCAAAGTCCCAAACTCTAGTCTCTGGTGGAGAGATCTTAAAGCACAAACAGCTATTGTGGCAGACTTGGAATTCTAGGACCATTATGTATTGAACATCCTAGGTTCATTGATGACTGTCCTAATTATGGTTCCACATAACTTGTAGATTCATGCATCCTGATATTGTTCAATTAATTGTCTTGTTTAGCCAGACAAGAACTATCCTCATATAAAAGATTGTGAACACTCCAGCTACTGACCATTATTTTCAATTTTTGCTTTGCTTACTAATCAGTTTTAACATGTTTTAGACTAAAAAGAAAAGGAGTACTTGTGGCACCTTAGAGACTAACCAATTTATTTGAGCATGAGCTTTCGTGAGCTACAGCTCACTTCATCAGATACATACCGTGGAAACTGCAGCAGACTTTATATATACACAGAGAATATGAAACAATACCTCCTCCCACCCCACTGTCCTGCTGGTAATAGCTTATCTAAAGTAATCGTCAGGTTAGGCCATTTCCAGCACAAATCCAGGTTTTCTCACCCTCCACCCCCCCACACAAATTCACTCTCCTGCTGGTGATAGCCCATCCAAGGTGACAACTCTTTACACAATGTGCATGATAATGAAGTTAGGCCATTTCCTGCACAAATCCAGGTTCTCTCACTCCCTCACCCCCCTCCAAAAACCCACCCCCATACACACACAGACTCACTCTCCTGCTGGTAATAGCTCGTCCAAACTGACCAATGGCCTAACCTGACGATTACTTTAGATAAGCTATTACCAGCAGGACAGTGGGGTGGGAGGAGGTATTGTTTCATATTCTCTGTGTATATATAAAGTCTGCTGCAGTTTCCACGGTATGTATCTGATGAAGTGAGCTGTAGCTCACGAAAGCTCATGCTCAAATAAATTGGTTAGTCTCTAAGGTGCCACAAGTACTCCTTTTCTTTTTGCGAATACAGACTAACACGGCTGTTACTCTGAAACATGTTTTAGACTGTGAAAGGGCATCTTCAGGCCATACTGATAGGCTCTACGCTACAGACCCATGCTGATGAAGGAAAATACTTGGAGCCACTTTCTCTTCTTTCAAAATCCTGCAACTTATCCAGTTCTGCTGATACCAAGACATTAGACTCCTCAACTGCCTAGTTGTCAAGATTTCAGCAAGGAAATGAGGAAGAGGGTGGTGCTGCGTTAATGAAGTACATTGTTCTTTACTCAGTGTTCAGTGGCATTTTGATCCTAGGGTGATCAAGAGAGATCTCAAATACAGTGTTTAACACAGAATAATTTTTCTGGAGCCACCAACGCAACTGGCAAAATAATTTAACAATCCTCGGACTGGTTTTACTTGCCAAAGTTTTGCTCAAGTTCTAGGCTACCAGCAACTGATATTTATGAAGTTAACACTATCAACCCAGGACATGTTAGTTTTGTCATGTACATAGAAAATATTTAGAGAAAAATCTAATAGGACATGCCACTGCAGTGTTACAGAAAACCGCATCAAAGCATCAGGTGGCGAGTCCAGGACATAGTGTCAGCTTTATAAGGAGTACACGTCCAGTTTGTCACAAGCTGGAGTGCAGGAACAAACAGGAAACTCTTTTCAAATCAGATAGGCAAAGGAAAGTCAAGCCCATCCACTGACGTTTTTAAAGCAACAGGGGGAGGAAAGCTAGTAATACATCAGGACAGTCTGTAAATATTAAGGGTATAAACATGAAGGATGGAAAGAAACTATCTAAATGTCTATTTAGAAGCAATGGAATATATTTAAGGAACTACCAGCTTGAGGGAATGTAACAAAACACCTTCCTGAACATGAGATCCTGTAGGCTGAGGAGTATTTCCCAAGGGAAGGAATGGAAACCTCTGTGCCAGGACATTCAAAACCAGGCTGAATAATGTCCTAGAAAAATATTTTGCAGAGCACAATCCTGCATGACCTAATAAGACTTTTTAACTTTGTGATACTAAGAACATTCCAAAAGTGAGATGATACAAGGTACCAACATACTACTCAATTTTGCCAAGAACCCAGAAAAGTATTATTTTAAGCGCTACTTGTACCTGAAGGGGTATTTCTAACGTAGCGAGAGAGCTTTAGGCGTTCTGGAATAATTCAGTCTCCTTTGAGCAATGCTTTACAAAAAAAGTCATCTCTGTGCTTTACTGCAGCCGAGATACCTACCTGCATTTTTCTAGAAGTTTATTAGCAATTAAACAACTCTAGCTGTGACACAGAAAGACTTGAATGAATAGAAAAGCTGAAGGCAGAATATTTTTCATATTACCAAGAATAAGGTTGGTGGAGCTAGAACGTAATGGCAGCCGGTTTTGCTGAGCAGGGACAATGCCAGGAGTGGGGGAGGCTTTGTTTTCAAGAAGGGTTCTGTTACGATTAAGGAAGGATCTGTGCTTCTAGACACTCATGGCAATGCAGACTTCCTCCCCGGCACATTTTGAAGCAATATGACTAGGGTCAGGACAACAAATCTATGACTGTAGCCAACTTATTTGTTATTTCATGAACAAACAGTTCCATTAACCAATTTACTGCTATGTGAGAAGCTCAGACTCTCCGCTCTATACTTACACATTTAGGTCATAACAGTTCTTGATGTGAATTAATTCCTCAACATACTCTTTCCTCACATCTGGGAATCTTGCTTCCTATGGTGGGAAAAGCAAGAGGTTTGTTATATTGGAAATTAAAGTAATAGAAAAAACCTAGCAGCAATATCAGTAGGAACAGAACATATATAACTTAGCTAGCTTGTCCCCTCCTTCAGGTGTCAGAGCATCTTCTATGAGAAAATTTAAGCTTAACCAGCCTGGAGAGTGGCAACTATAGAGTTTAGATTCCCGCATTCACTATCTACTCACCACACCCACCCATCCCTTTGCACAAGAAGTTAGGCCAGCTACCCTTGGACACACTGGGGGGTGGTACTGAAGGAAGGCTCTGTGAAGCAAGTGTAGCTATTGTTTAACAGTTTCCTGTCCTAAGTAGTTTAATCTTTTCTGCTAAGACACGCAACACCCTGAAACACAATCAGTAAAAGGAGTGCACTCCAAGCACCCAGGTGTCTGTCAATGCTAAGATAAACCAGAACTGAGAAGACCGAACATTTCTTATAGTTTTTGTACAAAGTTTTTCCAGCATTCTCCTTACAAAAGGCACCACCCTATCCCTGAAGGGATAGGGAGAGTAAACCTGATCATGTACAGCATTTTGATTTGCAAGACTGTAAAAAACCATAGTAGTTCAAGAACAAAAGTCAACTTTATGTCATATCAAAAGTTAAGCCCAAAGGGAACTATGAAGAAGCACAAAGGGATCTCACAAAACCGTGTGACTGGGCAACAAAATGGAAGAAGAAATTCAGTGTTGATAAATGTAAAGTAATGCACATGGAAAAACAGAATCCCAACTATACATACAAAATGATGGGGTTTAAATTAGCTGTTACCACTCAAGATAGATCTTGAGGTCATTGTGAATAGTTCTCTGAAACTCAATGTGAAGCAGCAGTCAAAAAAAGCTAACAATGTTAGAAACTATTAGGAAATGGATAGATAAGACAGATATCATCATAATGCCACTATATAAATCCATGGTACACTCAGACCCTGAGTAATGCATGCAGTTCTGGTTTGCTGGAAGCTGGGAATGGGCAACAGGGGATGGATTTCTTGATGATTCCCTGTTCTGTTCATTCCCTCTAGGGCACCTGGCATCGGCCACTGTCGGAAGACAGAATATTGGGCTAGATGGGCCTTCTGTCTGACCCAGTGTGGCGGTTCTTATGTTCACCTCATCTCAAAAAAGATATATTAGAATTGGAAACGGTACAGAGAAGGGCAACAAAAGTGA
The DNA here is from genome assembly GCF_965152235.1 of Eretmochelys imbricata. NCBI lineage: Eukaryota > Metazoa > Chordata > Testudines > Cheloniidae > Eretmochelys > Eretmochelys imbricata. Next base: position 9,200,815 of record NC_135581.1, on the reverse strand, counting down.
TTACGGTTACAGAACAGCCTCCATATGAGGAAAGATTAAAATATGCCAGGGGATAAGGAGTATTTCTGCCTCCAGATTTTAGCACAATCTGTTATTGTTGCAGAGCTTAGATGACCGCTCCATTCCACTAGGCATTGTACACATGAAGTAGAAGACCATAACTGTCCTGAAGGGCTTACAATCACAGAAGACAACACAGAAAAAGGGTGTGGTAAGGAATATAAAGCTATAAACAAAGGATGGTTTTCTAGTATCAAGTTAGGGTCATGATTTTATGTTCTTATTATAGGCAGTCCTACCAGCCCCACCTTTTCCTAAAGTTACCTGACACTCCTTCCCCATTGTATGACCCTGTTTTCAGTTGCTTATGAAACTTTGTAAAACTGTTTGCGATGAAATTTACATGCCAAGCGTCTGCCTCTGGCGAAGTGTTTTGGAAAATTTCAGCCAGAATGGCTCAGCATCCCCAAAACGACACTAGGGAAAAATACATTTTGCCCATGTTAAAAGATTTCTGGTGACATTTTGTTTCAAAACCCCTGGAACCTCCATGCTCTGGAGCAGGAAACTGAAATCTGGCAGGGGGTGACCTTTGCGCCTTTTTCCATCCCCATGAAAATCCATCCAAATTTGGCCAAATAATAAGTTTTTGGGGGGGTTGGGAGAATTAGGAGGAGGAGTCAGTTTGCACATGCTCATTAGGCACTTGCTAGAGCTTCACAGGTAAAATTCCCAAATAATCTGTCTGCACTAGGCATGCTCCAGTTTGCATGTGGGCAGGACTTCCCCTGCAATTGCAGATCTGGGGGGCTGCAGGCTGGACCAGGATGAGGCATCAGAAATGAGCACAGGAAGCCTGTACCTCCTGTGCTCTGAATGACACCCTCACCCCTCCAGCTTAGCCTAGGCAGGATGGAGGAGAAAGTTGCCTAATTTGAATGCAGAGGAGACAGGAGCTGGATGGGCAGGGGATGGGGAGGGAAATCTGGAAACAGCTGTGCAAGGAGACTGGGAGTGGGATGGGAAGTCTGGAGAGGTGAGACTAGGATTGGCTGGGCAAGGAGATTGGGACAAGAAGGCAGGACTGGGACAGGGCAAAGAGGATGGGGGAGAAGGAAGGGAGTCAAACTTGAGGGAAATGAGCAAGAGAATCTGTGCCCACTAGAGAACACACTCCTTCAGAACTGGGAACAGAACCCAAGATTCCCAAGTCTCACCATTCCTCTGCTGTCAGACATCTGTGAAAGCTACTGGCAAAGAGTCTCATCCACTTCTAGTGCTAGTCCACATAGAGGATGACAACCTTCTACTGCTATCATTTACTCTTTTGGCTCAAGTGAGATGGATCTAAAGGTGCCAATCCTGCTGATGACCCATGTGAATGTCAATATGATGCCACATGATGGAATTTGTTTTTCAGATGGCTTTTTAAAAAATTTAGGAAGTTACACTCAACAACTCTATATTAAAAAGAACAGTATTAAGGATGCCAACTCAGGCACTCAGACGTTAGGAAATGCTAGAATTAAGGTTGCCCAGGCAACCTTAATTCAGCCCCTTTGTATTATGCATTATAATGCAGTCTATAATTGCAGGATCACATACTATTATTTCCACAGGACCTCTGCTTCATTCAGTGCACAGAATGAAACTGCTCTGAAGATGAATCAGGGCTGTGTAGTAAAGGAGACATGTCTGTAGGACCCTGGTTCATTTGTTGCTGAAGTCAAAAAACATGTAGTGAACAAGGCAGGAGGGTCTCATGGTAAGGATAGATGAATGCTACCCTGGAGAACTGAATTCAATCCCTGCCACTGCCACAGAGTTCCTGTGAGATATATTCAGTTTAAATGACTTTTGCCTAACTTTTCACAAGTGGTCACTAATTGTGTGTTCATTTTCTGGGTGCCCAACTTGAGACCCTGGGGTCTGATTTGACAAGGTAACAGGCACTCACAGTTGCAACTGAAATCAATGGGAGCTGTGCTTTGAACTCGTGAAGTGCTGTATCAGAACATGTTCTGTCAAAAATCCCAATCATTTTTAAAGGCTATAAATGCACAGTGTGGGCAAGTGAATGTGGTGACTTCCTCAGCTAACACAGCACACAGAATACTTACTGTTTCTTTGATGAGCAGGGCAGTGAGGTCTTCGTCCTGCCCAGCAGCTCCTTGCTCTGGAACGTTACCAGAGCCAGGCTCATGTGATCCCTGTGCAGGGAAGGCTGGGCCTGGCTGTTCATTGTCTATTGCTGCCCACTGGCCTCTCATTTCCTCTGGTGGATGAGCTGGTTGAGGAGAAGCTGGGCCTGGAATCCCATCCTGTTGTGGTTCAGGTCTGGGAAAGGCTGGCCCAGGGTTCTCTTCCCGGTATGCCCTTAGCAAAGATCCCAGTTCTGCTTCAGGCTGCCCTTGCTGCGGAGCACAACAGCTTGCTACAGTACGTGGCTCATTGTCTACAGGCTGGAAATAAGGATGATCCAACCGACTGTTGTCTCTGGTGGCCTGTCTGCTTGCAGCTGCTGCAGCAGCAATTGCTCCTCTGAGGTTTTGTAAGAGGTGTTGATCCAGGTCTTCATTCTCCTGGTCCTGTACTTCCAGATTTTCCTCCCATTTAGGTAGGAAGCCAGCTTCCTCCAGGTTGATTATTTCCCTTTCACCACTGGGACTTGGACTTGTCTTTATTGCTTGAACCACACTTGGCCCAGGCTCTGAATCACCCCCTCTTTCAACCCTGTGCCTACAGTGTTCAGAGGGTCCAGGCAGCTGTGAGGCATGGTTTCCATTCTTGTCTCTGCTTGGCCCTGCACCATTCTCCCCCACGTGGTTACAATGGGTTCTCTGGCACACCACAAAAGGCCGAATCCCCTCTTGCAGATGTAAGCTCTTCAATGCCATGTCACCCTTAGATACTTCTCCCAGCTGGTTCACACCTTGCCACTTCGCAGCGGATCTGATGACATTGGGACGCAGAACCTGCTGTTTTGGGGTCTAAAAAGAAAAGAAAACTGAATAGTGGGAGCGCTCCATTTTGCATACGTCATGGAGAAGTCTGTCTAGATGACCTGTGCATCCAACTAAAATTCTGGCCTGAGGCAGGGGAAGTAAGGTGTTTAGCAAGCAGTAGGATAAGGGCTCAAATACTCATTACAGGCAACTTGCCCTACCTTATATTTCATGATTTTCTCGTAACACAGTTCAACTGTATTTTAACTCTGACCAAAACTAATAGTAAAAGATGTCTGGGCAAACTAAGTACACATGATTTGAATGGACTCCTATCACTGTGCGCCGCCCACCATTAAAATAAGAAGTGGGAACTCTGACCAGTTTGATAACCACACCTCAGTTCACCAATTCACTTAACAGGCAGCAGGAACCAGAATTCATGCGCTAGTCCCAGCCACTGTTTCTGCTTCTGGCAGACTGAGGTTTGTAACCCATGAATCGAGGCTGAAGAGCCATTCCTATGTTTTTCAAACACTGGAATGTAATGGGCACTCTGTTAAGAAATCGGTTTTGCTAGACAACTGTAGTTGCTTTAATGGGAAAAAAACTGGACAACTTATAGGATTTTTTAAAATAGCTTGAAGGTGAAATATGCTTTTTAAGAACAAGCTAAGTAAGTTGCAGTTTTTGAACTTGTTCTGTATGACGACAAGTGCAGGTGAGAAATAATGTTATAAGGTAGAATATGCTTTGCCTGAATATCACATGTGTATTTCTGCAGCTTTAGAAAAATGTAACTAAAATCTGAGAATGTATTATGCACCAGATCATCAAAAAGCATATTTAGAAGTATTTTTAGATAAACCAAAAGGTTTTGTAACCCATTAGAACCCAGTCTGGCAGTCTGGTTCAAGTCCTGTGTTTTCTTGCAACATTAACTGTCAAAAAAGTGTAGGGAGCTGATGTCTGCCTCTGAGGACTCATTAAGTCTTGCAGGGATAGAACTCCAAAAATCAGGTTATGGCACCATGTGCCATAAGTGTGTCTTGCGTTTTAGAGATATGAGACAAGCTCCATATCACAGGGAACTTGTGCATATTTAGGATACAAGACATTACGAGGGAACGTGACGGACAGACGAGTTACAGTAACAGGGTAATGTGGTGGTGGTGTTAATGCCCACTCAGTGGTTATACTTTTTCCTACACTAACATTACATTCAGTGGAAAAGTACAGTTCATAAGCCTGTCACAGAAGAGACTTTTAAGAAATTTGAAGAACAGGGTTTGTGTGACACCAAGAGCCAGATGCATGTGTTAGGGGCCAGTGGAGGAATGTACTCAGATGCAAGTGGGAGGAGGCAGGAAGTGGTTAATTTTTCACCCTGGGCAGAGTAAATTGACAAGGATTGGAGGAAAGAGAAACAGAAGAGTAGGAGGAGTGATACTGAGAGAGATCTATACATATTCTGTTAAGGAGTTGAGAGTAAGGTATTTAAGTCATTTTAGTTCACTTAAAATCCAGAATTCAGGATCCAAGTTAAGAGTACAACAAGGTAAAAAGTTTGGCCACAGAGCTGCTTTGGTTAACTGTAAAACTCTGTTTACATTGTCTTCAAGTACTACGCTTCTGCTTATTTAGAGAAAAACAATGAACATACCATGATACACTAAGTATCCAATCATCTCAAGAGATCCACTTACAACTTAGTTGTCCCCTCTGACATGGAGAAAGCATGGATCCTTTTTGTAGTACACCTGGCAACCTGTGTCCCTAAACTGTACCAAACCCTTGGGTTGCTTAGTCAGGAGAATTCAGGGTGACAATGCTCTTGGACTTCACCTCTCCACAGCAACAGTACTGAGAGCAACCTCGGAGATATTTTTGTATTGACCGTCGCCCCCAAGGAAAGATAACCACCTCCAAGAAACTAGAGAGAAAATGTTGGCAAGGTGGTGTGGCAAAAGTGGAGCTGGGAAGCAATGAACTATAATAATTTTATTAACACTGTGTGAGACCAGGTCAGCAAGGGAAGATTGTGTGTTCTGGGTTATGAGGCTTTCCTATGTGAATGCACTCCTCTAACTTATATTGGAGCTGTGGGGGAAGAACAAAAGAGGAAAGAGAAACAATGCCTTCCCAGATCAGAACACCTAGGCACATACTAGAAAGACAATGTGGCCCCAACTGTTAACTTCAGAGATATTGTATCTTGTCTCCAACTGTAAACCTTGTTTTGTAATGCTGGGACCTACCAGCTCAAAGGGATTCAAACATTTAAAAGTGGATTCCTGAGAAGGTAAGGGCACTTGTCAGGAGTTGTCTAGGGAGAAAGGCTCCATGGAGGAATCTAAGGAATTGGGCCTTCCCAGATCCAGGGAGTGGTAAGCAAGCATTATGTTTAGGCTGATTTACTATTTTTAAGATGTTTCTCTTAAATGTTTTTGTTCTAAATAAAAAAAATATACCTTTATCACTAATCACCACTGTTGTTGCCCCAGAGGGACTAGAATTGCAGAGTCTGAGTCTAGATGAGACCTGCTAAAGCAATTATGGTTAACACACTGGCGACTGCATCCCAAATGCAGTCAGAGTGAAAAAAATGCTCCTTTCCATCCCAAGAAAGAGGTGCCGGCCCAAGACCCAAAGCAGTGCATATGCAGAGGAGAGGAAAGGTGTTAGAGGAAAGCAGTAGTCAATAGCCCCACAATTGCATGCCTTGGCAAAAGCTTATTGCATACAAAACTGAAGTCAAGAATGCAATGCATTCAACATTGTGCCAGGAGCATATGCCCCCAAAGTATAATATGTAGGCATCAAACCAGGGCACTGGTATACGACACGGAAATGGTTAAATTTAAGACCATATGGCATTGCTTGATCCTTTTCATGTTAAAGATTAAAGCCAAAAACAGTCATTGCACACTTACCTTACACTGCTTTTCTCTTAAGAAGGCTGGAAACACAAAGTCAGTTTACCACAGGTTCCCTTATGTGTCAGTGGTCAGGACATTCTGGTTCTTAACGCTCAGATTTGATCACTGAGACATGCCAGATGGCTAAATACTCAAATATATCCCCACTTCCCTAAATGCAAGTCCCAGAAGTTTACTGGAAGCAGTGGGCAAGAATTTTGTGCTCTTGACTGCAGAAGTGGCTGACATGCCCATAAATCAAGCAAAGTCCACGACCACCCTCATTTTAAATATGGAGCAGCCATACACATCCCAGTATACAGTACTCCATCTTCTTGGATTAAGAGAAAAATCATTATATGCTGGGAGCTGTAATCTTTGTTGGCTACACCACCTGTCTTAAGCAGCATGGTTTTGTTAACCTCACTTTACCCAAATAAGATGGAGGAGCTGAGATCCCAAAAAGTTGCCAATGCAGCCATCAGCTAACACTAAGCTCAGGTGCTCCTGCTGAATAAGCTACCACAGTGGTCACTGTGAGCTCTGAAGGAGCATGTTATTCACCTGCACAATAGATTATTCAGAGAGGCAAAGAATAATATGGTAATGTGTACAACATATGAAAATCACCTCCACCAGGATGACTACATCGTCGTCGTCTTCCTCCTGCCGCTGCTGAACTGGCGTATCTAGCAACAAAGGCAATTCTTCATCTGAGGAGTCCGATATGGTGATAAGTCCTTCATCTCTCCTGTTTATCCACTCTGCAGTAAGGCAGATAACATTATCTATTTGCTAAAGGTTTGCAGCAGCTCAAACATTTAGATCCTACAATTTCAATCTTAAAATAAAAATAAAAGTTCTGAAGTTTGCAATGCTATAATGGGGAAAGGATCTCAAATTCATTGTTAGAATCCTTACCAGTCAGCATACTAACGTAAGGAAATCTATACAAGTGCAGACAACAGCAGACAACACCTCAAACAGAAGCATATGTAAAAAATAAGTTTATTCTTTAGTGCTGTGCAAATCCTCATCTCAGATTCCAGCAGGAGTTGGTTTAGGAATGGTATAGCAGCACAGGCTACTGCAAGTGCTAATAGATACTCTAGTCTCAGTGCTCAGCTTCTTCAATTCATTTCCACAAGGAATGGGATAGGAGGCACTGCATACAGGAGGCTCCAGCACGGTCAACATCTTAAAGGCTGTTCATTTGATTGATCATTTGAGCAGGTGCTGGAGGAGGGAAAGGGATCCAAGTGCCATTCATTTGCTTATGAAAGCAAAGAATGACCTAGCAGGAGTCTGAGTGAATGAGGTAGGATCACCGGCTTTAGGAAATCTACTACTCCAGACAAAAGTGTATTCTGCCAGGAAGTGGTGTCCCTATCTTAAAAGGCTCTTTCCAAGAATGAAATAAGAACACAGAAAATAAACAGAGTTACTGGAACCTTGAACAAACTTTTCATCCAGAGATTTATGGTTTCTCTTATCCCAGAGGCAAAGCATGGATTTGATACTCAAGATTTTGGTTCAACCTTCAGTAATCCAGTACAACAAAAAACTGCCATGACAGCCCATCACTTGCCTACAGAGAACAGATTTATCCCTTTATCTCCAAATACACAAAGACACCGGTATTTTAAACTCCACCTGTGAAGGAACAAATGCCAACTTACATAGTCTATTAGGACATGAATGCAAAACCAGCCTCCATGCCAGGAGACCCTTAAAAGGTGGGCTGCACTACTAGCCTCTCAAAGATTTGTGAAAGTAGCTCTATTCTGAGTGGCTATTTCCAGGAGTTTAGCAAACTGCCTGAAGAAAGTGGAACGGGAGAAGGAGAAATTCACACTTCTTGGCAACCATTTGAGTATGTGATTTGGTGCAGCAAAGCATGCTAACATCTTAGGTATTACTCTCACAGCTTTCAGAGGTTTACTGCTTGCAAGCACTAGTGTTCGATCTAGGGACTTTGCAAGTGCATGTGAAGTTACTTACCTTTCCCACTGTGGCTACGGAAACTGTTCAAGTGAATTACCTCTTCGTTGCCACCTCCCTCTGCCATTTTAAACAGCTGTGCATATGAGCATCAATACCTGAGCATGGCAATCATAACCTCAGGACCTGAAAAACAAGACAGAAATGGGAGTGAACACACAGATGGTCCCATCTTGTTCTCTCTTCAGAGCCCACACCACACATGGACTAATTTCAGTTCAGGAACGATTGTGTTCCAAGACCCTACTGCGACTGTGCTCAGTTGGATTTTTTCCATTGCAGGTTCTAGAAATGCAAAATTACTTCAGGAAAAGCCAAGCACACACATTTTAAGGGAGCTAAGCCTGTGACACAGTGATCATATTAAGCAAAGAAAAAACAAGCCACTTGAGGTGCAAAGGTGATTTTTTTGGAAGCTACTAGAGTCAAGCAAAAGGTAAAGGTGGCCCTTCACTGGAGAGAATCAGTGTTTGATATTTACTGTACTAGTCAGAACTAAGACAGGTAGTATCTCTGGCCATTTTAAAGGCAGACCTCACCATTACACTTCACCTAATTTTGAAACAGCCTCATCTACAGTCTTTAATTCACTGATGGGATCTGCTTCTCAGATTTATTGTTTCTACCACTGCACTGAGAGGGCCATTCTTGAAGCCAAAGGCCTAGTTATTTTAAATGTCATCCAAAGAAAGGAATCATTTAAACTTGGTTTAATTTTAGTGTTCTGGCAAACAAGCCAGGAAACTCAGATAACAATTAAATCTCTCCTTTATTCCTAGTTTTCAGCCAAGATCACAAGTCATTCAACAGATGGAATGCCTATTCCAGTATAGAAAGACTTGATAGGAAAGAAAACTAGACGAGTAAGAAGCTGCCACTCTTCTGACCTGGAAAAGAACAATGGGGAAGTAGGATTTCAAACACCACCACCCATCGGCAAAACAAAGGACAGGAGAAACCACAGAAAATAGCTTCCGCAGAGCCTCTCTAGGGAGTGACTGTGTTACACCACTGAATCTGTTCTAGGAGTTTGTAAAGATGCTCACATGGGTGCATTACAGATAAGGCTACGTTTATGTCATGGAAATCACTGAATCCGTGACTTCGAGACCTCCGTGAAATTCTCTGCTTCAGCCCCAGGAACTGTGGGACTCAAGCTGGCAGGCAGCAGGGCCCTGGCAGGGTTCCACTAACAGGTGACAGTCTCCTGAAGGGGCTCCCCCTCAGGGTTCCAGGGATGGGAGACAGCCTCGCATGGGGGGGGGGGAGGGAATAGAGGGGGACTCCTCAAGGAGTGGCTGGGGTCTCCCTTTTTCTCTTTGGGAAATATGGGTACCCCACAGCTCCTAGCTGCCCTGGGCGGGGGGGGGGGGGGGGGCACAGCTGCCAGCCACCACGGTGACAGAGGAAATCACAGAACAGCAAGAGTCACAAACAGGTCACGTCTTCCGTGAATTTTTGTTTGTTGACTGTGACCTGTCTGTGACTTTTACTAAAAGTAACTGAAACAAAGTCTTAGCCTTAATTATAGATGCAGAGTAGAAGCGCACACATGCTTCACAGAGAAGGACTCAGACATAGAGGACAAAGTCTTCATACACTTATCTGAATAGCTCTTCCTGATACAGACTAAGCATCTCTGGGGTCCTCCAGGCCCTGCTTGGCCAACCCTCCCACGTGCACACCCACACCCAGTCTTTGGCAGAAAATTCTCAATGCTCCTCAAAACAGGACATGGTCCAGTTTTCTTTTATTCTGAGGAACAGGCTAAAGTGACTGAAAGCAGATGAGACCAAGGAGGCATGAGATGCTATGGAGAAAGTGACAAACTGGCTTTAAACTACCAGAGCCTGGTGGGAGAGATGGGTAGCTCATTTAAGGATCCCTAAAGGAAAAACTCTAGACTTACACTACCAGAAATGCCATTCTCAGTCTTCAGAGGTAAACCAAAGAATGACACAGACTATCAGGTGGGGTTTTCTGCTGCCATCTGCTGGTAGAAGACACTATTTGTGTAGGCTGGTAACTGGACAAAACTGTAGCAATTGAAATAATGGCACTGTGTTATCAGTTGATAAACCCCATCACCACTATCCTTACTTTATGAAGCAAGCCATATCACAGTTTTTTTCTAGAGCCAATAAGAGATGGTATCTGTACTATGAAGAAAGCAGTGAACTAGAATTATGCAGAAGTTGAACTCAGGAGCAATTTTATCTACTGGTAGAACAGTTTTTCATCTTGATTTTCTATGAATCTTTAAACTGTTTGAGAACACACAATGAAATCCCAAATTCACACTTCATTCATCTAGCTGGAGCTTTCAGGTATGTATCACGGTACTGTGCACTACGCTTTCCCTGGCAGTGAACATACAGAATGCAAATACGTATTATTCCCCCGTCCACGGCACACCCACACCAACACTGCAAACAGGCAAGTGAAGGAATCCCGGGAACTAGTTGTCTTTCACAGACTTTGTTCTTAACACCTGGCAAATGCCCTCAGATCACGCTTTACTCTCTACAAGAGATTAGATTCCTTTATAAGGCAGAGGATTTTGGCTTGGATTAGTTTCTCACCCTGATGAAGTTTCTCACATCTGAATGTGAGAAATGTGCAAGATGGCACCCAACTGACTATTCCAGCACAAAAGAGAATCTGGACTGTGAACTCAAAGGAAGATTCCAGAAGCCATTCCAGCATAAATAACAGATTTTCATCTTAGAGAAACAAGATGGATACGGTGGTAATTTTTACTGAATCAACTAAAGAAGAGATCTGGTTAGCTCAACAGAAGTTGGTTCAATACAAGATTGCCTCACCCATACAGCCTCTCTAATATCCTGGGACCAACGACGCTACAACACCATGACAAAGAGATTTCCATCTTGCTTTTTGTGAAAGTCCATGGCTATTTCAGTTGTGGGAGGGAGAGGAAATGTCGAAGACAAGGTGGCAGGGAAGCAAACCAAATTACCTGAGAGCAATGGCACTCAACCTTTCCAGACTACTGTACCCCTTTCAGGAGTCTGATTTGTCTTGCATACCCTCAAGTTTCACCTCACTTAATTCCTTGCTTACAAAATCAGACATAAAAATACAAAAAAAAAAAAAGTGTCACAGCACACTAGTACTGAAAAATTGTTCACTGTCATTTTTGTCATATTTATAGAATAAATCAATTGGAATATAAGTATTGTATTTACATTTCAGCATATAGTGCTGTATAAACAAGTCATTGTCTGTAGGAAATTTTAGTTTGTACTGACTTTGCTAGTGCTTTTTATGTAGCCTGTTGTAAAACTAGGCAAATATCTAGATGAGTTGGTGTACCCCCTGGAAGACCTCTGTGTACCTCAAGGGGTACATGGACCCTAGCTGAGAACCACTGCCTTAGAGTCTAAGTTATGTGATTATACACAGTGGGGCAAGGAGGTGGTGGTGGGCTGGTGCTTTTTTTTTTTTTTTTTTTTTTTTAAAAACCACAAGTCTGAAACACCTTGCTTTGAGGAGTTCAAACTTGTCATAGGAGAAGTTTATGACGTTTAGACACATTTAATTAAGTTGACACAGAAGTTAACTCCTGACAGAGAGGGCCTGTAAGAGTATAAATTAGAACAGCTCTTCTGCACAGGAACCACCCAAGACACTCTAGGTCTCTAGATGCTTTGAAAGTCACATGTGCTATGTGTCTACTCCCATCATGCACCAGTACAAATAGATGCTCCCCCCACACCTCAAAACCCCATCACCAGAACGAACAGAAGATGGCACACTGCAAGTTTGTATTTTACATACTAGACAATAGTGGGGTTATCACACCACCTAACAACTCCTGTCCTTCCCACTCCCAGTTCCCCAAACTCCCAACTTCAAATACGTATATTTTAATAGGAGCTCAGAGCCCAAAGTTGTCCTGTAGGTAAAAAGGGTTCCTTTTTGATGTAAGAGTTAATTGCCCACTGTGAGGATGGAAAAGTGATCTATATTACAGACATGAAGTACGCATTCTTATGCAGGGCAGAAGGAACACAGCTGAGAACTTGCTATACGAAGACCCTATCTGCCAGTCATTTGAAAAGTGGTACATTTCAGTCCCTAGGATTCTACTTTACTACTGTAGACAAACTGCAGTAACGGCAGCAGCTACAGAAAGAGGAAGGAAACAGTTAAACTAGTCACCTTTATCACCTGCATAAGAAATACAGAGGCAAAACGAAGAATGAACTTCACAAAGTCTAAAGCACATATTGAATCTCAGCACTAGAGACTCTGCTAACTCCCAGCTAGGAAAACAAGCCTTAGCTACAGGGCAGTGTGCAAATACACAGCTGCAAAGCCCATGACTGTAGACAAATAAGCATGACTGAGTGTTGAAAGAAGTGTTTTCAGATCAGTAGAGCAAGGATGTTGCTCAATACAAATTTACAGCACCAGCAGTGAGAGTCAATGCTCTAGGAAAATAGAGCAGTTTTTCCTTACTGGCACAGTCAACCACACCCAGACCCACTACACCAGGCAGAACACCCCAGTTTAAGAAATTGAGCCCAATATCAAATAAAGAAATGTAATAGTTCTCTTTGCAACATGCAAGAGTTAATGTTGCACACAGGGCATAATTAATAACCTACTGAACGAGGACTCTGACATTAACTGCTGGCACTACTGAGGAAAATAGCCCTTACTGTGACGATTATCTTTTTAACAAAGACAGCATTGTGTCATTTTCTGTAGACAGGACCTAAAATTAACCAGCCCGTAGGCTGCCAGTTGTCAATATTTAATATAAATATTCTTGTGTTTAAGGTCTTGTCTACATTACAAAAAGAACAAGAGTACTTGTGGCACCTTAGAGACTAACACATTTATTAGAGCACAAGCTTTCGTGGGCTACAGCCCACTTCATCGGCTGCACAGAATGGAACATATAGTAAGAAGTCATATCTATACATACAGAGAAGGTGGAAATTGCCATACAAACTGTAAGAGGCTAATTAATTAAGATGAGCTATTGTCAGCATTACATTACAAGTTGCTTCATTTCACCTTGCACAGATGCAACTGATTAAAGCAAGTTGCAATAATGTAGTGCATCTATTCTAGATGGAGAGGCACACAGTGTAAGAAGGCCCTGCACAGTATTCCCTGATAGCAATGCAGGGCCCGTGGATTGTTGCAGTTACCCAACCTTGGCTGCTTTCAGAGCCTGCATGCAGCTAACAGGAAAGTGGCTTGTCAGGTGACAGGCCATGCTCAAGCTGTCAAAACTCTCACCAAAAGGTAGGCAGGAGAATTTTGGGACTGCATAGGGAGGACTAATTGCACCATTGTCATTGCGCCATTAGCATTTGCTATCTACACGATCACTGCAAAAAAGCCCCCCGTGACACTGCACTGAGTAATGCATGTCACAGTAATCAGTTTTACTCAGAGGAAGGCCAAACGACTGCAAACGCCTGCGTGTGCATGTGTGGTGTTTTACAGGTATGCTAGGGGTTGCAACAATATTGGCAATATGCTTTAGTGCAGAAGAACTTTCAGAGAACTTCTCCTTCCAAACCCCATCCAAATTGGTCCATAACAATTTAGCTAGTCCCGTTCCCTCCTCCGCAACATGACTCGTCATGCTGGGAACTAAAACACTGGTGTCCACATCAGAAAATTACTGCTCAAGGCAAAAAACTAAGAAACCAGGATTTTATTCTCCATAACCAGCTTTTTCACCCAGAGGGAAAACTCTTCCAATTACTTCACAAGAAAAAAAAAACACTTAGAGTAGACAAGTTTTTAACATCCTGAGGAGTAATGGCAAGCAGATACATAGACAGATCGTATCTCAAACAAATTTAAAGGAGACAAACCTGCCCTCCCCTACAGTAGAATGACATGTGCACATACACCCAGAAAATGAAGGAGCTTTGAAAAAAAATGTAATGGATGGCATTCTGAATTTGACTGCCATGTACCATCGAAACAACTTCATGAGTAAAGGCCAGACTCAGTGCAGTGCCAACCCCTTCCGTCTTACCACTTTTCTTTTCCTGAAGGGCAGTGATCAAAAAGCCAAAGGTGAATCACTCTAAAAAAGGTAAAAACAGACTTTCACCCAGAACAAGACATTCATTAATATCCTAATAAGGGTTTGTTTCAAGAACTTATAAGCATGGACAAGTTCCACCAAGTGGCATGAATAAGAAATTGATATGAGTTTGTAGTGCCAGGCTGGAAACAATTCTATAGGCAACAAAGATCAAAGAACCCTACAGTTTTACACTGAATGAACATGGTCTTTCACTGCATGAATAGTAAAGAAAATGAGCAAAAAAGATGAAAAAAAAGTCACACTACATCCTCATTTGTAGGACTTTAGTTACAAGGGAAGTATAAACCTACTTATAACCAGACTAATCACCACCACAATTCCAATACCGTCCATTCAAAGGATACTAACAAAAGGATTAAACCTGTCCAAAAAATGGAGAAGAAATACACAGAAATATGGCAGACAAGCTATTCTGTCCCTGTACTTCCACCAACACAGGAGAAGATTGAACTGGGATTTATATTTCACTCCCTTTAGGCTAACAATCTTTGGGAGGATGATACACAGTTTGTACCACGATTTTGTAGCCTCTGTGAGCAGCTTACAGTATATTAAAGGAACACCATAAACATAAACAAAAAAATGGAATCACATTGAAGCTCCCTTACCCTTCTTACTTAACCAAGATGAGATTAAAGAGTTATTTCTCTCGATTTCTGCTTCTTTACTCTGCCTATTTGACAGAAATGTATAGTCAGCATCCACTACTCTGTGTGTGGGTCTTTCACACTGCAATAAGGGAGAAAAATTAATAGAACAGTATGATTGTAAAACCACAAAGACTGGTAGGGCACTTAAACAGGTGTAGTACCTAAAACTACTTTTAATTTTTTATACCTACTAGACTTCAAGTTGGCAGTATCCCTCTACTTACTTCTAGACTCATAGGTGTACTTTCCAGTCATGGCCCATGCCTAAGGACATCATGATCTGCAAAGCCTCCTGCTGTCCCAATTGCAGCTAAAAGCTGAAGAAGCTACTCTAGTGTACTGAATATGTTGAGATCATTGATGTACTGGAACTTCCGAGGACTATCAAAAACCCTTATAAAAAATACCAGGAATGTGCAGTGGTGACTTAAGTTGAATTTAAAAAAAAAAAAAAAATGGAAATTCCAAGAACAACAACCCAAAGAAATTCTGCGTGCAAGGGACAGAACGCAAAGTGCCCTCCCCAAGTACTTCTCGGCCTCTCCTTGTTTGTGTTGGGGTGGATATGTTCCGATGGCACAAGAATTTAGAGGGGAACTCTGCTTAGTTATTTTTTATAATAGTTGTCTTTAAAAGTGTCATTTAATGTTCTGTATTTATGTATTACACTTGCGCCAAGGTCAAAGGACAGCAGACGCACTGGGGGGGGGGAAATACGATGAGAACACTGGCTCCAGTCGAGTAAACACCGTCCTGTCCTCTAGAACAGTGGTCTCCAAAGTGGGGTGTGCAAGACGACCCCTGGGAGTGCGTGGCAGGAGAAGCGCTGGCGGCATGCCGGCGGCAGTCCTTCCACCATTTTTTCCCTGGGGGTGCGCCATCAAAAAAGTTTGGAGACCACTGCTCTAGAATAGTGCCTCTCAACCTTTCCAGACTTCTGTACTCCTTTCAGGAGTCTGATTTGTCTTGTGTAACCCCAAGTTTCACCTCACTTAAAAACTACTTGCTTACAAAATCAGACATAAAAATACAAAAAAAGTGTCTCAGCACACTATTACTGAAAAATTGCTCACTTTCTCATTTTTACCATAAAATTATAAAATAAATCAATTGGAATATAAATATTGTACTTACTTTTCAGTGTAGTGTTTATAGAGCCGTATAAACAAGCCATTGTATGAAATTTTAGTTTGTACTGACTTCGCTAGTGCTTTTTATGTAGCCTGTTGTAAAACTAGGAAAATATCTAGCTAAGTTGATGTACCCCATGGAAGACCTCTACGTACCCCTGGTTGAGAACCACAGCTCTAGAAGTTATGAATGTGTGGACAAAGACTTTCGCTGGCGAGGCCACTTTGTTTCCAGCTGCAGCATAGCTTACTGCACTTAAAATAATAATAATAGATAGTGCTATCATAGTTTATACCCTTTTTACCACTAAAACAATGCCTCTTTTATGACCACCATCATTTAACCATATTTCTCCAGGGTGTTCTCTCCATTCACTTTTGTTACTAGTAACATCTATGACCACTATAGTTTAAAGATTAGCAAAAAAGTAAACTGAATGTTCCTCAGAGAGCACTATGAATAGCCAATTTTCCTGGAGGGACAGTTTTTGCTATTTGTGTGGGGTTTTCCACATATCAACTGGGGTGGGGTGGGGGGGTGAAGAAGAGCGACATTTTAAAAAGTTGGAAAGTAATTATCAAGTCACAAATATTGGCAAGAGGACTCAGAGGCAGGTGTATCTAATACTACTTTTAACTCATTTTGAAACCATCTACATTTCAAAGTTGACTGTGCCTTTAAAGTTACTTCCTCTGTTACCACTTGTCAAATTCAAGTACTAGAAGGTTCATAAGAAGGGCCAAACTGGGTCAGACCAATGGTCCAGCTAGCCCATATCCTGTCATCTGACAGTGGCCAGTGCTAGCTGCTTCAGAGGGAATGAACAGAAGAGGGCAATTATAAAGGGATCAATCCCATCATCCGGTCCTAGCTTCTAGCTGTTAGGGACACCTGGAGCATGGGGTTGCGTCCCTGATGGACCTATCCTCAAACAAAGGCTTTCCAAACAAGGTGAGTCAAATCAGACTAATGCCCTTGTGGTGAGGTTCTGTATTGTCTAGTTACTCTGGACAGCTGAAGAGGAGAGTGCTATGTTGGAAAAGCAGTATGCTCAGCTCCAAGGATGAGGGAACCTTGGTCACTCAGCCTATAATGCCAAAGTGAGCCCTGAAAGATGACTGGCTAGAGGAATGGTGTCATAAATATAAAGGGAAGGGTAAACCCCTTTGAAATCCCTCCTGGCCAGGGGAAAGCTCCTCTCACCTGTAAAGGGTTAAGAAGCTAAAGGTAACCTCGCTGGCACCTGACCAAAATGACCAATGAGGAGACAAGATACTTTCAAAAGCTGGGAGGAGGGAGAGAAACAAAAGGGTCTGTGTGTCTGTCTATATGTCTACGGGGATAGACCAGGAATGGAGTCTTAGAACTTTTAGTAAGTAATCTAGCTAGGTATGTGTTAGATTATGATTTCTTTAAATGGCTGAGAAAAGAATTGTGCTGAATAGAATAACTATTTCTGTCTGTGTATCTTTTTTGTAACTTAAGGTTTTGCCTAGAGGGGTTCTCTATGTTTTTGAATCTAATTACCCTGTAAGATATCTACCATCCTGATTTTACGGGGGGATTTCTTTATTTCTATTTACTTCTATTTTTATTAAAAGTCTTCTTGTAAGAAAACTGAATGCTTTTTCATTGTTCTCAGATTCAAGGGTTTGGGTCTGTGGTCACCTATGCAAATTGGTGAGGCTTTTTATCCAACATTTCCCAGGAAAGGAGGGGTGCAAGTGTTGGGAGGATTGTTCATTGTTCTTAAGATCCAAGGGTCTGGGTCTGTAGTCACCTAGGCAAACTGGTGAGGCTTTTTACCAAACCTTGTCCAGGAAGTGGGGTGCAAGGTTTTGGGAAGCATTTTG
Source organism: Eretmochelys imbricata (assembly GCF_965152235.1). NCBI lineage: Eukaryota > Metazoa > Chordata > Testudines > Cheloniidae > Eretmochelys > Eretmochelys imbricata. Next base: position 9,183,211 of record NC_135581.1, on the reverse strand, counting down.
GGGGGAAAGACGCGTCCAAACAGCTCTTCCCCAGTAACCAGTATTAGTTTGGTGGTGGTAGCGGCCAATCCAAGGACAACGGGTGTAATATTTTGTACCTTGGGGAAGTTTTGACCTAAGCTGGTAAAGATAAGCTTAGGAGGTTTTTCATGCAGGTCCCCACATCTGTACCCTAGAGTTCAGAGTGGGGGAGGAACCTCGACATGGTTACTGCAATTTGAGGCCTTGTTTTTGTTTGAGAGTGTTGGGGACACTGGGGCATGGCCACTAGGTAACTCGAGGGGGTGGAAGACCATGAGTGTCGATGAAGCCCCCTCGCACTAGGCCCAGGTGTCCTTGGCCCCCCCGCCCGCCTGGAGGCACTCGCAGCAACTCTGCGTACTAGGCCCAAGTGTCCTTGGCCCCTCCGCCTGGAGGCGCACACAGCACTTATGCTGAGAATCTGCAACAATATGTTGCAGAGTCAGACTGCCTGAAACTAAGCAAAGCCAAACAGGGGAGATATGGAAGAACAATGCTGAATAAAGCAGCTTTATGTATAGTTTAACAAATGATACAGAGAACCAGGGAACTAGCTGGGAACTGGATTGGCTAGCTATATGGATACTTGGGGCAGCGTGCTATTGGATAAGTATGCTGGGAAAAAGGATGTATAAAAGCCTGCGTAACTTCCTGCTTTGTGTATAGGATTTGAGATTCAAATCTCCCTGTACCTTTTTGAAGCGTCAAATAAACTTTTCTGCTTCTCCACCCCGTTGTGATTATTGGGTGTAGCATACTGGGTAACGAACCAACTTCAGCTGTTGTTTAGCCTCTTGGCACTGGGTGCCGGCAACAGCTTTTGGCGTCCCTGGGTGGGCGACGAGGCTGCAGTTTAGCCTTGCCCGGACCCCTCCTGGAGGTCGAGGATTGCGGCGAGAACCGACGCCCAGCGCGCACCGGTGAGTTCATCGGTGGCCTCGGAGGAGACGCGATTTGATCGACCCCGGAGGGCACAACTGTGCAACGCATTCATATAGTGGAGAAGCAGTTGTGGACGGCGGTGAAGAACCGGTCCCCTAGACATGGGGGAGGAGCAGCTGCAGGCCACGGTGAAGAACCGGTCCCTTGGATAAGGTAGGAACCTTTTAAAATCCGGATTGTATGCTCTGTTGGAACCTGGGGACGCCCAGAGTTACCCTGTAGGTATGGAACAGGGACAGAGCTCAGGGGTTAGGGCATGGTGTACGCCCCTAGAGTGCATTCTAGCAAACTGGAAGGTATTTGGTGCGGATCCAATGACTAAGAGCCAATTAAAACAATTCTGTACAGGTGACTGGCCTCAATATCAACTAGAGGACCAGGAGTGGTCGCCACCAGGAGGGTCAATTAATTACAACACGATCCTCCAATTAGTTTTGTTTTGTCAGTGAATGGGTAAATGGAATGAATATTTGTACGCACAACCGTTTATGGCTTTAAAAAATAAAACAGAGCTGTAATTCTGCAAAGTTGTAATTTGACTCCGACTGGTTCGGTAGTAGCTAATGTTAGTCCCCAGACCCCCACCCCCACTGTAATGGCAGAGCTGGTGTCCCCTTTGGCCCCCACACCCCCATCGTATAAGGGTAGGATGCCTTGGGTTACAGAGATTGCCCCCTCAGTGGGACTCTATCCTTTGCTTACCGAGACTGTTGTGGCTTGCCCAGGGGCAGACGGACGTCAGGCTACCACTATGCAAGTTTACACCCATGTGCCATTCAATCCAATAGACTTAGCAGCTTTTAAAACACAGCCTGGGGAATTCTCAACGAACGCAAGCAGGTTTATTGAGACGACTGTAATATCCTCCTGAGAACCCTGTTGTCTGAGGTGGAGAGGAATCAGGTTACAGCTAAGGCAAGGGGAGCGTCAGCGTTCAAGCGAAAAAAAAAAAAGAAAGGAATCTGTCAAGTTCCTCTCCAAATAACTGTAAGCGGCTCAGGGCATTTCTGGGTATGGCAGGCTTTTGCAGGATATGGATCCCAGAGTTTGGACTGTGGGCTAAACCCCTGTACGACTGTGTAAAAGGAGCGGATCATGACCCCTTCTATTGGACCCCAGAGGCTGACAGGGCATTTAAAATCCTGAAAAGAAAATTGATGGAAGCCCCAGCTCTGGACCTGCCAGATCTCTCTAAGCTGTTTCAGTTGTATGTACATGAACGAAGGGGGGTGGCCCTAGGAGTGCTCACACAGCTGTTAGGAGCATGGAGACAACCCGTGGCTTATTTTTCTAAGCAATTGGATCAGGTTGCAAAGGGCTGGCCGGCATGTTTACGGGCAGTTGCAGCTACTGCCCTAGTGCTTGAGGAAGCGGAGAAGCTAACATTGGGAGGGGTTATGCAAATCTATACTCCTCATACGGTCCGAGCCTTATTGGATGCAAAGGGAGGGCTTTGGCTCACCCAGGCTCAGATTGCTCGGTACCAGGCTAAGCTGTTAGAGAACTCTGAAGTCACCCTACAGCCTTGCCCCTCCCTTAACCCAGCCACTCTCTTGTCAGAAACAGAGGAACAGAAACATGACTGTTTAGAGATCATAGATGCCCAGTACTCCAGCCGTCCGGATTTAAAGGATGTACCCCTCCCAAATACAGATTATGAGTGGTACACTGATGGTAGCAGTACCGTAATAGATGGGCAAAGGAGGGCGGGTTATGCTGTTGTGACGCTCCATGACACTGTGGAAGCTGAAGGTTTGCTGCTGGGACCTCTGCCCAGCTTGCCGAACTAATAGCCCTGACCCGTGCGCTTGAACTGTCAAAAGGAAAGCGGGTCAACATTTTTACTGATTCAAAGTATGCTTTTGGTGTGCTGCATGCTCATGCTGGCCTATGGAAGCAAAGGGGAATGCTGACAGCCCAAGGCTCCCCAGTCAAGTATGGGCCCCAAATCCTCCGGCTCCTAGAAGCTGTACAACTCCCCTCGGAAGTGGCGGTGGTACATTGTAAAGCCCATCAAAGGGAGGATCAAGATGTGGCCAGAGGTAACGCCCGGGCAGATAGAGAGGCTAAGCATGCTGCCACCCTGCCATCCCCTCAGACTGAGAACGCCCATATGCATGCCCTTATCCCATCAGTAGGGGAGCTTCCAACCCCTCAGTACTCTGGGGAGGAGAGACAGCTAACTGACAAACTCAGTCTCCGGGAAAAGAAGGGATGGCTCCATTCCCCAGAAGGGAAGGTCCTCTTACCAAAGGGCCTAATCCAGCCAATGCTGCAGAAACTACATCAAACCACTCATGCTGGCAGGGAAGCACTTATCCAACTAATGGGAAAAATATTTTATCACTTCCGGACTCCGATCCCTGGCTGCCCAGGTACAAGCGGACTGCTTAGTCTGCCAAAAGAATAACCCCCGACCGGGACATCCTGTGCCATCAGCTGCCCTAGAACCCACTCCGGGCCCTGGACAAGCATGGCAAATAGACTTTACTGAGTTTCCCCGGACCCAAGAGTTCAAATATCTCCTTGTCATAGTGGATCGGTTCAGCGGATGGCCAGAAGCCTTCCCATGCCGTAACTGCACTGCCAGAACAGTGGCCCTCAAGTTTGTTAAGAAGATAATTCCTCGCTTTGGACTCCCCCTGTGGATGGAATTTGACAACGGGACACACTTCACATCAAAAATCATTCAAAGCATCTCACATGCCTTACAGGTCCCCTGGAAACTCCATACGCCCTGGAGACCGCAAGCCAGTGGTGTAGTGGAGCGTACCAATCAGACCCTTAAACGGCATCTCTCAAAAGTGTGCCAAGAAGCCTCACTGCGATGGCCTGATGCTTTGCCCCTCGTCCTACTCCGTATCCGCATTCTCTCAAAGGGTAGATTAGGGCTCAGTCCCTTTGAAATTATGTTTGGAAGGGCATGGCCTATGAATGGCACCCCGGTTCTGTCAGGGGAATGGGAGTTGGGTAATGGTTTTTTGTCACAGTATGCGTGTTCCCTGTCTGCTGTTCTCTTGTCTCTTCACAGGTATACCAAGGATTCCCAGCCTCTCCCCTTGGACTCTCCCGTCCACTCCTTACAGCCCGGTGACTCTGTGCTTCTTCGCACCTGGAAAGACGAGCCTCTCCAGGAAAAGTGGAAAGGACCCTATACCGTCCTGCTGATCTTCCATACAGCGGCAAAGATCGAGGGACACAAGAACTGAATCCATCACTCTCGTCTGAAGGCAGTACCCGCCCTCTCGTCAGCAGAACAGTGGACCGTCCAACCTGCTGACTCCTCATCTAGTGACGATCTTGGGCTAAAGCTACTGTTTAAAAGACATAAATAGTGGGCACCTTAATGCTAAAATGGGCCCACCCAGGTACTGGAGACCCTGGGTTGGAAAGACTCTGGTGATAATTAATTGGGTAACACTGTTACTCTCTGTATTGGTATTTCCAAATTGTGCATATTGGGAGCATAACTCCTTTGTTTCGCTTGCGCACCATGTTGCTAATTTAACAAACCAGACTGATTGCTGGGTATGTGCTCCAATTCCACTGTCCCCCCAAAACGGGAATGCCTCTTGACATGCTGCCCTTGACCCTAGCAGAATTAGCCACCACCAAAGAGCAGGAAAGAACAGACTCGCCATTCTGGAATAAGACCTCTTTACAGCAAGCCACCTATCAGGACCAGGAGTATTCAGTTGCAGTACTCACTGAGGGAGTGTTATGTTTTACCTGAAACCAATCTGATCACTATGGGCGTCCTGTGGGAAAAAGCTCCTGTGTTATTACACAGTGGGCTGATGGGTACTGGATAAAGACCAAAAGGGGAGGCCAACAGTGTGGGTGTAATGGTTCCTCCCCTTTTAGGGAAACTCTTACAAATACTCTTACCACAAAAGAAAGGTTTGGAAATATAACTTGCCGTTCAGTTAATATCTCCAATGTAGCAAGCCAATGGTGGGTTTGTAGTGGTCCCTATGGCGAGTGTAATTTGAACGGCACAATTAGAATCGCCCCCACTTGTACCCAATCAAAAAAATAAGATGCCCCCTTAGGGGCATATAAATTGTTTAAAAAAGCAGCCAAAGCAGCCTTAAATATCCCAGGAATCCCCTTAAGAAACAGTCGTTACTGGGCCCTACAGGGTCACTATTTTGTATGTGGCCGAAAGGCTTACAAGGTGCTGCCAGCCAACTGGACAGGTAGCTGTTATATAGCTCATGGAGTTCCTCATCTTTCCATAACTGCCACACTGCCCAAAGGAAAGATTAGAAATGCCCGAGACACCTCTGTTGAGTCACGAGAAAAGACCCTGCGGCGACTGACTATGGCATTGGAATATGAAGAATCCCCTCACAACCAAGAAGCTTGTAGGGTGCTCTGTACTGGGAATAGCGCCACTGTTTACCGGGCCAGCCATGGCATGCATAGGCTGCTATACTATAAGGCTGCAGATGGTATTTGAGAAGGTGGCCTTAGAGTTAGAGGACTCGGTTAGTGATTTAGGGTCAGCAGTAAAAACATTAAATAAAGAGGTACAGCAGCTCAGGACGTTTTCCCTCCAAAACAGGCTGGCTTTGGACTATCTCTTGGCATCCCAAGGAGGGGTTTGTGCCTCGTCGGGCCCCGATGTTGTGTATATGTAAATGATAGCAGTTATGAGATCTATGAAAAGGTGGTACAGGCTGAGGCCCATGCCCGAGCCGGAGCACAGGTTGCCTATACTGCCCCAGAGAACGATTGGTTGCAAACCTTGTTTTCAGGCTGGGGTTTGTCGTCTTGGCTTGGTGGTTTATTTAGCCTGCTATTGAAAATTCTCTTTCCTGTATTGCTTGTATTACTGGTATTATGCTGTGCAGTATCATGTGTTAGGGCCCTTTCGCAAAAGTTAATAAGTCATTCTCTTCAGGGCTATCACAAAGTGCTTATGCAAAGTCCTATTGTAAAGAAATAAGTAGCCCAAGTGAGAAAACTCAGAGCCAAGGTTGTTGAGTGTTCTCAAAGGGGGGAGTTGTTGGGGACACTGGGGCATGGCCACTAGGTAACTCGAGGGGATGGAAGACCACGAGTGTCGATGAAGCCCCCTCGCACTAGGCCCTGGTGTCCTTGGCCCCCCCGCCCGCCTGGAGGCACTCGCAGCAGCTCTGCGTACTAGGCCCAAGTGTCCTTGGCCCCCCCGCCTGGAGACGCACACAGCACTTATGCTAAGAATCTGCAACAATATGTTGCAGAGTCAGACTGCCTGAAACTAAGCAAGGCCAAACAGGGGAGATATGGAAGAACAATGCTGAATAAAGCAGCTTTATGTATAGTTTAACAAATGATACAGAGAACCAGGGAACTAGCTGGGAACTGGATTGGCTAGCTATATGGATACTTGGGGCAGCGTGCTATTGGATAAGTATGCTGGGAAAAAGGATGTATAAAAGCCTGTGTAACTTCCTGCTCTGTGTACAGGATTTGAGATTCAAATCTCCCTGTACCTTTTTGAAGCTTCAAATAAACTTTTCTGCTTCTCCACCCCGTTGTGATTATTGGGTGTAGCACACCGGGTAACGAACCAACTTCAGCTGTTGTTTAGCCTCTTGGCACTGGGTGCCGGCAACGAGAGTGAAGTGAAGAACCCTGAAGTTTTGCAAGTGAAGGGATAACTCAGCACTAAGATACTGTACAGAACATTAATCTGTAACAGCAGTTCTCAAGCCGTGGCCCAAGCAGCACACAGCTGCAACACATGTGAGATCCTCAGGGCCATACAGGTAGCGTATGTGTATGTATATATAGTGTGGATGCTGCCCACCAAAAAAAAAAAAAAAAAACCCAAACAAAAAAACAAACCACCACAGAGAACTGCACATGCAGCTCACAATGGTAAAGAGACTGAGAATCACTGCCCTGTACACTCCAAAAGAGAATTTTAACTTGCAACTTCCTTGCCTGAGATAGAGCAACAGAATCTCAACCATTCAAACCCTTTGGACCACAGCAAATATGTTGGGATAATCAAAAGTCATGCTGGCAGTTCACTAGAGGGATGGTTCAGTTATTAAAAATACAACTGTACTGGAATTTTGGAGTAACACACACACGGTGGTACAAATGGCTTCCGAAACAGCTCACAACTCATCTTTCAAACAAACAGTTGTTTTAAGAAGCTATTTTGTCCTGAGGGTGGGGACCAAAGGAATGTCATGTAAAACCATGTGATCTGCTTTTCAACACACTCCATTACAACAGCCATCCGTTTTCCTTCTAGTTTTCACTCTTGTAGATTAGCTGTGACTTCTACTGAAATGAAGATAGGCAGACAGCCTCTCTTCCTGATTCAGAGGAACACAATTAACTTGAAGTTACTTTAAAACCATTCTTTGAAACTTGAGGAGGCTTCGGGTGCTGCACCTGCCTGTCAGTGCCACTGACAACCTATTTGACTTTGCTCTTTTACTTTTAATACATTTCTCTTTTCCTCATTGTGCAAAAGGCACACACAGAGCAGGAGAAACTGACTGGCTGCCTGCAGAAGGGACACAATGAAACTACTAGTATATAAAGTACTAAAATACATAAAGTAAAAATAGTGCAGAGTCTTTCCTCTTATTTGTCTCGACAGTTTCAGGAATCTTCAGTGTTACTTGTAACAAGAATAGATACAAAAATCCAGCCATAAATGTGATTTTTAAACTGCTATTTAACACCTTGGATGCACATCTTCAAGACCCCTTAAGGCTGTTTCTCCAGCTTCCAGCCTAGGCTCTTAACGGGGAGCGAGAGATATAGGACTGCTGGCTGGACTAACCCCAACATGCTGCAGCTGGGAGCAAGAGCATGAAGTGATGCAGGCAGCTGGCAAACTGCTGTCAAGAATCAGGGCTAAAAGAAGCAGCTCATGGAAGCTGCAAGGGAGAGATCAGCTCAAAACCAACAGGTGCAGGCCAGAATCTCAGAGCCACCTTAAGTTGACAGCAGCAGACAGCATTGGAGACAAGGGAGGCAGGGAAACTAGTTGTAACACAGTGAGCATAAGGGCTTCTCATGGTACTCCAAATGTAGAGCAGCTGAGAAGAGAATGAACCCAGTGGACTGAAGAATCCAGGAGAGAGAATACTGAGCAGCACTCAGGAAGATCTGATTTAGATGTGGATCCATCCATAATGCACTAACCAGGGAGCGTCACTAAGGACAAACAGAAAAGGGGAGTGCATGTTGTGTTCTGACTGGAGTTACCACAGTTTCACTTTCAAAAGAGCTGGAGTCGGTGAGCATAACCCACTCTTCACTAACAGGGACAGTTTGAAATGAGGTAGAAGGTACGACTGGGTGGAACAGTAACAATATCTTTTATTGCAGCAGCTAGCCTGCTTATCTTGGGGAGAAAGGAGAGTTTCAGGGGTCAATTTGTACAGAGGCCTATTTTTTTTTTTAAAGAGGGTTCAGTGAAAGCTGTTTTTAGAACAAGCAGATGTTCCCCTGAAGCATTTGAGACCCAAACATTCCAGTATTAAGGACCTCTGAGTGAAAACAACAACTGATTTTTATTGTTTATGTCTTGCATTTCTTACAGCCAACAGAAAAGGAGCGCAGGTACGTAAACAGGATTTTTAAATGATTTAATAACTTAAGAAATGCAAACTAACCTCTACTGTGTGATTAACAACATATGATTTAAGTTGGCAGTGTCCCTTTAAAAATCAGTTGGTTGCTACTATGGTTACCCAGAAGCGTGTCAATTACCCATACAGTACTCTTTTCTAAAACATGCAAACCAAAGTTGTAGTTAGCTAATTGTTGCAAGAGTTGTTAGCTACCCTAGTATCTACCACAGTGCATTCATAAACTCTTCTGCTAGCATGGATGCAGAACTACTTCTCCATAATTTGGAGAAGTGCACACAAACAATGTGCTGTACCTAAAAAGTTGGTCAGAGGTAATCTTGTTGGAATAGAAATCTGAATGTATTAGTGTTCATTCAAGGGCTAACGATTCCCAATTATTAGATATTCACAAGAACAGACTGTGAGGCCTCTTTTTGGCAAGTATGTTTTGTTTTATTGTGAAATGGTCCTTCTATTCTCTGCCTTCAACTCATCTCTGCTCAGGAGAAGCCATGATTGCATGTTCTCATAAGCAGAGCATGGCTGGCAGGCACGATTCCAGCAGCCCCTGGAACCAGCTTCAGCCCTGTCACATGAGAATGGCCAGTTTAGGGTTTGACTTTTTTTATCTGATTGTTTTTTAATTAGTATGTGTCAAGATACCTGAAAGCACAAGTATTCATATATGAAAGACATAGGATTTAGCATCCTTACTCAGAACTGAAACAAGGATAACTAGCCAGTGGCCAGTCTCAGAAGCGTTCTGTATTTTACATTACGCTTTTCTGAGGTCTCTCTACTTTATGTACTCTACCACTAATTAAAAAGTCCATACAAACAAAATAAATTCTCTGCTGACCAGCTAAAATGCTTTGAAGGCAGGCACTGCACATCTATGTTTCAGTTCTACAGGTGACATCAGACCACCAGTTAGAATCCATCAGTTTCATCTAGTCAAAAATAAATGCTCTCCAAACATAAGGGTCACTACGGATGAAGCTAAGAAGGTTTGGCTGTAGCCTGTGCAAACTTGGTTTGGAAAAATTATTTCCCTTTTGCCTTCGTTTTTGAACCCCACACCTCTCAGTCTCTCACACATCTGAAATGCCAAATGCAGTATGCCTTTGGGAAGTCACAACCTGCCTCTCACTTGCCTCTGACTGAGAAATGGGAACAATACTGGCCACCTCCCAGTACTGAGAAGTTGTTAATGTTTATAAAGCACTTTCAGGTCCTCGAATAGCAGGTGCTACTAAAACAGACGAGGTTTACTGGCAGTCACTTTGCTGTAAAGTTTCTTACCACATGTAATTCAAAAAACGAATGGCATCTATAGTAGGTGGATATGTTTCTGAATTATAGTGCACAGAAACAGCAAGTCAGACTTCTACAGACCTTAGTTAAAAGCTTATCAAAACAAATGTTAATTCACCAAAAACTTGTTTTGACAGTTGCTCAGCCAACCTACAGAGGTGAAAAGTTGGTGTGAATGAGAAATACAGTGCCTGTCTTCAGAAATCAACTTGAAGTATCATACATCACAATAATCTTCAGAGCCCAAGCAGCTGGCTACATTTTTGGTTCATCAACTTTGTTACATTTTGAGTTATAAATAATGACAATGACAAACCTTAAAAACAGCCTTAACATGACTGACAAGCATCACGGACAATGAAATGTCAGATTTCCATGAAGACAGAGGCCAGAACCCAGGCTCGATTTACATTTCCCCTGGCTGAGCAGTGCCATTAGAGAACTCAAAGAGAATAACCACCGAGCTGAACCCTTGCACTACTAGCTTTGCCACTCCCCATTAACCACCTCTCATTCTCACAACCACCTTCAAGTGCCTCTTCGCAGAAGACTGACCCAGTATGCCAGCTGTCTGAAGCTAGTTATCTTGGCAGGAGACAGAAACAGACCTAGTAATTTGCCTCAGTGTCATTTGTTACTTATTTCCTAAATTCAATACTTTCTCTATTTAAATGGGCATTTATAACGCCTCTTGCATGCGGAAACAAGACTTGTTAGAGTGTCAACAGCATAGAAAACCGCCTAGAAGAGGGAACCCTGACAGGTACAAATATTAACTGTCCTTTAAAAATAGTTAACATTCAGCGCAGCAAAAACACTGAATCTTTCATAATTGGAATGGGTTAGAAACTTGGGCTGATCACTACCTAGAGAGGCGTACTAGTTCTGAAAACTGATATTGGACTGGGACCAGTGATCAGTCTGAAAATTCCACACTTAAGATATTGCAAGATGAATCAGCATGGAAGCCAGAATTCTATAAGAGCAATGCAAGAGTTCCAACAACTGAAAACAAGGTAATTTCAGCTCCACATCTGTGACTCAGATCAGCGTAAAGCATTCCATATTCTCTACGCTGCAATACTTCAGGAAACATGGCAAGCTATGGATGATCTGAACATATTAACTGTACATTTCTTTGCTCATCAGTTTCAGACAGCTGCTTAACATTTTACTGTAGTTCTCAGTTGATTTAGTTTTTCAAATTAGTGTTACAGACAGACGCTTGTCATGAGGAGACAGTTTACCCAATGAATTATGTCTGCACTGAAGCCTATAAGAACCATCATGTCCATACATACCTAAAGCTTGATCACATGGGCTAACAGATAGCTTCCCAAATAAGTTGCATATTCCATGGCTTCTACTGGCCATGTACTTACTGTAAATAGCAAGGGATCTATCACAGTCTGTATAACTCCCATTTACAGTAATTTAAGTTATGTGTAGCAACTTCAGAATACCACCCACCCCCACAATCAAAAGGTCATTAGTTCAGTGAAGGCCCATCTTTGTTAGTTGCCTGGAAAAGAAAATCTAACATGATTTCAGAACACAAGTCCACTTTTCTGACTTATATCATTTAAGCCAAAACTTAAAAGGTTTCCAGATGGAGTCCACATGCAACACGTTTCTGACTGGAGAAACATTAGCACAGTTCTAAGTCCCCTGAAAAGAATGAAGCCTACTGCAAGCACTTGTTGTACTTAAAATACTGCACAGGATCTTTTCAGGGGCAATAAGGCAAGCACTACATTTATTGGTAATACATGTATCCATTAACACTGTATCATATACGTATGACAGATATTACATTCATGCTCTCACATACACACACTCCGTCTTGTTGTTGTTACCAACTAGTTGCTCCCCTTAACTTCACTAGCCAAGTGAGTTAGATGGGGAAGGAGTGGAGCCGGGCTTCTGCCGATTCGAATCGATGCTCCCATATTGGAAAGACGAGACCCAGAGTCCTCTGCAAGACACCTCACATTTACAGCAGCTTCCCTCTCATGCAAATATATACCAGATTCAAAATCTGTATCTGTGTCCACTGGTCCTTTGTGCTGCTTCCTTCTGGGTGTTGTCCCAATGCTGTTCAAAGAGGGTGTTTTCAAAAGAAGATGCTTGCTTCTAACCCCCAAGGCCATCAACATGTCTGCTCTTCTTTAGTGAGCCCACTTGACAAGTTTTATTGTTCTTGCGGTCGCAGCTGTCTGGAGGTGGCTGCCTTCCATGCCTTGCTCATTCACACCTCGTTCGTTCAACAGGGCAATTGATTACGAAGGGGGGAGATCTTATTCTATTCCTAGCAAAAAGATTTTTCTTCTTATTCTATCCTTAGGGGCTATATAACATCATACCAAGATTCAATACAAAGTTTCTATATAAGGATTTGATACAAAGTTCCCATACGGGGCAGGTTTAGGTTGGATATTAGGAAAAACTTTTTCACTAGGAGGGTGGTGAAACACTGGAATGCGTTACCTAGGGAGGTGGTAGAATCTCCTTCCTTAGAAGTTTTTAAGGTCAGGCTTGACAAAGCCCTGGCTAGGATGATTTAATTGGGGATTGGTCCTGCTTTGAGCAGGGGGTTGGACTAGATCCCTGAGATCCCTTCCAACCCTGATATTCTATGATATACCAAGGCTCAATACAAAGTTTCAGGAAAGTTATGCAAAAATACTTAATACAGAGATTTATCTGCACACTGAAACCCATTAGTGTATAGGAGTTAGCCTGCACTATTACACTGAAAGCTACTCAAAATGTCAGAGTATTTTTCTAGATGCACATTTCAAACTAATGCATGGGAGTTTCTTCCAGACTCTGAAAACAGCAATAGGGCCTCACTTCCTCACTTCTTTGCTGTTTGTTTTTATTCTTATTAATCAGCTACTGGCCACTTTGCAACACTTCCTGTCACCTTTCAGTTGTTTCTTCAACTCTTCCTTCAATATCAGTTATTTTAACCCTAATACGAGTCATCTACTTTTGCCACTTAGAGACTATTAGAATGTACTGTATGTGTCCAGTTACAAGACAGTGCTAAACACGCAACTAATCGGCCATGTCTGTCACATAACCGTACTAACACCCACCCCATTTCCAAACAAGACACAGCATCTGCCTGCTGTGGAATTTATAGCACCAAAAGCATTTCTGAAATGTATGTCTAAGATGAAAAGCAAGCCACAGGCTCTTTGTTCTGTGTTTGTAAAGCACCAAGCACAAAGGTGTCCTAGTCATGGATGACCACCAAGGTGCTACAATAAATAAAGAAGGAGTAATACTGCCCTGTTGTAAGCGATATACATCCCACCTTTCCTCACACCCTCCCGCCCCCCCAAACTTTTAAAGCACCCACTTGCACTCATTTATTTAGCTGTATAACAGTGATCAGCTTGGCCAAAAATCATATACCACTCACAAAAAAGACTTTAAATAATGCTTTGCATCAACCGTGGAGGGCAGCATCACTACACAGTATGGACTGAACCAAGCCATGACAGTTCTTCCACTGAAAATGAGTCTGAATCTTTTGCCAAGTGTTTGTAACCTCCTGTAGAGAAGAACTGCTTGTCAATATCTAGTTTCATTATCAAGGCTAAGATTTTGTCACAGGTATTTTTAGTAAAAGTCACAGACAGGACGCGGACAATAAACCATAAATCACGGAAGCCTGAACCCCGCCATGCGTGGGGCTGACAGCCTGAACCCTGGCATGTGCAGGGCTAAAGCCAGAGCCAAAGAAGTCATGGAGATCTGTTAAAGTCACAGAATCCATGACCTCCATGACCAAATCATATCCTTACTCATTATGCAGACACCCAGCAAATAAAACCCATTAAGATGATTATGTAATATGGAAAAGCCCACTGAAGTAAGTAGGATTTTGCAAGGCAACAGTACTACAGATGGAATTTTTACATTGATTAGTATTGCAGGGGTAACATCTTTAAAGTTGGCCCTGCCGTTTTGCTACTGCCACAGAATAAGGATCCTACCCTGCAGCTAGTACCCCTCCCCTCCCAACATGGCACTATACAACTGTTTCAGCAGCTAAAGATTTGAGTCAGTGGAGCAGTGGATATCCATTCTGTTCCCACACAGCTACTGAAGATTCCAGGGGACAAAAGGAAGAGTACATTCAGGCACAAGAGCCTTCTCTGCAGAGGCGTAAGATATATCTTGTTGATCTCTCTAGCCATCGAGGCCCATCTTCTCCCAGAGAGCTATGATTAGGACCCTACCAAATTCACAGTCCATTTTAGTCATTTTCACAGTCACAGAATTTTTAAAAATAGTAAATTTCATGATTTCAGTTATTTAAATCTGAAATTTCAGCGTGTTGTAATTGTAGGGGTTCTGACCCAAAAAGGAGTTGTGGGGGGACTGCGGTATTGCTACCCTTACTTCCGTATTGCTGCAGGCAGCAGCGCTGCCTTCAGAGCTGGGCACCTGGAGAGCGGTGGCTGGGCTGGGAGCCCAGCTCTGAAGGCAGACCCACCGCCAGCAGCAGCACAGAAGTAAGGATGGCCTGGTATGGTGTTGCCACCCTTACTTCTGCGCTGCTGCCTGCAGAGCTGGGTGCCTGGTCAACAGCCGCCACTCTCCAGCCAGCCAGCTCTGAAGGCAGCACAAAAGTAAGGGTGTAAATACCCCCTTAAAATAACCTTGTGACCCCTCCCCCCACAATTCCCTTTTGGGGCAGGACCCCCAATTTGAGAAACTCTGGTTTCCCCTGTGAAATCTGTATTGTATAGGGTAAAGCACACAAGACCAGATTTCATGGGGAGAGATCAGCTTTCACGGTCCATGATGTGTTTTTCATGGCCGTGAATGTGGCAGGGCCTTAGCTATGACTGTCAAGCTTCTACACACTGCAGTGTCTGAGGAAGGGTAGGAACCACAGAACAGAGGACACTTAAAAAAGAACCAAGACTCTAGGATGTGGGAAAGAGTGAAGACAGACATGAAAACAGATGCAAATTGCTTCATTTTGGCATGAAGATCAGCAGCTTTTTTCAGCTATCAAGCTATTGCAGCTATTTAGATCAGAGCTGAAACATTCAGAAACATGACCACCACCTACTTAAAAGAGTGCTGGTGAAAGACACCAATAAATTAAGTCATAGCCCTGTAGTATTTCACTCTTACCTCTAGTAAAGAATGTGAGTGTGGATGGAGCATACTTCTTATTTTATGTAAAGAACACCAAAAGGTATCAGATAGAGGAGTAAGAAATAAAACTTTGTTTAAAAAGTTGAAATTTCAACCAGTTTTGACAAAAAGCTGAAGAGAAAAATGGACTGTTTACTTTTTTGTACTGTAGATAGAGCTATTTTAAGATTAAAAAACAAGATTGAAGCACATGCCACTTTTCAGACATTTACTGGATACAAGTGAAGAGAAGGAGTACTAGTGGCACCTTAGAGACTAACCAATTTATTTGAGCATAAATGAGCTACAGCTCACTTCATTGGATGCAGTCATTAAGGTGGAGGTTTTCAAAAGGCACAAATGACAGGTAAGTGCCCAACTGTCATTAGCATTTTTGCAAAAGCTGCTGCAGAAGTCCTAAGAAAGATGGCTCACAGTAGTAAAGCTTGCAAACCTATATTACTACTTTCCAGGAACACCAACAGTGTCCAGCACTAGAGGTATGAACCTGAAAAGCTTACTCTCTAAAAATGGCATTGTTATAATATACCAGATTAAATATACCATATTGTAGATACACGTCTGAAAAATTTTCTCCCTCATTCCTGCTGGAAACCGTATGAGTCTAGTTCCAATTTTCACTGCATTAGGTTCTAACTAAGGAAGGGTCTGACTTCAAAATACAAAGCGTCAAGTTACCTTGGGAACGTGACTCTCTTTTAAAACCTTGACCTTGCACAGTCATTTGTCTGCTAGAGGTGTAGCTCCAATGGTAGCAACTGCAGAAAAGCTAGCACAGGCCAAACACAACCATTGTATCATCTATTATTATGTGGCAGAGCTGCTTGTGTCTCATACAACTTGGCACTTCACTTCCACAGCTGCTCTCTCACTCATGGCGCTAGCCTCTGAACCCATGCCCCCCTTTAAATGAGAACCTCAAGGAGCCGGTCAGGTTTTGTTTTTCAAAATAGAGGTTCCTTTAACCCTCAAGTTTCCTACTCAGCCCGAAGCGTTCCACAACAGGAAACGAGGCGAGAAGGGGAGGCGAACTTCGTGTACTTCTGTGAGCTGTTCCCGGCCAGGCCCCGGCGTGCTGCTCTAGTTGTTCAGAAGGTAAACACGCAGCACGGCCTAGCCGAGGCGAGGCTGGGCAAAACGGCCCATGGCCAGAGGGGCTCTTAGCTCGGTTCGTTCCGCCAGCAGGGTCAGGGGCGGCCAACATGCACACGCTCGACAGCTGCTACCAGATCAGAGGCACTGAAGCAAATTCGCCTGGGCTATTGTAGCCGGAGCAGCGTCTCTCGCGGGCTCCTTCCAAGCTGGGAGTCCGGGCTTTGAGGCGAACGAGCAGGTCCTGTCCCTGCTGAGGGGCATCACGTCAATTACAGACGCGCTACACAACTAGGGAGCCCCCCCCAAAGCCGGGCTCGAGAGGCAGTAGCCCCCCCCAAAGCCGGGCTCGAGAGGCAGTAGCCCCCCCCAAAGCCGGGCTCGAGAGGCAGTAGCCCCCCTCCCAGCCGGGCTCGAGAGGCAGTAGCCCCCCTCCCGCCCCCCCCCAGCCGGGCTCGAGAGGCAGTAACCCCCCCCAGCCGGGCTCGAGAGGCAGCTCAGGGCCCGAAGGAAACACCAGCGCAGTAACTTTGCCCTGCCGCACCCCAGGGACACCGGCCCCGCCTCCTTCCCCCTGCCCGGAGGGGACCCCGGCCGCGCCTGGGGGCGGGGGGGTCTGTGACTTGCCCAAGGTCACAGGGCGAGCCAGGGGCAGTGCCGGGCACGGAACTCCCGGCCCCCGCCTCGCTCCCTTCCCTGCTCTGGGCCCAGCCCTGGCGCCTTCCCCGCGGCTTGGGGGGGGGGGGAGCTGGGGGAGGAGGTGACGGGAGGGGGCCGCCGGACGCCTGTGGGGGAGGGAGGGTGGAGGGGAGCCGTGGCCAAGCCGCCGGGGCCAGGCCCTACCCAGCGACGTGGGGTACTCACCCAGCTTGGCCGCTCCGCCTCCCCCTGGGCCGCTCCGTCCGACCCTCACCTCCCGCGACCCCCGCTTCATTGAGCCGCCGCGGCCAGCCAGGCTCCCTGCCTCCTTCCGGCCCGCGCCGCGCCTGCGCCGCCTGGCCGCCACGTGACCGCGCCCCCTCCGACCAGAGAGAGGCGAGGACGCGGGGAAGGGAAGGGCGGTCGGAAGGGGCCCGTCTCCGGGAGCGCACCATAGAGAGGGCCCGGGCTGGTCCTCCTGCGGCCCCCTACCTGCGCGGGAGGGAGCGGGACCCTAGGGCCCGGGATGGCTGGGCGGGGGGAGCGAGGGAATCAGAGCCTGGGGGCGGGGCCATGGTGGGGAGGGGGGCAGAGCACTAGCTGCGGGGGCAGATGGACCCACCCCCAGTACAGCCCTGGGGGCCCAGGATGAGGGGGACTGGGGGTGGAGAACAGAGCCCGTCCGGGCTGGGCTTTGCCCTCTCCCTGGCAGCGCAGAGCCCCAGCCCATGGGGTGGGATGGCAGAGGCCCAGCTGATGGGCCATCATGGGGTGGGGTGGGAGCATGAGGCTAGAGCACGGTTCCCTCTAAGCTGTGCACATGCACACAGATCCTAAACCCCACACATTTAATTTGCACAGAAGAAATATTTTACACACAGAGCCTGTCAAAAATTAGAGGGAACATTGGCCTGGATAGCGGAGCCCACAGGGCCAGGGGGTGCAGAGGTAGGCTGGCTTCAAGATGGCCAGCAGACCCCTAAAAGTGAAGAGGCCGACATGGGCCACTGAATGATCTTCATATGTACCAAATTTCCCCCTAGTAACAGGGCGACTGCAAGATCCAGATCCACCCCCCTGAGATACAAGGAGAGCAAATGTCTGACCTACAGTAAAGGTCAGGGGTGTGCCTAAGACCCATGACTCATTTCAGCCCCAAGGTGGTACCTAGCCCTCATGCCCTGCCAGCCCTTTGTCGAGGGTGAGTTTCAGCCCCAGGGAGCAGAGGTTCAGTTCCTGGTTGAACGCAGGTTATTGCTGGGTGCCAGTCCTTTGTCTCAACCACCCAGACCTTTCATAAGCACTTTACAGGCTATTGCCCTTGGGACACTGGACTGGCTAGAAGTGATAATACAAACTTCAATATAACTACTGGCTTATAGTAGTGTGTGCTTACTGAAACAGTACAATACAGGGATAAATCACAATGACCTTAAAACAACTGAAGATGATCTTATATCAAGTAAACATCAAAGAAAATAAAATTTAAATTAATAAAAGAGGCACAATCAGTTTCTATGAGGTCAATACACTAGTGAAATAGTACAATTCTGTTCCATTCCATGCCCTGGGCTCTATTCTTCCTCACCCACTCACTCCATCCCATCCCATCCCTTTCCCTTAGCTCTTTTCTGTCTCCTCCCCATCCCATTCCCTTCCCAGGGTGAGCTTGAGCAAGTCACTCCAGTGCTAAGTGCCTCAGTTTCTTCATCTGTAAAAGGGGACTAATACTGACTGCTATAAAATGCTTTATGATCTACTGATGAAAAGCACTACATAGGGGCTAGTCATTATTACATGAAACCACAGAAATTCATAGCAAATGGCATTGCTACAATGAAGTAAAAAAGCAACACTAACTAGTAGGTAACTTTTGACTCTATGGGCTCATGGTGATTCTGAATTAGCTTTCTAGTTCTCTAGCTATTTATGTTGCTCACATCACCACAGTATCTGAATGACTCATATTGAACTCAATATAAATAACTGACTCAATTAAGACGACAAAAAGAACAAGGTGTTTTTCCCCCACTTATCTGTAGAAGAAATAAACCTAAGCCCATAACCCTGCTATAGAGAAGCATTTTGTATTTCCGTATAAACAAAAAATGCTGGTTATAAGGCAACCACTGTGCAACTCCCATCAAATAAAAAACTGCTATCTACTGGGCTCTAATAAAAGGACTATGATAAAATTGCCAGCACCCTCATGGACACTTCTTTTTCTACAGCCTTTCCTACAACTCTTGGAGGCTGGAAAAGTCTGATCTACATGCCCAAGACATTTGAAGGGGTCTCTGAACTGCTAAATGTGCAACAAAGCACTCCTAACCAGCAAAAAGACAAGTCATGCATGTCATGGTTCCTGATTTCCTATAAGTTAGTCATGCCTCCAGTAGACAAAAATGGTTTCAACTGGATAAAAATCAGAATCCTAATGTTTTGCACTCAGTTTGCCCAGGTCTGCATGACCATACAAGATGCAAGGCAGTGAAGAATCAGGCTCCTGGAATGTAACATACCCACAAATGGATCAAATAAGGAGTCCTTGTTCAGTCTCCACTCCAGTTGAAACTAACATCTAACTGACAAGCTTTTCACCTCTGGATCACTCTGTTCCAGATCTCAAATGTGCAGTAACCAGGTAAAAATCAGCACAGTTGGTTAAAGCAACATAGTCCACAACCCACTAGTCTGAAGTCAGAAAAGACTTGCTGTAAATACAGTCAGGCACTGTGGCCCTTCTGGAAAGAAAGTTCATGAAGATCAGTATGTTGAGGCAAGGAGCCAGGTGACAGAGCACAAACCTTCCAATCAGACATTCATACAAGGTACATTGCAACAGAAAATGCAGTTTCAAAAAGGGTCACCACATAGAGACTGACTCACAGATGAAAAGAGGAGGAAACGTTTACATATACAAACTGTCAGGCTGGAATTTATTATTTGTATTCCCACAGTGCCCATGGGCTGCAGTCAGGGATTGGGGGCCCATCATACAAGATATAGTACAAACAAATAGTAGAAAGACAGCGCCTGCTCTAAAGAGTTTACGTTAATGACAAGGCAGCAGGTGGATGCAGCAAACAAATGGATAAGATTGGGAGGGAAACCAGATAGCAGTAATATGAGCAAGTTACTGCCTAAACTCACACTGTGTCAGGCACAAGTATGAACTTTCTGATTGATTTAGGGGCAGCTGTGAATCTGGTAGATGGCCGCGCTATGCCCAGCTGGAGGATAAGAATAAACTAGTGTCAAACAAATACATAAATAAAAATAACAAAGATTTTCGAGTATGGAAATTGTAAGCCACTATCCAGACTGATCTTATTCAAAATAAAAGTGACAGAGTAGATCAGCCACAAAACTATATTTAGTATGGCAAAAACCATTAGGAAACCTGCTTGAATATAGCCAGTGCCACTAACAATGGATCCAGTGGATCACTGACTTATCCAAGCCTGCCCTGTGGAACCCTGTCAGATGTAAATCACATTCTCAGGCGGAAAGAAACATCTGACTGTACTGAGGGTTGAAGAACTCTTTCATTGACACTTGAACGGAAATTCACGGAGCCTTGTTACTTGATCAGTAAGCCTTGGTAACCCTGTTTAGAAATCCTAAAGGAGGAAACTATTTTGCTGTAGGACATGCAGCTGAAAAGACCACCCCTTTCCCTACACTCTTGTCTCCAACATTTATTATTATTTATTTGTATTACTGAGTAGTACAGAGAGAAGGTCCCTGTCCCAGCTAGCACCAGGCTACGCCATTTAGTTAGATGATTAAAAAACATATTACAATGCCAGGCAGCGTACGTATTGGTATTGCAATCTGAGGAACTAGTTGTTTTATTAGCTGAATTTATTGCATTTGCACATGGAAGTGTCAGTGCAGCTCCACTCCATCCCTATGTAGCACCAGATATTACTAGGTAGCGGTTTCCCGGAAGATTTTCACAATAGAGATTTTCACCGAGATTAAACTTGAAGCAGGACTGGCAGGAGGCTAGGTTGAACTGGAGTATCCTGTAAAACTCTCTTTTCAGTCAATCAAGTATTAAAGAGCAGCACTGGTGGGTTAATTAATTAGGGAGGGCCACATGCTGGCTTTTCCAGCAAAAGGTGCACCGGAGAGGGGCAGATGGGCCGCGCTGCAGAAGAAGCCCCCAGGAAAAAGCCTCATTGACTCAGCGAAAATTCCTTCTGGGGCTCCTAAAGGAACTGGAGTA